>NC_142032.1:6595227-6905681 GCF_982192425.1 Myodes glareolus | reverse complement strand
GGGAAATGATATAGGTGGGTCTTCTGTATTTCTGTTGCTTTCATTGGTTAATTAATAAAGAAACTGCTTGGCCTGATAGGTCAGAACATAAATAGGTGGAGTAGACAGAACAGAATGCTGGGAAGAAGGGAAGTGAAGCAGATGCTATGGCTCTCCTCTCCGAGATAGAGGTGGGTTAGAATCTTCCCAATAAGCCACAACCTTGTGGTGATATACAGATTATTAGAAATGGGTTAATTAATATGTGAGAATTAGATAATAAGGGGCTGAAGACAATGGGCCAGGCAGTGTTTAAATGAATACAGTTTCTGTGTAATTATTTCAGGGGTAAGCTAGCTGGGATCTGGGCGGGAACGCACCCCGCCATTCCTTATTATTATAATTATTAATTTCATTTTAACTGCTTCCATGTCTTTTTAATTTTTAACTTTTTCCTTCATATGAAGTATGTGTATGTGTACATGTGTGTGTGCACATATGTGTTTGACTAAATACTCACAGCTATGCTTCTAATTTTAGTAATCATGGTACATGAATTCCTTAATATGGTGGTCATTTTTACCAAGTTAAAAATTTTATGTGATTTTCTAGCTTTTACTAGATATGGTAAAGAGATTTCTATGTAATCATTTTTATAAACAAACAACATTGACACCAACATGTTTAATAAAGGCACTTTCATTATTTAAAAGGACAATTGGGAATCCTTATTACTGTGTGTTTACTTCTGAATTTCTCTTTTTTTGTAGTAGTGGAATTCTAAGTATCAGTTTCAATTGTGTCTCTAAGTTAAGAGGCAACTTCATTTTGGACAACAACTTCAGTTCATAGTAAAACTGAATAGAAAGTAAAGAAAATGCCTAAACACTTCAGTTCACTCCCCCATATGGCCCCCTATCCTGTATCAGTACAACCCATTTGTAAGAAACAGTGAGCCAACACCAGTTTAACTATATCATCCATGATTCATATTTTACATGGACCTTTCTAATTTCGCATTACACGACTGCATTTCCATGCAGAACAGTCTTCTTGTCTCCAGCACGCTGCATGCCCTCCTCCTGAAGTCTAAATGCTCATTGTATGCTCTACAGCTCTGCCTTTTCAGAACACCCAGTGCAGAGTAATATCTGTTCCTGAAATTTGCCTGAAGGATTCTGCATGTCTTTTCCTGGCTTGTCAGTGCATGCTTTTAGATCACAGTAAGAAACAAACGGCAATTTCCTGTTCTCCACATCCCCACCCGCAGTGATTATTAGCAGGGCTTTGGATCGTGGTCATTCTAATAGGTATACAGTGGTTCTGATTTCCCTACTTCGCTAATGATGTGTGGTGGTGAACATATTTTCTCCTGAAAGCTGTATATCATCTCTGATGAGGCATTTGTTCAGACATCTTGCCCATTTTCTAATTGCCTGATTCATTTTTTTTATTTTTGGATAATAGTCCTTCATAAATTACTCTCCCAAATATTTTCCTCCTCCAGAAATCATCCTTCATATGTGGCTTCAACAGGGTCTTCCTTGCCTTCCCAACATAGTGAGAGCTATCGCCTCCATATGAACAGCTTTAGGGCATAAAGGCAAAATGGATTCTAGTTTTCCAATTATCAGTCACATTTAAGGGAGATTTATTTGCAACTGCATGTTTTATTAAATAATTTTTCACCTTGGATCTGTTAATATGTGCATTAAGGTTTCCCCAAGAGTACATTAGAGAGTTGTGTAAGAGACTTGGGATGAAAGCCTGTGGTGTCTTCCAGTACAAATCTGAGGACAAATACCAGAGAGGTCAACAATGCAACACTCAGTTCAAGGCATGAAGCTCGAGAGTCTGAGCTCAGCTGCTGGACATCTTGGCACTTGAAGAGCACCCTTCCACACTGAGGGTGGATGTCTCTACAGGAGAGAGCGAAGTTCCTTTCCTGTGGCACTTTGTTTTCTATATTGCTCTCTACAGGGTAGGTGACTCCCTGCCACACTGGCAAAGGCAAATTATCCTGCCTATGGATTCTAATACCAGTCTCTTCTGGAAATACCCTCATGAACACACCAAGACATTGTATTTTATCAGTTTTCCAAACACCTTCTAAGCTAGTCAAACTGGCACATGAAGTTAATCTTCATCTGCGGCTGACTTAGTTATTCAACTTTCAAGAAAGCCCACTAGTGAAATACACATGGTCAATACATGATCCAGTCATGCCCTATTGTCTGTGTTTCCATAATAGGTTAAGCACATAAGACGAACTAGAGAAATGTTTTTATATTCTTCAGTAACAGTTCTCAAAGTGTGAACTCATCACTTTCTTTGCCACCTAAAAATAATCTGACTTGTAAAATATTTATTTTCTGCTCATTTATATTAATTTCCATTGCTAGCTTTCTCGTCTCGTTGTTTTTCTTATATAATCCCTTTCCTCACATTCAGCTTTACTTGTCTCTTTTTTTCTGTTTTAGAGATAGCTCAGCAGTGAAGAGCACTTGCTGCTCTGCCGGTGAACCCAAAAGGCCCTCTTCTGACTGCCACAAACACACACCATCATGTTAACACACACATGTACACACATGCACACACATGCATGCACACTCACACACACACATGCACATATAATAAAAATAAAACAAATCTTATTTTAGAAAGAATTAAACATGCGAGGATTAGAATTCACCTCAGAGTTCAGTTTTAGCAATTTTTGCACTTTTCATATTCTTATTGTTGACTCTTAAATTCTTTGTTACTTATTTTTTGTCTTTGTTTTGGGTTTAAAAAAAGGAAAGTGATACTTTTCCCAATAATTATATGCATAAAGTACATTCTTGTCATTAACTTTTCATGTTATTACATTTTGAGTAGAAATTTAATGGTCTTGAAGGTAAGGGATGTAAAACTACTTAATTTCTATCTTTGTAAAATAATTTAGAACATACTTTGTGACCGAAAATAAATACTAATTTTATAAATGCTTATTAGAACTTAAAGTTTAAAGAACCACTCTTTTTATAATGTAAAGTTCAGTACATAGTTATTAAACTCATCTTAAATATTATTTTTATATATGTACCTAGCTACATTTGTTCTGCAGTATCATTTATTTATTTAAATTGGCTAGAACTTATTTTAGATTTAAGTTTTAAATTTTTTATTTATGTGTGTGTGAGAGAGACAGAGAGAGAGTGTGTGCCATGTGGCTGCAGCTGCTCTGAGATGCAGAAAATGGGTTTTACATCCCCCATAGCTGGAGCTTCAAGCAGTTGTGAACTTCCCAATGGAGGAGCTTGGAACTGAACTCAGGTCTTCTCTGTTTGCAGTTGTGCACTGCCCAATGGAGGAGCTAGGAACTGAGCTCAGGTCCTCTCTGATTGTGAGGTGCAAAGAAACATGTGTAAGTGGATTGTCACCTTTCCCCCCATCATTTCTTCCTTGTAACTTAATTCTCTTTTGCTTCATGTGTTTTGTCATCATAGTGTTTAACAATTCTCAGCTTATTTGATTTTTACCTGCATCTTCAAAATGATATTCTCTGGTGTGCCAAAAATTTGATTTTCCCCCAGAATTTCAAATTAGCCCAATTCAAATTTTGCCATTGCATTATACTTTCAATTTTAATTTATTTAAATTCATTCGATTTCCTTTGAATTCTAATGTTCTTTCTAAATGAGAAAATAAACATTGAATGTTTTGAGTAGTGCCTGCCAGATAAGTCCTCCACAAATGCCGACTATTATTGTTATTAATATCATCTCATGTTTATTGAGAGCTTTAGGTCTCCTCCAAGCACCTCTGCTCTGAAGTGGTCTCATTTCCTATGTTTCAGGAGTGTGCTTCCTGAGTTCCCAGAGAACACTGCGTGTCAGAGGCCCTCTGAACGCCCCCCCTCCCCCCCCCCCCCCCCCCGCCCATGCATCACTTTGTCCTCTCAGGAGTCAGCTGCTTTTCCCTTGCTTCTGCTCACTGGACCCCTGTATGCCTCTAGCATCCTCCATTTCAATCTTAACTTGAAATGCAGCATCATCAGCTCTGCAATCTGGCAGCCCAGGAGGAAAGAGCTGGGAAGAAGCAAGATCCATACAGTGGCCATTACAGAGGAAATTCTAAGTCCTTTTTGAATCCAGTCTCTCTTTCTCATCCAGCTCTCTCTTGGCTGGACGCCTTAGCCAGTGATCAGCTGTGTTCTGTGCAAACACTCAGCTGCTAGTCTGCTGTAATCTTCTCATTAGACGCTGTGGAAGTATCGCAGTTGCCTGTGGCGTAGGCTTGGAAGAGTACTGATATATGTCGCGGCAACAAGTGCCATGTTTTACGCCTTATTTCCCGTGTTCCAGGAGTGCATGCTTCTGAAGCACTTTGAGAACTAACCTTATACTCGTTAATACTGAAAGGGAGGATTCTAAAGGCAAATAGGCGTCTGGGAAATAGATCCAAGGGGAAAATACCCAACGTGCATCTCTCCCTATACTGTTTAAACTTGAGGCTACGAGCTGCATTTCCCCATACTTGTTATTGGGAGGACATATTAAGCTCATTGGAACCTAACTTTAAGTAATTTCCCTAGCTTTCCCAGAGGAATCTGAATTTATAGCTGTTATAAACACCCTCCCATTTATTTCTTTAGTGTTCTCATTCTCCCTCAAGAAGTATCCTAGCTTGGGACTTAAATTATGTAATTTGCATATGGATTATCCTTTGAGAGTGGCCTGCATGGCAGGTGGGTATGTAATGAATCAGCTCACTCCTTCTGAAGGGGATGCAGCTCAAGCCAGAAAGGAAAGAACTTTACAATCAACAGGCAAAATCCACTGAGTCCATGTGCAAGACTGTGCCAGCGCTGCACTCCTGAAGACAGCCCCTTTCTTCCACTTGTTCGAACACATTTCTCAGACTCAATAGACACTGCATCTATTTAGGAAAGTAGACCAGGTTGTACTTGGTGAACCATGTTTCTTGCACAACCAGCTTCATAACCAGAAGCCACGTGTCTGCTCAGCCTCGCTCATCTCTTGCTCATTACTGAGCTCTCTAGATCTAGGAGGCCATGACTGACACACATCTTATAGTAATGAGGAAAGGCTAATGAAACCATAATAAGTTACCTGGAACAGTGGGGGTAACAACAACTAGTTCTTCCCATGTAAACCTGACGGCAATGAGCTTCCTCGGTCCACCTGCTTCCCAGGCAGCCTGAGCTGTAACAGGGCTGCATGAGCAGCCGCTTTGCAGACAGGCTACCCAGCCAGATGTGAGAGTCTGTGCACTTCCTAAATAACGACTAGGCACAGTTGGCAGCAGAGTCAACTGCTCTTCAGGCAGGTCCTCTATTCCAGTGTATTCCCCAAACGTCAGTGTGTACCACATCCCCTCTCTGTATTGGCAGGCATCAGCAGAAAACCCAAGTGGCAGCTGAAAGGCTGTTCAGGCATCCTATGACCTCTGTGTGTGAGAAGGAAGTGGGGGCACGGGGCCTTCTTGCTCTTCTGCTTCAATTACCTTTAAATCCATCAGTGGGAAGAGCACACTCGGCTTACAGCCAGCGTAGTAGAGGAGAGAGGACAACTACTGATGTCAGACTCACGCTCCTCTGTCGAGATGTTCTGACCTCACTCTTCCTTGTAAGAATAGTGCTCAGGAATGTGACACGTGAATCCAGACAGCCCTGGGTTCACCTCTTTGTGCTGGCCTTGGTCTCAGAAAATGTGCTTGTTTTTTTTTTTTTTTTTTTGATAGCTGAGCTCGCCCCTCTGTAACAGGGTGAATCCCTTCTTCAAAGTGTTTTTGTGCAGCATTAGCGAAAGGACCTTTCTATGTCTAGCTTGGGCCTACTACTTAATGGGGTTAGTGAGTATTATTAGCTTTTGTCCTAGTTGAGTGGATGAATGGAGATTGTGTTTGAGGGTGAACTAAATTAATAATAAATGAATGTATAACCTGGCTATGCCAGGCTTTATGCTTGGGATACAGGGAAAATAAGAACAGCATTGAGATGCCATTCCTTCTGCCATGACTATGTGCATCAGGAAAGCCAGCCCTTAGCTCTGAAGTGTAAGTTTTAAAATAACACTGATAAATGTGGTCTAAGGTGGAATTAAAATCGTGGGCAGAACAACAAAGGAGCCTCATCTCAGGGAAGACCCCTCTGAAGATGTGCCATTTCACAAGACATGACCTCAGGTTCAAAGGGTGAGAAGGAGTCAAGCAAAACGATAGAGCCAACAGCACACTTGGAAGCTTTGTGAGCAGGGGAATGGCATGCTGCCATAGCATCAAAGAAGGGCAGTGGCGAGCCATTCAGGGTCTCAGTGGCCGTGGGACTGGAGGGCAGAAGGAAATACATGTGTCTGATGACTGCTTCTGCACTATCTGTTCTGGAGCCTGGGAAAGCTGAAGTGGAGGGACATTTTGGTCCAAAACAAGAGAATTTATTATGTCGATCAGCGTAATTATTTCCCTTTTCTGTATAGCTAACAAACCCATAATGCAGGCGCTTAAAACAATCGTTTCATTTTGATCAAAACTTTGTGGGTTGGGAACTTTCAGGCCTCACTAGAGGTCTCCTGTATGATCATAAACAGACATCAGTCAAGGTTATAACCATTGGAAGAATGAACATTCGTGATGGCTACTGATTATGCCTGAAGCTCGACTTAGACTGCCAACTAGAATGTAGACACAGGCGCTCTGTGTGTAGGGACTCAGGTGATTGACCTGAAATGTTGGCTCATTTTCTACAGAGAAAAAATACATCAAAATACGTAACCTCAGAATTTCCATAGAAGCACCTCTATTGCCCACTGTGGGTGGAAGCAGTCCCAAGAGCATTGAAATTCCAAAGAAAGCTGTACCAACCCAGCTCTTTATCAGGAGTATGAATAAAAATTGAGGTCAAGTCTTAAAACCAATGCACAGGAGAGAAGGAACAAAGCCCATGCTGACTGTAGCAAGTACAGGGAGAAATAAACAATATGATGGGACACATGGAGATTACTACTGACCTTAGCAAGAACAGGTTTTCTGGGATGAGGGGGTTCACATAGCTTAAGGCACTGCTCAGGAAGTACGGCTGAAGGGAGAAGGAATCGAGGGTACAGTAAAGGAGGATGAGCAAACAGCTCTCTCCAAATCCCATCTGCATCTTTTCTTTGTTGAGTTCCTAGTGGAGTAGCTTTAAGTTTGTATAAACACTGATAAGAAAAATCACAGCTTCAAGGAGCAACTACAAATTCAGGAGAAAGGGGCATAACTAAGAATGTAAGGGTCTTGAAAAGGCAGCAGAGGGGTATCAAAGGCTGTAAGAAGTAAAACTAATCCTGGAAAGAAGGAGGTCCTGCAGTTCATGGGGTTGTTTACCTTGGTGTGCCCTTGCTTTCTGCTCTGAAGTTCTCCAGAACCCACAGCTGATGCCCTCAACACACAGACTCTATCAGCATTAACTTGGCCCTTGCTCTTCATGTATTATTCTTCACGCTGTGTAACCTGAGCTAATCCTCAGTACTTGCTTCCTGCTGTAATCCTCATAGTGCCCAGTACAGAAAAGGTGAGTTCAAGTAAGGCCTTAGTCATCAGACTCCTCATCAGAGTGTATGAGTCACAAGCTCAGAGAGATCTGTGCTCCCAAACATCTAAAGTTGCCCCTGGGCACAGAGTGGACCATCAATGATCACACCAAGTACTCCTATGTTCTCATATTGAGGACTTTTCAGATGTATCTGCTGTACCCTGAAGCAAACCCTTTCCTGGTCAATAGTAGATTTCTCCAGAGAATGTGATGGTACCCAAATTTTATTCAGAGTTTATTGAGGACCTACAACCACATGCCAGACACTTTGGCTTGAAGACTGTCCATGCCTCAGACTCGATAGTCTCCCCAGGCAGTAGCTCTTGGCTTTTATATTCTGAATCCTAAATGCCAAGTTTCCAGCTGCCTTAGAGCAAGCTGCTTTATTTAGACAGCAAACAAAACTTTTGGTTAGAGGTTTTGAAAATAATGCAATCTATTTTTCCTTCCTCCTAGCTATTTTCCGTTCTTATGTAAGGTTTTCTCTACAAAGTTCTAGCCCCACATCAGAAAACAGCAGGCGACACACATCTAATATACTCAGAAATAAGAGGCCAAAGCCCCCTGCCAGGCAGTTCTGGACTTGCCAGTTGATTTTGGACTTGCTGGACGCTTTAGCCCAAGAAGTTTGCAGCAAAACCAGGAGCTTGGGTTAATTCAGAATTCATCATACCAGCGAACAGTTGGAGTTTAGGTAAAGGCTTAAGACAAGGATGAAGTTGAGTATTTCAAGAAGGGACACTATTGGCTCATCCTGGAAGAAGGGATGTTTGTGACAAGGAGAGCTGAGGTCAGTTGAGACCTTTTCATTCAGGTCTCCCTTTCTGAGTCCCTCATTTGGTGTGACATTTTCTTCTTAAGCATAAGCAGGTGACTTTAAGCTGAAAAGATAATAGGTATCATCTGGAAGTTCACTGACTAGTTAAGGAAGATGTTCAATTGTTGAGGAATATTTGTTTAACTATGTAAAGATGTGTTGTTGTTTTACATTGCCTGCCTAAGGCACCTGAATGGTCTAATAAAAAGCTGAATGATCAATAGCGAGGGAGGAGGTATAGGCAGGACTTCTGGGTAGGGAGCGTAAGTAGAAGGAGAAATTTAGGCTTGGGGGAGAAGGGAGAAAGAAAAGGACATCACAAAGAGATGCCAGGGGCCAGACAGACACAGAGAAAGCAGGAAAGTAAGACATACTGAATGAAAGAAAGGTAAACAACCCCGAGGCAAAAATGTAAATGAATAGAAACAAATTAAGATAAAAGAACCAGTGAAATAAGCCTAAGATAAGGTCAAACATTTATATTTAATAATAAGTCTCTGTATCTTTATTTGGAAGTTGGATAGGGGTCTGCCCCACCAAAAAAAAAAAAAACTAACTACATTCAATAATACCCAGGGGGCTTCTTCTTTGACTAGAGTGATTTTCCCTGCCAGGAAATGGTATCAGTTTCTGTTCTCATGGCTATGACAAAATATCTGACAACAGTCAACTTACAAAGGAAGGATTTACTTAGGTTTGTTATTTATGGAGGAGTGCAATGCACCCTGGAAGGGAAAGGAGGGCTACAGAAGCCAAGGCACTGGTCACATTGTGTCCACAGTCCAGAAACAGAGCAGACAGGGTGTGAGGCTAGGCTATCAAAAATCAAGGTCAGCTCTAGTTACCTTATTCCTCTATGAAGTCTCTACCTCATGAAGTGTTACAACCTTCAAAAACAGCTCCACCAGCTGAGGATCAAGAGCTCAAACCAGGAGCCCTTGGCAGGCAGTTCACACCCAAACCACAATGGGAACATAGAGTCATAACAACCTGAGTTTTCTGGATCCTTCCTAACAGTTTACCTCTATTTCCTGTATGCACCTTGCCCAACTGCACACAGACAGAGGATGCTGGAGTGATGGAATTTAGTGCACCCATTTGAACAGATAACACTTTTGCCTTTATGTACAACTACAGATTCCTGTTTAATTGAGGAATATATTTTAATAATTGTTCTTTTCTGAGCCTTGAAACACCCAGTGCAATAGTTTTTAATTCAATATAAAGTGTCTCTTGATACTTTTATGAATCTTTCAATACAAATGAGACTACAATTAGCATAAATGGCTGGAGAATACACAGTAAGCTTAATCCTTCACATAGTGCCAACTCGCATATTAATCACTTCAACTGAAATAAGAATGGATAAATGGCACCTTTGATACTGAAGTGTGTTTTCAAAGGAAAGTATTTTGTCCATTCATTTATTGGTGAGGAACTAGAAAACCTTTCCTAAACTTGTCTGCTAGGGAGAAAAGAAGTGAATACTCTCAATGGGTCTCACCAAAAGTACTGAGTCCTTAATGGATGCTCCCTGTAACCTGATATCTGAAAGGAGGTAAGATCCTTCATCTCATCCATGTAACAGACTTCAGAGAAGCAGTTGGAAGAGGGCAAGGGAAATTGCTTAAAAATAATCAGCTAGCTCTTGAGTTTGCTCTGCTCTTGTAGAGTGCCTGCATTCAGTTCCCAGGACCCACACTGGGAGGCTGGCAGCTGTCTACAACGTCTGCTTTAAGGGTTCTAGCACCCTCTTTGGAGTGCATGAGTACCTGCAGTCATACACACACACCCACACACATTCACATACACATAATTCAAAATAAAGATTAATAACCAAAGGTATTACATTGACTACCTACTACTGTTTGGTACTGCCTCCCCCATGACATAGATAAATTCATAAACACTAGCTTTCCACCATTTGGGGCCATTTATTTTCTAGAAGGCTCCAGGACATCTACGATGGCACCATTGGAAATATGACAGCATGCAATGGGTCACATAACGTACTACAGCTCTCTTATTTCCCCATTGTTCATCAGTAGCATGGAGCATCCTTGTTGCTTTGTAAACCAACTGCTTCCTTCCCTTCTAGTCCATATGAAAACCGACATCCCATCAATATCTTTGCACTTCATATCCCACTGCCATGGTTTCTCTGTAGCCATGCATTCTACTGTGTCTACACCTCATTGTTCATTTCTCTGTTTGGGACATGAGAGCTTGGCCTAAGAAGAAAGATGAGTGTTTGAATTACAGGGCTACAAATTTGAATCTGAAGAACTCATCAAGACATGTGAACTTTGACAAGTCACCCCACGTCCTTGGAGCCCTTGTCTACTAACTTGCAACATAAAAATAATCATACTTACCTCAGGGAGTTACTGGAAGACTTGAACAGAATAATATACATAAAGTTCAAGCTAAACACCTTTATGATTAACTGCTCATGAATACCAATATAATTCAGAAGACTATTCCAAACTGTCAGCACTTGAGGCTCCAATTTTGTTTTCTAAATGCTCTGAAGTCTGGAAGGAAAAGAGAGAGAGAGAGAGAGAGAGAGAGAGAGAGAGAGAGAGAGAGAGAGAGAGAAAGTTGAGCCTCAGGAGCCATTTTTCTTCTTTTTTCAACTCATCAGTATGTTCCTTAACACAGCTGGGATTTAAGCTTCAGCATTTGTGGCTATTGATGGCTGCTCCCGGATGCTACTAAAGAGCAAAAGCCTTCATAAACCACTTCTTAATTCTGTTCTTACTGCCCAGGAGTCCCCTGTTGCTTTACCTGCTCCTCTCAGGTCTCCCCTGCCTTCCTCTTTCACTGTAAAGGCATTTTGTGAGTTCATTGGAGCCATCTGGATAGCCTCATCTAAAACCCAGCTGATGGGCAAACCTGAGCTCCTCTGCAGTCTGCTCTTCACTGTGTGTTCTAACAAATTCCCAGCTTACAAGGACTCAGACATGGGTATCTTTTGAGGCTCGTATTCTACCTACCAAGGTTTCTATTTTCTTCTCTTCTATTTTAAGTAGTGTCATCAAATGGCCGCTTCTGCAAACTTTACTTCAAGAAACTTCACATCTGATAAAAGGAGTTCATGGCTGAAGCTCTAGGAAAAGGTAGAGGCCAAACTTCCCTCTAGGGACTAATAGGAAAGGATAGGTACAACACATTTTCACCCCAGATATTTTTGCATGACCCAGACGTATTAAACATAAAACAGGTATAGAAATCAAACACTTAAGTGATAGTTAATCATAAAGAATTTGATTTTAAAAGAATCTTCTTTCTTTATACAAGCTCACCCATTTTGAAAGCTGAAGAGACTTTACATATTAATGAACTGGATGGGCTTGTTAGTTTTACATAAAGAATTAAATTCTGGTATCAAATACATATTTGATATCATATGATCCAAGACATCTTCAACATCTTTCAGAGCTGATCAATGTTTTGATTTTATAATCATCAGCGTTGAGAGCACCACTTTGCATAAATGTGTAGTACAAAATGGTAGAAGCATGATTGGGCCATTTCAGAAATGATTGAAAATTCTTCTCGGATACCAAACCAAAATCCACATGGGGGTTTATTTTATTGTGACACTCAAGTCAGCAACTCTAACAGTGATATTTTAAAAATCAAATCTTCTAGCATAATACAATCTAATTATATACAAATTTAATACATGTCGAAGAATGATGGTAGGAAACTTAGGTCTCTATTTCTGCAATTAAATCATTAACTTCTGTGAGACTAAAAACATTGTATATATGATAAAAACTTGACAATTTATACCATACAGGAGTCTAGAACCTGAGTCATGCTGTTTCTGATAGCATTCATCGCATCACCAATCCTCCACGCAAAGTGAGCACACTTTGTGCTCAGATCCAAGGCTTGGTGCTTTCTCTTGATGCAAATTGAGCAAGTGCTGCCAAAGACCCTTCATGTTCATTAAACATTTTGTTTTTAATTAATTTTTACTATTCCATGCTCAGAGACATTTTTCTGTTGTTCGTTATTTTTTGTGACCTCCTACATTCAGTAATGCACACTTCTATTTGGGTCGTGACCTGAATCTTAAGAGGCTGTGCTATCTGCAAAGAGTCAATCAAGGTTTATCTTCCCTTGTGTGACCGGAAAGCCAGAGTCCTATGTATTGCTATATATGAGCTAACTGCCCTGTCCTAGCATTCGGAATAGTACGGTTCAATCTGCCTGTTACCATGGGATAACCTTTGTCTCCAAATGTTATTAGGTCAGTGTCGTTATCTGCGAACACCTCCTCTGGGCCAGACATGATCCAAATGCAGATAAAGTATATTCAGTTCCACTTCTGCAAAGGGTCTTCAATCCCAGGGTTGCCAGTGGCAGTTTCTCAAACCATTTCCTTCTCTCTGTTCTTTTGTGAAGATTGCCTACTCAGAACCCACTCCTGCCCAGCCTCATGGAGATGTCTCCCCTCTGAGAATTCAGTGCATGAATTAGAGATACTCATCATTTGATGCAGGGTTTTAAACTGCCTTGGGATAGTTCCTGATGATTAAGTCATTTTCCCAATCAAAATGTAGGTTTCTCTAGGACAGACTCTATGTCTTCCATTCTATATCCCACAGGTCAGGGAGCAGGGAATTGAGAACCGGAAGGTGAAGTCTGTTTACAGCAAGTAGGAGCTGAAGTCTTACCCTGGGAAATCCAGAAGCATTTTATGGGTATTAGTGTTTGTTATGTGTCACTCTCCTTCTGCGAAAATGAGGAGTTATACTCCCAGGCCATTATAGTCAGGTGTGGTCATGTGACTCAGCCCATCCAATGAAACGTGCCGAGAAAGAACAATTCGGTTTCTAGAATTTGTAACTGAATAGCATGTCCTCCCTGTCTAGTTTCCATAACAATTCCTTAGATGCTGACATTCCAAAACAGAGGGGAAATGAACAGGAATGAAGGAAAGATCTGCTTCTCTTTAAATATTAGGACTTAAAAAATTAAATATGCAAAATGTTAAGATAAAGTAAAATATTAAATAAAGTAAAATGTTGTGTTTTCACAACCCTCACACCTGAGGCACAGAGGATGTCATGAAAAGGGATGAAAAGGTTGTGAGAGCCAGAAGCCCAGGAAGTCGGCTGCCAGATTGTCTCCTAAAAATGACAGAGACAGATGCTCACTCATTAAATCTCAACAATTTGCCTGCCTAAATAAGACCTGAACAACGACAACATCAGTAGGCAAGCATATGTGGAAGGGCGAAATCGCATGAGGCCTCACCACTAGACAACAGAGCTATAGGCAACGACATAATGATAAAAGGAGAATTAGTCTTTTAGAGATAAGCCCCTTGATTGGCATCCAATTCTAAGTAGTCAGTCCTGAAAACATATATATATATACATACATACATATATATATGTATGTATGTATATATATATGCGATTAACACCAAACAGACTCAATGGTTTGTATTTATATATTACATATAGCAATAGCCGTTGAAGAAAAAAGGACCATAAATTTTAGAAAGCATGGAGACTAGGAGGATCAGGGAGAAAAGAAATGATATAATAATGTTTTAAGATAAAAAATTGCAAATTAAGAAAAGATTTTTGCTTTCAAAAATTGTTTTAGAAGATATATATATATATATATATAATTGAGAAGTTGGTGTATCCATATTCTAACCTACTTACAATTTCTTCTATTATTAAAATTTTACTTAGCAGAGTATATTTATTGTAATAAATGACTTACCATTAACATGGCATAATGTTAATAGACTTAAACCCACATTTTTTCATATTTCCTTAGTTCTACCCTAATGCATCTTTTCTGCTTCATGATTTTACCCAGAATACCACATTAACTTTACTAGCCATGTTTTTCTCATGCTTTTTTTTTTGGTTTAACAGTTTCAAAGAGTTGCATCATCATGATGGCTTCCATAATTTTGAGTAATAATATTGGAGCGTGCTGGGAGATGGTTCTCTTCTGAGTCTGTCCAGGGTATTTCCCAGGTTAGACGAGGAACACGGAGACAAAGTGGTACATTCCTCACACCATCTCAAGGATGGGACATTCCTCACACCATTTCAAGGATGGGACATTCTTCACACTGACTCAAGGGTGGGACATTCTTCACACCATCTCAAGGATGGGACATTCCTTACATCATCTCAAGGATGGGACACTCTTCACACCATTTCAAGGGCAATGGGTTAGTTATTTTTCCCATTACTCTACCTGAAGTAGACTACATAAAGGGGAAGGATTTCAGTCAGGGAGAGTCTAGTCAGTGTGAACATCATGATCTAGCAGAGGGTTTTTTGTCATGGTGGCCCTCCAGCTAATTCTCTCCTGAAAAGTCCTCAGTTAGAGGCACAGGACTGTGCATCATCAATTTCCCAGGTGATTTTAAATCACCTCAGAGAACTAGCTATCCTGTGTCTCTTGATTATATGCACTATTTTCAATCATATGATCCCATCCAGGCCCGTGTTATAATCTGAAGTAAGTACAGTTCAACTTGAAGATTCCTTTAGTCTTGACCTTTCCAGCCTTATCCAAAAGTCAAAGTTCACAATTCCAAGACTCAAGACCTCTGTAAACTTCCAGTTCCAATTCACATTGTTCTTGTATACAGTGTCAGAACATGGAGTCAGCATTCTCATTTCAAAATGGAGAGACATGAGCATAGTGTCCTTCCACGCAACTGAGTAAGCAGGGACATGCCTAACGCCCAGTCGTGCTAAGGACAAGCCTGCTGGCCTCTTTCCTGGGCTGATGAACTAGTGACTCACAGCTTGACTCACATGACACTTCACATGCTCAGGATCTTCAGAACTCAGACTGCTATTCTGTAGGCTTGGTTCCATAGGCTCAGCTCTGCGCATCAACTGCTCAGGTATCCCCTGCATGGAAACCAATGCTGCGATACACTGCCTGGTCTCCCAGGTCCCATAGGCTCAGCTCTGCGCATCAACTGCTCAGGTATCCCCTGCATGGAAACCAATGCTGCGATACACTGCCTGGTCTCCCAGGTTCCATAGGCTCAGCTCTGGGCATCACCTGCTCAGGTAACCCCTGCATGAAAGTCAAAGCTACTACATCCCTCTTGGTCTCCTAGACCTTCCTTTGAAATCTCAGTGGGCTAGGGTTACAGAGAAGCACCATCCCCAGCTTACGCTATTTGTTTTAGAGATGAAGACACTGAGGCATGAGCTCATGAGTGGCAGTTTCACTTGACGTAACTGCTCAGCTTTGGGTGCTGTTTGTGTCGCTGTCACACCACATCTCTTGGTTAGGAGATAAGACAATATGCCATGTGCCTTTACAAAAAGTTGGTGGAAAGCTCCATCCATGAACCCAACTCTTGCATTCTGCTTGCAAAATAGCACCCCATGGGGGAGCACAGAGTTGCCACAGGCTGGAGAGCAGCTGGCCTCCCTGAAAGAAGCTACAGCAGTTCTGACCAGTCACCAACTGTTTGCTCAATTATTTGATTGTATATGTGGTGGTATCAAAACTAACAACCCGTACTATCGCAGAAAATAGCTTTTATCAAATCTAGCTCAGTACTTGTGCATTCTTCCTTTTGCTTTTCATTTTACAGACTCAGATCCTTTCTAATGATAAATCAGAAGCCTCACCACTCACCTTTTCCAGAGGTTTTTCGTGCAATATTGACCTAGAGTCTGTGGTCATCATCTGCATTCCTGTGATATCAAGGGTTTTTTTTAACCAAATTTATGCAAAACTCTACTCTTGCTTTTTATATGCCCACTTATGGGAGTGCTCATGGTATATCCACTTAAAAGTGGGCTTAAGAGCTAGCTTAGACGGCGTAGCATTTCCTACTTTACCCATCAGTCTAGATCATATGAAAGTTCAAGCTAATGCCGGGAATATTTTCACTGTTCTTTCCAAAACTTATGTCCTAAAAAGCATGGTGTCTATATAAACTCAGAGGGTAACAGCCAGCATATCTCCACATCTTCCTCAGAGCATGAAGAGCAGGTAAATGTCTGCCCTTCTATTCCTTTCTTGTTCACAACTGCTTTGGTAAGACTGCAGAGGAGCTGGGCCTTGAATCTTTCCTTGACATTTGGAGACTGGCAAGTTTGAACTCAGTAGGTTAGCAAAGAGGTCAAGGGAGACCAAAGGAAGCCACATTTCTAGTCTGCTGCTGCACCTGTGTCCTAACCCGGGCGGCCCCTCAGCTGCCAAGCTGTGCTTCATGATAGTGTTCATGGAGATTCTACAGTGCAGGCCAATCTCACTCTTCCTGTAGCAGAGGCCCTTAATAAACTGACTGTGATCTTGGAGAATCTAAGGTAAAGCAGAAGGGACTGAAAACTGATCCCTCAAGCAGGTTGGTGCGATTCAGGTACTGAACATAAGCTTGTATGAGCAACAGAGTAGAGATCTTGCTGGAAATTGCAGGAGCATAACTTGGAACACAATACTGTACCAGAGCCCACGGTTCTCAAAGTTAAATGTGACGTGGTCTGGCCACCCTGCCAGCGTGTACTGATCCCAACAGAGCTGCATAGGAAAGCTTCCGGATAGCTTGTTAAATGATGGTGAAATAGAATGTTTCTAAACAGAAGCAAATCTTCTTTCAGAAAATATTGCTTTCAAACCTGAAGGAAATGTTAGCACTGAGTAATTCATATGGAAATGCTTGAAAATGAACAGAAATATACTAATGCCAAGATCAAAATCACCTAACACAAAGCAAGCAGAAATATGCACACACTTACAAGGATTTTTATATGATAAAGGGGACTTTCTCCTCAAAGTAACATCTCTTACTAGACTACACAATTCAGAAGCAATTTAAGATTTTAAGTAGCATTTTAATACTTTACTCAGTGTTCATAAAAATTCACATTTGGGAAGCTTCAGCAAACATGAGCTATTACTAAAATTGCTTATTAGATGTTTTGTTTATTCTCAACTACATTTGCTCAAAAATCAGCACAGGCTTGCGCCCTCCAGTTATGCAAACTGTTTTCCAGAGTTGTAACTTATGAGATAAAGTGTGTGCTCCCCCTAGCCCACATAGGTGGAAGCCCTTTCTTCTAACCAGAGCGCCAGTGTGCGCCCATTAGCGTTCTGCACCACCTCACAAGCAGGACACGATGGGTCAAATGCAGTGCTGAAAACGGAACGTGTCAATTTAAACTACGACTTCCCGAGTGGTTAGAAAAGCAATTTTCCGAGGGGCGGGGTGGGAAACAAATCCCCACAACTGAGCAGTTGATGATGTAAATTTCCTGAAATGAAAGATATTTATTCATGACCACAGTGGGCTCAAAAAAATTAATTCAAGGAAGTTGTTCTCACTTTCCCTGGAGCACACAATTCTCAAATAAGTGATCAATCGCTGACTTGAGCCGAACAGAAGGATGTGCCCAGGATCAGGTGGGTAATTATGCACAGTGATGAGCTGAGGTAGAAAAGCAGGCGAGGACAGCAGCATCAATCATGACGTTAAGACGTCTCTCCCTTCCCAGCTGGAAAAGAAATCCCTGACCAATTCCGTTCCGCGGAAACTCATCCGGGTGCGCGCTTACGACACTGCCACTGGTCAAAACTCCCCAGGGGAGGACGGGAGAATTAGTAAGAGGAAGCAATATGATTTTGTGCCCCTTTAAGAATGCTGGAGTCACTGTTAAGTTGAGTGAGCCTGAGTGACTGTGGGCTGTGGGAGGTGAATGAGACATGAACCGTTTTGGCCTGTAAATATCTGTTTAATTTCCCTGGTGGGAATTGAGGCTAGAACATTCGCTTCATTTAGTCCTCAGAACAAAATAGCCACAGTCGGTGCCAGAACTTTCTGCCTCTACAAGCTGGGCCAAGATGAGAAGCTAATATGGAATCATCCTACCTCTTCAGCTCAGGGCAGTTCTCTAAGTATCCCCCAAGACTGGTGAACCCACAAGCCTATAGAAGAGAACGGCAATAACACAATGTGGCCAGCACAAGGAATCCTGGAATATACAGAGAGGTCGAGCCCTTAAACTCCAGCCCTAGAATGGAGCAATAGGTGCTCAAATGTGGCAGAATGTAATGGCCTTCACCGGTAAGATTTGCTTAATAAAAAGAAATATCTCATAACCACAAAACAACAATAAATATGTTTATACACACCTGCAAATATATTAATGGCTTTCGAGGTTAGTAAAGGGAAAAGCCGGAAGCAGGAATGCATATAGCGCCTATCTCTGTAGAAAAGAGTGTGTACTTTAAAATATGTCTATGCCATCATTATATGTGCATAGCAAAAATTTTAGAAACATCCAAAAGATTACATACTCTGAGAAGTGAGGAATAGAAGCCATAAGAAATAAGGAGACAACTTTATAGTTTCTTTGGTGTTTTATTTTTTTTTCCTCACAGCGAACATGTATTAATTAGAAAATTAAAACTCAGCTAATTATCCTTCTGCCTTTTCATGAGGGAGCATGGTTCTAACAGTCTGAAATGATCGACCAAGGACTCACAAGGACTCTGCCAGTGAGCAGTTGCATGGCTCTGGCTACGTAGCCTTACAGACCTTTCAATAAATGAAGAGGACAGAGTAGACTTGAAGAAGTCAATAGGGGGGTAACTGAGGGTAAGGATGTAAAGTGCTGGGGGCTGTAACAGATGGTGCCTCCATTTCTCTGCATCCCGTGTGGATCCAGCCTTTTCGAGTCCACGCACATGACGCTTCTCTCTGTGTGTTATAGTTAAAGAGAGAGCACAATGATTACTTGTATTGGAAGACTTTCAGATGCCATGGATGGTACAGTGAATATTTAAGATGGGTGCTGGTTATTGACGTGTTGGTGGCACATTAACTCTGGAGTGACTGCCTTGTATGCAGTGCTTCTGCCACTCCGTACAGTGAGGCCACCGAGAAGGTACGATTTCACCCCCAGTTTAGTTGAAGGAGGAGGCCTTAGGAACTGTGCTTGCCGTGGTCTCTATCCCGCATTAGAAAAAGTTCTGAAGCAAGAACAGAGAAGACACCTAAGGACTCCAAAGTCCATGAACTGAAGGTGGTGGGGTGCCTATCTGGAAAGGGCCCTAAACTTTGGGAATTCTGTAACACTTCTTAAGTAATTTTAATATGCAGCCAGTTAAGAACGACTCTGTATCCAGCCAAGTATGGCCCAGCATAGAGCTTGTTATTAATTCTACCTGCCTCATTCTCCCACATTGAAGCAGAGACTTAAGGCCTATGATAAACTCACAAGCCTTTCAATAAATAAAAAGGATGCCAGCCGGAGAGACGGCTCAAGGGGGTAGAGCGCCCGACCGCTCCGCCCGAGGACCCGAGTTCGACTCCCTGCCCACCACAAGTAGTTCCGTACTCCCCCCCTCCCCCGGTAGATCTGTGTAGGCAAAAAAAGAAAAAAAGAAAAAGAAAGAAAGAAAAGAAAAAGAAAAAAGAAAAAGAAAAGGATGGAGTAGACTTGAAGACTCAGGGGCTGCGGGAACCTGCCTGCTGCTGTAAGAAAGAGTGGAGAAGCTTGGGTAGGGTTTCTAGATGTTGTGCCCATTTCTCCGCATCCCCTTCTGTTCCCAGCTGATGGGCACCGAGTAAACTCCCTAGGCAATGGGACTCTGGGCTGCTTCTTTGTCACCATGATAGCCATGTAAACGTTTGGCTGCAGGGGTTTGCTTCCTGCTGCCTCCTCTAAACCCTCACACCAGTAAAAAGAAATACTGATATTGCAGTGTGTAAGCTTGATACGCATTTATCTGTAACCTCAAAAGCCTGAGTCATTGTCCCCTGGGAAGAGATGAAATTGTAACCCGCTGACGAGAAACCCAAAGGAAATAAGCCCAGACCAAAGTACTCCTGAGAAAACGATGCCTTTCGGAGAAGAAAGATGCAGGGTCCCTTTAATGAACAGGATATACTCACTTGGGTCTCCTGGTAATTTAGTGCTCATGTTAATCTCAGCAGAGGAGTCAAAATTTGCATTTATATGAAGGCCAAATACTCTATCAAAAATATGTTCTAAAAATTTTGTTTTTCTCTAAAACTTAGTGAGGTCAAAATGGCATCACTACTGATTGGAAAGGATGCAGGACAAACAATAGCTTTTAAATCAGAGACATTCAAGTTTAGACCTAGTGTGTACTTTTTATTTCAGTAACCTATTATCTCTCTGAGGTAACACGCTAACCTATACGAATATTTTTTCCTAGGTTGATTGACAATCACCAAACATGCTGCTCCTAACAATGGTGGTTCAAATGTTATAGAAACCAAATTAAAGTCTATCTTCATTTCTTTCTGTACATTGTTTTTTTTTCCCCAAACTAACAGGAGATGAAATAGACTTACTAAAGTAATGTGAATCCATTCTGATACTGTTCTATCCTGGAGTCCAATTACCTAGGAGAAGTAGCCCCAAGAGACCACCCCTCACACTCCACAGCTGATGTAAAAGCATGAGGATTTTATTAATTCTGTCATGACAGGGTCTTTCGGCATTCGAGAAGTCAGAAAGATCCCAAATAGCTGGAACAGGCTACTTTTAAAGCAAAAAGCCACAGAAACAAGGGGAGAGTCTGGGGGTTGTTCTTTAACTATTTTGATTGGCTTATTCAAAGGGCTATTAGCAACAATTGGCTGGAGAATAGTTGCCAGATCAGGTGAGGTAAGAGGAAATATTTGAGGGTTACTTTGACCCTTTCCCAGGGACTGAGTCAATACATCAGGAACTGAGTCAACACCTAAGGTAACTGCCCCAATTTTAACAACTGAGTTCTATCTGGAGAACATTCACAAAGACTCAGGAAGATGGAAAATTTCCAACATTTCAGGATGTGTGTGGGTAATTAATTGTTAGAGTCCTGGTTTCCAGGGGAGGGGGAAAAGCACTAAGGCTGAGAGGCCTCAGAGTTGTCATAAAGTTCTACAATACCATAACAGGCAGCTATTGAATGTAGCCTAGACAAAGAAAAACAGCATGCTCTCTTTGGGAGGCCTTATGTGTTTCATAGGCTCCTACAACCAGCAAAGAGACTGCATGAAAATGGGCATCGGAAACAAGATCCTCAGGAAACTGGGAGCTTCCCAAGAAGGAAAAAGATGAAGAAATCAAAAATATGAGGAAAAGCAATACATTTATTCACATGCTTGATCAGCCCAAGCAGGCAGAGAAACTATAGAACCTAATGTTGGTTCTAACCCTCAGGCTCCCAGCATTCACTTGCTAACTCTCAACCCTCAACTCCATGTCCATGACTACTCAGGGCTCCCTCTAGAAATTTGCCTTTGGAAAGAACTAGCAAAGCCCCCATGTAGTATTAGAAACATAGCAGATAACATTTCTGATAGTGTCTCTTCCTTAGCAACATAGACCCGATTCCCAACCCTGAGCTGTGCCGGTTCTGTCCTGTCTGAATATTATCTGCATTTTATCCAAATAGGTAAAAATACATTCTGGATATGGGTTTCAAATAACTGAATCTAAGTTACTTTTCAAACAAACTTTCTCTTTGGAGCAAAATCCACAGTATGAGTTGAAAGCATATGCAAAGCATTGCAAAGGTGACTGGCCATAAACAGCAGCATGAGACTGGGTAGCTAAGGACAAAACGAACCCAGCCCCATCAAGAAGGCTTCCATTGAACAAAGGTATGGAATTTCAGGAAAAAGCAAGCAACTGGAGATAATTATATTAAATGAAAAAAATGACCTTAGAAAAAAACAAATTCCTTATGTTTTAATCTCATTTTTTGAACATCAAAATTTTGCATATATTCATAAAATCAAGTCTGTTTATATGATAGGAAAGAAGACCTAACCCTGTTCAAAGCAGTGATTCTCAACATGTGGGTCACGCTCCCCTTGGGAGACTAAGGACCCTTTCACAGGATCACCTAAGATCACCATCCACATATCAGATATTTCCATGATGTTTCATACATAATACCAGCAAAATTAGAGTTTTGAAGTAGCAATGAAAATAATTTATGGTTGGGGATCCCCACAACATGAGGAACTGTATTAAGAGTTGCAGCATTAAGAATGTTGAGAGCTATTGGCTTACAGGTAGAAGGGGAGGTCAGGAGGTGTAGGGTTTTCTGCTGCTGTAATAAGCACCATGGGCCAAAAGCAGCTTGGAAGGAAAGGGTTTATTTTAGCTTGCAGGTAATAGTTCATTACTGAGGGCTGCCAAGGCAGAAATTTGGGTTGGGAACTTGAAACTGAAACCACAGAAGAATGCTGTTTCCCTAACTGCACACCCCAGCTTGCTCACAGTCAACTTTCTCATACAGCCCAGGCCCACCAGCTGTAGGAGGGAGGCTGCTTGTTCATTCCCAGCTGCCCGGCTATCTTAGACCCAAAATAATCACACAGGAACTGTATTAATCAAACCACTGCTTGGCCCATTAGCTCTAGCTTTTTATTGGCTAACTCTTATATTATTTTAACCCATTTTTATTAATCTATATTATTAATCTGTATATTGCCACGTGGCTATGGCTTGCTGGGTAAAGTTCCCAGCATCTGTCTCTGCTGGCTCCATGGCTTCTCTCTGATTCCACCCTTCTTTCTCCCAGCATTCAGCTTAGGTTTCCCCACCTAGCTAAGTTCTGCCCTGCTATAGGAACAAAGCAGTTTTTTAAATTCATTAGTAATAATCACAGCATACAGAGGGGAATCACACATCAACCAGCTTAGGGGCTGGTGTTTCCCACAGTGGACTGGGACCTCCCATCACAATTATCACTCAGGAAAATGCACCCACAGATATACCCACAGTCTGATAGAGGCAACTCTTCCACTGAGGGTCCCTCTTCCCAAAATATTTCAAGCTGAAAAAGAAGTTTAAAAATCCATCACATGGAGTGCATGTTCAATGTGCAAAATAAACTTATATGAAAATGTCACTATATAAAACAGTTCTGTACGTAAAGATGTACACAATGAGAACTTAACTAATAATAATAACAAAAGAACCAATTAAACCCGAAGGCGAAAGAGAACTTCTGTTGACACTGAACTGAATCTATCCGTAGTGCCTACTTTGTGCTTGACTCTCTGATGCAGTGGAAGCAGAAATCTCCCTCACACAAAGTCTACTCCCTTCTGCTCCCATGAGTGCTCTGATGCCACTCATTTCTGGACATCCTCATGGATATCTGTCATCTCCTCTCCATCTTTGTTTTATGTTTTCCGGGCTACTCCTTATATACTGTGTTCTCTCGGGAAGAAGTGGAAACAGAGAAAGACACAAATCTATCATAAGCTCCTCAGCCATAACTTCAAGTACACCAATTATGGAGTCACTCCCAAAGCCAATCTGACACCTGCTGCTTGTATGAGATCCAAGTCTCAATATTCAACTGTTGTAATTTGCAGAGATTAACTGCTGTCCGGGATCAAAATCAGTAATGAGTTAAGACTCAGACTCAATTGCTCTGCCATTTAAGAATGGCATTTCTCACTTCTAAAGCTAAAATCATACATCATGGAACCTTCTCACATATTCGGTAACAAAAAAAAAAAAACTTCGACAGATACAAAAGAATTGGAATAACCTCATGAATCTTATCAGATCGTCATGGCTTAAAACTAGGATTTAACAGAAACACCAATTCCAGAAATTAAATAGCACTCACCTGAATCATCAATGGGTCCAGGAAAAAATAAAGGGAGAAATTAAAGACTTCCTAAAATTCAATGAAAATGATCACACAACATACCCAAATTTATGGGACACAATGAAAGCAGTGTTAAGAGGAAAGTTCAGAGCACTAAATGCCTACACAAAGAAGCTGAAAAAATCCCACACTAGTAAATAACAGAATATTTGAAAACGTTAGAAGAAAAAAAGAAGAAAACTCACCCAAAAGAACTAGACAGCAGGAAATAATTAAATTGAGAGCTGAAATCAACAAAATAGAAACAAAGAAAACAATACAAAAAATCAATAAGACACAGAGTTGGTTCTTCGAGAAAATCAACAAAATAGACAAACCTTTATCCAAACTAACCAAAAGGCAGAGAGAGAATATCCAAATTAACAAAATCAAAAATGAAAAGAGGGACATAGCAACAGACATTGAGGAAATCCAGAGAATCATCTGGTCATATTTTGAAAACCTGTCCACAAAATTGGAAGACCTAAAGGAAATGGACAACTTTCTGAGTTAATATCACTTACAAAAATTAAATCAAGATCAAATAAGGAACTTAAACAGACCTATAATGGCTAAAATAAAAATAGAAACAGTAATCAAAAGTCTCCCAACCAAAAAAAAGCTCAGGGCCAGATGGTGTCAGCTCAGAATTCTACAAGATTTTCAAAGAAGAACTAAGACCAATACTCCTCAAATTATTCCACACAATAGAAACAGAAGTAACATTGCCAAACTCTTTTTATGAGTCTACAGTTACCCTGATACCCAAACCACATAAAGGCATTACTAAGAAAAAAATTACAGACCAATCTTACTCTTGAACATTGATGCAAAAATACTAACTAAAATAATGCAAATCGAATTTAAGAACGCATCAGAACCATCATCTACCATGATCAAGTTGGTTTTATCCCAGAGATGCACGGATGATCCAACGTATGAAAATCAGTCAACGTAATTCACCATATAAACAAACTGAAAAATAAAAACCACATGATCATTTCATTAGATGCCAAAAAAGTTTTTGACAAAATACAACATCCCTTGCTGATAAGGGTTTTGGAGAGAGCAAGGATACAAGGAACATACCTAAGCATAATAATGGCATTACACAAAGGCAACAGACAACATCAGACTAAACGGAGAGAAATTCACAGTGATCCCACTGAAATCAGGAACAAGACAGGGCTGCTAACTCTCCCCATACCTATTCAATATAGTTCTTGAGTTCCTAGCTAGAGCAAAAAGACAACAAAAGTAGATCAAGGGGATACAAATCAGAAAAGAAGAAGTCAACCTCTCACTGTTTGCTGATGATATGATAGCTTACATAAGCGACCCCAAAAATTCTACCAAGAAATTTCTACAACTTGTAAACACTTTCAGTAATGTAGCAGGATACAAAATTAACTCAAAAAAATCAGTAGCCCTCCTTTACACAGATGATAAATGGACTAAGAAATCAGAGAAACATCACACTTCACAATAGCCACAAATATCATTAAATATCTCTGAGAAACTCTAACCAAATAAGTGGAAGACTTGTATGACAAGAACTTTAAATCTTTGAAGAAAAAAATTGAAGAAGATACCAGAAAGTGGAAAGATCTCCCATGCTCTTGGGTAGCTAGAATTAACATAGTAAAAATGGCAATCTTACCAAAAGTAATCTACAGATTCAATGCAATGCCCAGCAAAATTCTTCACAAACCTTGAAAAAAAATAGTACTCAACTTTATATAAAAAAGCAAAAAGCAAAAAGCAAAAAAAAAAAAAAGAATAGCCAAAAAATACCTGTTCAGTAAAAGAACTTCTGAAGGCATCACAACTCCTGATTTCAAACTCTACTACAGTACTACAGTACTGAAAACAGCCTGGTATTGGCATAAAAATAGACAGGAGAACCAATGGAACCGAACAGGAGACCTGGATATTAATCCACACAACTTTGAACACCTGATTATTGACAAAGAAGCAAAAAATATCAAATGGCAAAAAAATCATATTTAGCAAATGGTGCTGGAATAACTGGATATCAACATGTAGAAGAATGAAAATAGATCGGTATCTATCACCATGTACAAAGTCCTCAAGGATCACTCAAGTCCACAAGGATCAAAGACCTCAACATTAAAACAAGCCACCCTGAACCTCATAGGAGAGAAAGTGGAAAGTATATTTGAATGTATTGGCACAGGAGACCACTTCCCAAATAAAACCCCAATAGCACAGACACTGAGAGAAACAATTAACAAATGGTACCTCCTAAAACTGAAAAGCTTCTGTAAAGCAAAGGATACGGTCAACAAGACAAAACGACAGCCTAGAGAATGGGAAAAGATCTTCACTAACCCCACATCAGACAGAGGTCTGATCTCCAAAATATGCAAAGAACTCAAGAAATTGGACACCAAAAGAACAAATAATCCAATAAAAAGAAATAGGGTACAGACCTAAACAGAGAACTCTCAACAGAAGAATCTAAAATGGCCGAAAGACACTTAAGGAAATGCTCAACATCCTTAGTCATCAGAGAAATGCAAATCAAAACAATTCTGAGATTCTATCTTACACCTGTAAGATGGCCAAGATAAAAAACACTGAAGACAACTTATACTGGAGAGGTTGTGGGGTAAAGGGAACACTCCTGCATTGCTGGTGGGAGTACAAGCCGGTACAGCTCTTTTGGATATCAGTATGGCAATTTCTCAGAAAATTAGGAAACAGTATTCTTCAAGACCCAGTAATACCACTTTTGGATATATAACCAAAGAATGCTCAATTGTGCCACATGGACATGCGCTCAACTATGTTCATAGCAGCATTGTTTTTCACTGCGAGAACCTGAAAACAACCTAAATAATCCTTGATTGAAGAATTGATAAGGTAAATGTGGTACGTTTACACAATGTAGTACTTCACAGCAGAAAAAATAATGACATATTGAAATTTGCAGGCAAATGGATGTAGCTAGAAAACATCATTTTGAGTGAAATAACTGAGACCCAGAAAGACAATCATCACATGTAGTCACTCATAAATAGATTTTAAGCATAAAGCAAAGAAAACCAGCCTACAAACACAGTCCCAGTGAACCTAGACAACAATGAGGACCCTAAGAGAGACATACTTGGAATAAACTACATGGGAAGTAGAAAAAGACAAGATCTCCTGAGTAAATTGGAAGCATGGGAATCATGGGAGAGGGTTGAAAAGAAAGGGGGGTGCAGGGAGGGGAGCAGAGAAAAATGTAGAGCTTAATTAAAATCGATTAAAAAGAAGAATGGCATTTTTAGGACAGAAAATAAATTCTACAAGAATGCCACCAAAGGCGTATTCTCTAATGTGATGTCCTCTAGAATATGTGGCCGAAGGTGCACTTTGAAGCAAGTCCAAACTGAAAAACATAGATGTCTGATGTAAAATATTGCTCACATTTAGAAGGCTTCAAATAAACAAATTGCACAATATCCCTAATTTTACAGATTGTATAGAGAAATGAGAGCAGCTGAGATATATTGAGTGAAATACAACATGTTGTTAAAAATACATATCACTCTCTCTACTTTCCATGTGTCTGGTAGAAAACGGCAGTTGTATATTGTGTGTGCACACGTGACTTGTGTGCTGTGTCTCTGCTGGACGTAATGGGCTGGAGGCTTTAAAAGGTTGACTCCGCAGGGAATTACAGAGATAGTACCTGAAGAAGAGTAAAGACCTGGGCCAAGATCAAACAATAATTTGATGGGCAGTGAAAACAGGAATATTGGTTTTTCAGTGAAAAGGGCAGCTAAAGAAGGAAACATGGCTTGGCCTGTGCTCAGGGGCAGAGGAAAGGACAGCAGATGCTGACCTACCTCGGGAGTTGTTCGGTGCACCTGTATGTAAATAAAAAGTCTAGTTTCGACCTATTCCAGTAACCAGGAAACAGCTTTTATTGAATTCTTCATTATGGATTATTGCAATTCTCTTGTAAAAGGAAATAAACTGTGGGTTTAAGTTACTGCCACTTGAAGACCTATTATTCTGTGAAAATATTGGGTGAGGCAGTCCTCAGAAGTGAGAGACTGTAATTTGCTCATCCTGCAAGTTTTCAAGTGCATTATCTCTAACTTAAAAGTGGCACTCTAGGAAATTAAAGATATTTTATCTCAGAGGAGAGATTTGCTTCTGACTATAAATTTGGGTCTGAACACTAACCCTAAATATGTGCTGAGATTTCTTTTAAATATTCATTCAGAATTGCCTGCAGGAGACCGCGCTTGCATATAAATACAAAGTGGAAGTAATACTTGAGGAAGAAGTTCACGGACAGTGGAGTCAAATGGATCTGAGCTGCCACTCTGGTTCTGACTGGTTGCTTCTCTTCTCTGAGCCTAAGCAATCTCCTCTTAAGTGGACCTGACAATCCTTACTCCCTGGCCGGCTAAGAATTTGTAGTGGGAGCTGAGCAGCTCCGTGTCTGCAAAGCATTGGGCGTGATGGGAGCTCAGAGAACAGGCAGACACACCCATTCACTCCCATCTGCAAATGTAGGCACCTGGTGAGAGGACAGTAGCCTTGACTTTTTAACAACCCTGTGGACATTAGATGGGAAAGGTAAAGCCTAGAAAGGCTATCCAAGGCTGCTCCTAAGATACCAGAAGGACCAACTAGGACCTTTCCACTCTGATTGTCTTAAGCGGTCTTTGGCACACCTCAAAGTCACCAGTGTACAAGATCATGGCATTTCCATAATAAATATAGATTTCCATTTCAATTTCCCTTAAACAAACTGAGAAGCAGTATTCCACTCCAACATGTATGCTTCAAGAGACTGAACATGTGCTAATTAAATTGCAAGTCTAGCCTTTGAGAGTAATACAGAATCTGATCATTCTGCCCTTCATATACATAAAAATAACCAAAGTATTTCTACATTGATTATTTATTCATCTCTGGAAGAGAATGAATATACTCCTTTTTATGTTGTGATTTTAATTCTTAAGATACACAACAGGGCTTGGAACTCCATTTGAACCGTGAGGATAAAAATCACCTTAACTTACGTGACTCTTCCAACAACAGTTTGCTCTAGGAACAACCAAGTGTTTCACTGATTGGAATGGAATAAGCCCATATGTAAATGACTTAGCTGAGAAAAATAAGACATTGCAACATCCTTTCATGGGAAATATAAACCCACTGTAGTTGAGGAGAAACATGTTGACCTGACCAGAGCTACCTGAGACATTGTTCAAACTTGGCTGTAACCAAGAACCCGAGGACATGTTTTGGAAGTGCACACACCCCTACTCCTGATTCTAACTAGGTTTCTAAGAGGGGAACGGAAAGTATTTCTCCCAGAAACTTCAGAAAATGTAAGACATGAGACTCCTAGGCTCAGGGAGAAAATGATGAGAGAATGTAAACCCAAAGCTTAGATAAAATTACCTAATTCTAATAAATATCCTAATATTCTTATGCTGGGAATTAAGATGTTTAAATGGGCATTCTGACTTAAATAAGGTGGTACACATCAAATGTTTTGAAAGGGTGAAAAATAATGTGTCTAAGTCTCAAGTGAGCAGCTGGAGTTCTGGAAATTCACTAGTCACTATAAGGTGGATTTATTTCAGGCGAACTAGCAATGATGAACGACGTCAGTTGAGGCACTGGTGAGGCACGCACTTCTCTCTAGTGATTTCTGTTGCCAAGCTAATGAACAGAGAGTGACATGCATCAGGCATTTAGAAGCCAGACTGACATCTGAGATTAACCAGAAAGGAAGGAATAAGACCAAAACGGAAGAATGTCAAAAAAGCCAAGGGCTAACGCCAGCATTTTCCTATCAGCTTCTAGGAAGGATTAGGGAGGTCCCAGTGTGTCTGTAGAGATAGATTATGTCACAATTTGAGTAGCAAGGTGAACGTCATTGACCCTCTGAAGCTCCAGGGTCATCATATGTATGGTAGGTGCATGGATAAACTTTCCTCACCTTTATACAAGATACAGAATGAATTCTAGTAGCCACACCCCCTATCCTCCCTCTCCTCAGGATCCTAGCATCACAGCACTTATCACAAGCCTTGTGGAAGAGCTTGACCATCCCAGAAATTCTATATCCACTAGAGAAGTGTTAAATTGGCTGATGTGGCTTGGCTTGAGGTTATAGGGCAATCAGCTCACTCTACAACATTCATTTCTACAGGCCTCACGCCAGGCTGGAAAGGGTCAAGAAGAGCTGTGTGATAGCTGTGAGAGATGCCTGTGGCCATAGCCAACGGGACCAGAATCAGAAGGCCTCAGACAGTGTAGGCTGGCGACAAGGTAGTCACCTGACCCATGGAGATTTAGTAGGACTTCATGGCTCTTCACTGCCATTACAAGGTTGAAGACATTAGCTTTATGAGCCTGTTCTCCATCTGCTTGGAGAATAAAAAGACCATCTGAAGGGCTTGTGTCAGAAGTCTGGTGAGGTAGTTATTGTAAATCTCACAGTTGAGTGGCTCCTGCCTGTTAGCTGACATGTCTGGTGAGGAGATGGTCACCATCTGTAGGAAGCATGGCTAAATTGTAAGGTCTGTTTAGAACAGGCAAACAAGCATTCTCCAAGGACTGAACTACCGTTCAGGGTCCAGCATCTTATTCTCGCTAGAAGGGACTGGCCTCCTGGAGACCAGCTGGTTACTTCCCTGATCTGAATTTGATTGCCCTTTGATGTGTGTGTCACGGAGCCTTCACAAGTGTGTCATACGTGGCACCATAAATCAATACTTAATTTGTATCAAATATGCCAACAAGTAAACAAAAAGAAAGTAAAGCTGATTCTTGAAGGCACTCATAGTCTTTCTGGCCACTAATTTGCAAGCTAAATTGAATCATCACCATCCAATTAAATTCCTCCTGCTTCATGGCATAAAATGCTCATTTTTATTTTCTTGATGATGGAAGGGAAGTGGGGAGGCAAAAGAGAGTCACTACTGTCTCATCCATGTGTTTCCTTGAATTAGACTATGCTTCTCCCTTGAATTCATCTAGCTTCCAAAGTCTAGAGAAACAAGGAATGACTATATTTCCTGGTTCCCTGCTTACTGCCTCTGTTATAATCTCAGTTACTTGTTAAACTCCCACTGACTCTATCCAGGTTAAAAATTTATCTGCATAGATCTTTATATCCGCTCCAGTCCCCAGGCAGCCATGAAATAGCAGCTTTTGCAATGAACCTCGTCCAGAGAAGGGTTTGTCATTTCCAGATAGGACCAGCCAATGAAATATTAAAGTCTCTGCTGTGTCCTCAACAGCCACCACTAGAAATCAACTGTTCCCTTTATTTGGGAGGAAAAGGATACTCAATGCCCTTGGAAAGAAATTGGCCAACTAAAGAGCCTTCCCATGCAGCTGCAGGCTCTAAAGTCCTCCTGCCAACACCACTACGTGCCTATTCCAAACCTGCCTGTCTCATCCCACCGTAGCCCAGCCTTGGTGGGATAAGAACACCTTAGTCTGTACAATATTCAATTTCTTTTCTCTCTGTCTTCGAACTCCTAGTCTCAGCTCATGTGTACAACAATGTCCATTAGACTTGATACCAGCTTGAGAGTACTGCAAACATCAGCAGAGCCTTTCCTTTAAAGACAATGGCTCAGTGATAGCCTTGTGCCTTTCCCCATCTAGTCTACTTTAGGAATGGTAAGGCTCTTCAAGTGAGATCCTGAATCAAAGATTTGGGTATAAGCTTATGTTAGAAAGCACATTGGGGGAAGAGAAAGAACCAAATGAGAATGCATAGTAATAAATAGATTACACAATTATAGGCAATCTTCACTCAACCCCACTAGATACAGAATGAGAGATGATGTGTAGGCAAGTTGGTGTTGCCTTATGGGTTGGTAAAGAAGGTAGGATCTTTACCCATAAATTCCCATTTCTTCATAAGGTTGCTTCTGCAGCATCTTCACCTCCTCTGTCCCAGAACATTCAGATTCCCTTATAGGCAGAGTGTATCCCAGACTATAGATCATGCTGGTATACCAATTGGCTGAAGAGACATAACCTGGGACCAAAGGCCTAATAAAGCATCACCCCTGTCCCTGAGAAGATAGCTCATGAGTAGAGTGCTTGCTATTCATGCATCAGAACTAAGTTTAGATTCGTAGCCCCCATATAAAGAGAGGTGTGGAGACAAGCTGATCATTGAGTTCCTTTTCCAACCAGTGTAGCTGAAATCATTCATTCTGTGTTCAGAAAGACCCTGTCTCCAGAAAATGGGGAAAACAAGGTGAAAAGAGAAAGAGGAAGACAGCTGGCGTCAGCCTCCAGGCTCCACACGCACATGTCTGGGTATGCATGGAACTGGCCTGTCTGCAGGAGTACATCTATTCTAATGGGACACCAGAGCTCTCTTTGGCTATCAGACTATCAAAAGAATGGATCCAAATACATTAGAATATCCTCAGAAACCTCCTTCTGGGAAAGCAAATTGCTGAAGTCCTGGGGCACATCCGGATTTGGAACTTGTCTTCTGGGTAAAGCAGTAAAACTTGTCAGATGACCTTGCAAGAGAAACTGAGACAATGGTGTCATGTCTTGATGATGAAGTTGGAAAGTCACTGGTTTGCTTGTCCTTCTCCGCGATGTAGCTACATGAAATAGTTGTCTTTTCTCTACTTTTCACTATTAAGTATTTGGCTTCTTTAATTGACTTATTGCAGAAGGGCGACAAAGTCCATCCTGTAACACCCCTAGACTCAAGTGACACTAGTACTCAATAAAAAAGAACAAATTTCTGAATATTTGTCAAGAATTCCACACTTACTGCTTGCTGTCTCTTCTGAATATGAAGATTAACTACAAATGAAGTCCGCAGAATGTTCAGTGGAGTCAGCTTGGTAGAAACTGGGAAGGGAAAATGTTAGAGATTTTGCTTCATACACAATATCATAGAAGACAAGAATGACCATCATTCATCTGAGGATCTAAAGTTGTATAAATACATTCTAGTGGGCAATTAAAGGAGACCAAAGAGAGTAGTGAGGAAGACTCAAGGAAGTAGTAGTATAATAGGGCTCGGTATGGAAGGATCTAGATTCAGCCAGATCACGGAAGTTGGGGAGATAGCGGTCTTCTGCTGGAGAAGCCTAACTCTGAACTGCAGCACAGAAACTTCAAACAATCTTTCTTGCTTCTGATGCCTTGACTAAAGAACAAAAGCTTGGTTATTGTTGAGTGTTTCTGTAGATATTTTCATCTTGGCCACTGCACAGGCTGGCTAGCAGGATTCTTAGTGTCCTGACAATGTCAATAGAATATAGTTGCATGGGTGGGGACAAAAAGAACACTAAGGAAGAGTCTATCATGAGTCTGAAAGTCACAGAAGCAGAAATTGAGACTATTGTGGATCATAGACAATACACAAAATCTTTGATCTGGGATCTGGCACTTACAAAGCCATCAGTAATTTCTAGTTAGAAGCTTTCTATCTTTCTGACACCCTTGATGCCTTTTGTATCTGAATTTATGCAGTAACTCTTGGAACAATCATGAGACTTCAGCTGTCTGTTGTGTAGACCTCACCATCTCTTTCTATCATCAAAAGCAAGAAGGAGAAGACCCTCGTCAGTAAGATTAAATGTTTCTCTTAAAAACCTATTTTCTCCCATCCTGAAGGTCACCAGTATAAATTTTTATATTGAAAAAGCATCATAGATGCTTTTACTAATGAGGTGCTTTTTAAAAATAGCAGTCTGTGAGTCCTGCAGAGTTTCATAAAGAACTTTTATGTGACTGTTGACTTTCCAGAAATAAACACTTTAAGGCTATATTCTAAGTGTGACTGCAACCAGCAAGGCTGTTTAATGTTATTGACACCTGAGTGAAGGAAAAAACTAAGATTACAAAAATGGGAGAGCCTTGATAATTAAACAAGAGCTAGTGAGAAAGTAGCAAAGTAGTTAAAAATATGTGTTTGGGATCTAGTCGCCCTCTAATCTCCAACCTCAAAAATTAATTTCTCTTTCTCTAAGATTTGAGGATCCTGGTCAGTACCTCTCAAGACTGAAGTGAGAGTTCACTTATGGAGGCAGAAGAAGAAAGTGCTCAGCACAAAAGTGATCGTGAACGTAACTGTGTCAACATGATCATCACATAGGGGCCATGCATGCTGGAGCCAGGGGCTGCAGAGTAGGAAGGCCACAAGGACAAGGCACGGGAAATGGGTGTAGTCCCAAGCCACACTGAAAACTACTAAGTTCTCTGTAGACAAAGCAAGGCTCCTTCCCGAGCAGAAATTTAGAAGGAAGAATTCTTTCCTGCTTTGTATGCAGGTCTTTGGTTTTTTTCAAATGAGATCCATAGCTGAGGAGTTCAGGCATGAGTGAAGGAACAGAGGATCCCCGCCCAGACTGCCTCCTCAGCTGGTTTCCTAGTGCTCTATCTGGAGTGGAGTTTGAAAATTTCCATTATGCCACCTGGAGTCTGTTTTGCCACAGGGAAAAGAAAACGCGGAGCATATTTGGAACAATAGTGTACATACAGTCCGCTCTTTTTCAATCCGACAAGCTTCAGGAGTGAGCACAGCAGAAACAGGCACTCAAAGCACCCTTTCCAGGACAGGCACCTGAGTCTGCACAGACAGAGACCTGCTGTGAAGTGGGATGGGAGGGACTTCCTTAAATGATGGTTCAAAGCAGTGTTTGGGAAAGTAAACCTCTTTGAAATGAGATGATTCTCATTCCATTTATATTCCAAAGCAAATTCCGAGGCAACCAAATTGGTTCCTCAAAGGTGTTTCTCAGAGATCCGTAAAGGGTTTCACTGTGAAACCCCAAATTGATCCATCAGCAACCTTCCAAGGACTTTTCAGCAGCACTCATCCAATCACTGAAGATTTATGTCCTGCTAATGAACCTTTGACTATCAACAGCAGCATTTCCGGCATTTTCAAGCTGGCCACACTCTTAGGACCCAAGTATCCAATCAATCCCTCTCTCAAGAATGAGGGACTACGCTCCTATTAGTAAGATACTAGTGATGGAAAACATTCAGTTAGACCCATTTGAATCAATAAGAAGGCATAGGGTGGTGTTTTCCAATATGGCTATAGACCAAAGATGGCAGCAGCATCTCAGCTTGTCACTTCTCCTCATTGCTGACTTAGTTTTAGGTATTCTTTCTTTGATAAGACAAAGGTATCTGATAATGACCTCTACCACACACCCAGAATGTCTTGGATTCCAACAGAAATAGATTTTCCAAGTTCCAGCAAAAACCATAGAGCTTACATTTATGGGTCAATCTGACTTATACATCAATGTACTCATGCCCATAGAGGTGAAGTAAATGCTAGTGATCATATCTATGTCAAATTTCCCCCAAATAAATCACAAGACAGAAGGGAGGAGGAAGTCTCCATAGGCAAACAGAACTGCTTTTACCAAAGAAGAGGAAAGAACAGACATGTAGACAATGTAAGTGAATGATTACTCTAGACACTGAGATAGTCTCTGACTTTCCCTAACGCCACACACAGATAATGGGATATGGGTCTTCTGCACTATTCTCTGTCGATTCCTGATTTTCTGGGACCAGGGGACATACTGCACAGAGTTGAAGAAACAGCTTGGATGTGATTCACCAGGTTCTTGTCAAGTTACTAGATCAATGGTTTATGTGCACATTGACAACTGAGGAATTACATAAGGGGAAAGCTGCAGTGGATCCACCAACACCTTTAAAATAATTATTAATCACAAAAGTGTGTGCATAGACTTGAGAGATGGCGTCCAGCTGTGTTCCAGACATACTACTTTCTTAGTCTGCAGACAGTTTTGGATGCCCAAAGGCTACTTCAGTGCCTCTCTACGTTCTCTACTCAGAAGTATCAAGAATTATTGCTTTTGTTCAACTCCTAGAATTCCCAGAAAATAAATAATAATAATAAAGAGATGCCTTTGGAAAAACTCAAACAACAATTCTTCTCAGAAGCCGTGCCAAGGGAGAGATACTGCTAAAGGTAAACACTGTAGGACAGATTGATTGCTATGTTGTGAAGAGGCGGGCTGCTTCCACTCATTAATTGCAGTGTTGTGATGGGAAGGGTTGCTTGCATTTAGTGGGCATTGCAGGAAGAGAGGCCATCAAGGGACCAGTCTGGGAGAGACGAGATAGGGCCGAGAGCAGAGCACTGAGAGACTCAATTTTGCAGAGCCAGGAAATTGGTTTCTGCCTTCATTTTCCTATGTCAACTAAAAATATGGTTATTCAAAGTACTCTTAAGAAATGAATTCTCTTGATTCTTCAGTGTTTTCGAGATTAGGACAAATTCATTTCTGAGTATCAGGGTTAAAAGCAAGACAAGCCGTTTAAGGCTCTTCTGAGTCTAATCTGGACAGTGAGCAGAGAGCCATTGCTTGTATTAACATTTCACACGAATAAAGAAATAAGAAAAGGGGGCTGGAGAGATGGCTCAGTGGTTAAGAGCACTGGCTGCTCTTCCAGAGGTCCTGAGTTCAATTCCCAGCAACCACATGGTGGCTCACAACCATCTGTAATAAGATCTGGTGCCCTCTTCTGGTGTGCGGGCATACATGGAGGCAGAATGTTGTACACATTTAAATAAAAAAAAAAGAAATAAGAAAAGAAGAACAAAGGTAAGAAATGCTGCCTAGAAGAGCAGGGCTCATGGTTCCACTGGCCTAAAATTAATAAAAAAGAAAAAATGTAGTCGAGGTGCAAATGGTTGAAATGATTGCAGACTTCAGGCTCCCTCTGAGACACTGCTATCGTGTCTCTGGAAGCCACATGACCAGCACTAGCCAGGCTCTTCTTCCTTGCTTTTTAAAAGATCCCCTGAGCACGCAGTATGATCACAAAGGTCCACACTCTTTACTCTGGGAAGGGCAAAGGAGCAGAGAGAAGGTGAAGTCCAGAACTGATCCATACTGTGTTAGAGACATTACTCTCATCCATTTCCTCGTTTAACTCTTCCACATGCACTACACAACGCGGTGTAACCCCCCTCAGCTGCACACGGAGGCTCAGGGGATTAAGAGACCAACTTAAAGACGTGTAGCTTATAGACTCTGAGTCTGAGGTCAAATCAAGGTCAAAGTCTAAAGACCGTGAATTTTCCCAGGTGTTATACAAGGATGACAAATCAGAGCATGGCAGAGAAGGTTGGATCTGTCATCACTAAGTGACCATTAAAGTATAAAGCACCAAGAGTCTTGAGTAATGGGAGCCTTACTCTGATCACCTCCCCCTTCTGTTGTAACTGTGGATAATCGGCCCTCAGCTCACTGTCAGCCACAGGACATCATTTTGAGTTCAGCCACATTTGGAAAGCACAAGTAGACTTACTTTCATTTGAGCATCACACATACTCAGTAAGGTGTGTATCATTGTTTCTCATTTAACACATAAAAAGCTAAGCAACAAAGAAGTGAGGTAACTTCTTCAAGTTCATGTCATAACTATTCAACTGAGGGTTGGGATTCCAAACCAAACCCAGCCCTAAGTCCGAGGCCCCACCCTAAATGGCAGTACCTAGCTGCATCTGCTACTTGAGGGTACTCTAATCAGGTTTCTCAGAAAACCATCTGCCACAGAGAATTTCAGTTAAACTGTGCTACACACTGCTAAGTGAGCATTGAGAGGGTCTGAGAGTCCAGACCTGACTTTGCCCCTTGCTGCCGGCTACATTGGTGAACTAACCAGGCCTGTGCTGGAGAGCTTACCCTGGTGGTGAGGATGTGGGAGAGATGGCAGGAGAACCAACCCAGGCCCAGAACCAGGATTATGAGTTGGCCCGCCCCAACATCCACCCCATCTGTGAACTACTGGAGCACATGAAGGCACCAGACCTACGGATCCAAAGCTGCAGGATCTCTGAGACACAGGGCAACAGCAGGATACCCAAGAGGAGTCCCAGCAAGGCTCCAGCATTGTTCAAGTAGCAAAAGTCGAAGGTCTCAAACTGGACCAACAACTCATTGCAATGAACACTTGCAAGTAAAGATGTATGGACTAAAGGGTCCCGTGTCACTCACTGTGGCACACTACAGCTTCCACAGACAGATTTTTACTTCATTTTATTTTATTTTGTGCGGGAGGTTGCAAGGACAGAGGGTGGATACAAGGGATGAGGAGATGAGTGGGATTGGGGTACATGATGTGAAATCTGCGAAGAATAAAAAAGGTTTTTTATATAAAGAAGGCTTTTTACTCAATTGTCAACATTCGTAGAAGAATGGAAACTCCAACAGCCCCCCCCCCCCCCCCGCTCAAGGTACCAGCAGTCAAGTCATAACTCTGGAGTTCCCTGGCCCCCTGAGTGATGCTAGACTTGCCAGGTTGTCATTATATTGTCAAATCCCTTTCCTGGAGCCACCTGACAAGCTAATAGCCAGCTGTTGAAAACAACAAGTTTCAAGGTCTCCTGCTGGATTCCCTGCTCCATTTTCATTGTTCTGCGGCCTCATGTGTCTCAGGCCTTCTAGTTCAGAGAACTCACATTCAGCATAGCGGCCATTATGACACGATCGGGAAGGTAAATAAACACATATGATAAACACTTCCAAAACAAAGATGTGCCTAACAATCTGCTTCTCTATCTGCGGTGAAACCATGAGCCTCTGGGGCCGCCAAAAAGTAGAAAAGGATGGAAACAAACTCTTGACGTGAGTTGCGGGTAGTGCTTGAGTCTCAACGTCTCCTAAAGGCCAGAGTGCCAACGTCAGGTTGATATTACGTGAGACTTTTGGGGAATCCCTGGCTTTTGAGGACTTTGACCTCATCGGTGCATTAATTAAAAGATGGACTCCTAATTTGACAACATTACTGGGAGATGCTGGTAACTAGTGGGTGGGACCTAGTTAGAGAAGAAGCCACTGAGGGTGTACTCAAGCTCAGAGCAGACAAAATCCCAGCACTGAGAAAAGGAAGTGGACGCAAATCCCACTCCTAACCAGGAAGCTATTTGCAAATGACACCTGCTGACAACTGGAAAACCAGTTTTCTCCAGTGGAGAATCTCTGAATATGTCAGCTGCATTCCAGGGCAGACACATATGCGCATGCATGCACCTTTTTTGCCAACCTTTTTTTTTATTATTTAGTTTGTTTTGATTTAGGGGTTATTGCTGTTGTCATGATGGTGGCTGTTTTCTTCATTTTGAGAGAGAGAGAGACACACACACACAGAGACACACCCTAGAGAGAGGGACACACACACACACAGAGAGAGAGAGAGAGAGAGAGAGAGAGAGAGAGAGAAGTTGCTTGGGGAGGATCTGGGAGGAATTGGGGGAGGGAAATATATGAGCAAAATACATTGCATAAAAAGAATTAAGTAAGAAAATTTTAAAAGATTTCCTTTCCTTCCGTTCAGCTTTCTGTTTCCTTCCTGTTTTCTGTCCCTCCCACCTTCTCTTATCTCCTCGTCCCTTTCTTCCTTCTTTCTTGTCTTCTCAGCATCTACCAGGTTCTTAGCGCCCTTTCTCCATCAGCTCCTGAGGCAATGATAGCCTACCTCACCACAGCCCCAGAAACAATGTAACCAGTGTCTATGAAGCGACTCTACCTGAGTCTTTATCAAACAAAACTTTTTTTGAGTTTTGTGGTTTTTTCCCCTCAGTCATTTTTTCATAGTAACAAACAACCACAGTCTCAAATATTCCAGTCCCCGAATAGCTCAACTTTCTTATTTCAAACGAAAAAAGTAACAAATATTCTTTCTTTGCTAATCAAGATTTCCTAAACCACAGATAGAGTTACAAGCAAGACAAAAGAGTTTGAACTGTCTGTGTTATGAACCAGCCTTGACAGAGAAATGGGTGAGCTGCCGTTTTTGTTTTAAAGTAACATAAATGATGATGATCAAAATGTGAAACATATGAAGATTTTCTTGACTTCCGTTTTAGTGTTCTTGCCTTTGGGTGATGGTGCCTTTCAAGTTCTCTGTATAGAGTGGAGACTGGTTAACAGAAGTTCAGAGAGCTGCGGCTGAAAGAGGAATCAATCCTTCAGAGTAAATTCCAACTTCCTACAGACCTACTACAGGCTTGAAATTTTAGCAAATACTTGTCAGTTGTCTACCACATCTCAGCAGCCCAAGATGCAACAAACATGACATTTAAAGTAGCCTATGGGTGCTCATAAAATGTTCAAGTCAACAATGATTTAACAGAAGTGTTTGTTAGTGAGGAAACGTGCAACTCCTATAGAAACACAAAGAAGGCAGGAAAGATGACATCCCAGCAAAAGGAAGCACACATGTCCTTTATGTCATAGCTAGAATGGAAGCATGATGCGATGAAGCTAGCAATGTGGGGACAAGCAAGATCCTGCAGGGGACAAGCAAGATCCTGCAGGGCCCAGTACATCCCTGACAATCTATTCCGATGGCATGGAGATCAGTAGGTAAACAATACTGAAAAACTTAGAAATGGAGGGCACTCCTGTCAAAGGGGTCCTGATCTACAGTTTGTAGGGCCAGGAGCAATGGAACAAGCATTTATCCCGAGTGCATGAACTGGCTCTTTGGAGCCCATTCCTTATGGATGAATACCTTGCTCAGCCTAGATATGGGGTGTGGGGAGAGGGGCTTGGTCCTATCTCAAGTGATGTGACAGACTTTGTTGACTCCCCATGAGAGGCTTCACCCTCTCTGAGGAGTGTATGGAGGGTGGGGAGAAGATGGTGGGAGCGGGTGGGTGAGAGGGAGGGGTAACTGGGATTGGTATGTAAAATAAGATTTAAAAAAAAAACAGAAAAAAATTACTGCTCTAGAATGAAAAGAAGAAATCCTACCCAAAAGGAGTAGACATCAAGAATTAATAAAACTTGGGGTTATAATCAATAAAACAGAAATAAACAAAACTAATACAAAGAATCAATGAAGCAAAGAGTTGGTTCCTTGAAAAAATCAATAAAATTGACAAACCTTTAACCAAAACAGCTAAAAGATAGAGAGACAGAAGATCAAAATTAACAAAATTAGAAATGAAAGGGGAACATAACAACAGATATCAAGGATATCCAGATAATTATAAGGACATACTTTAAAAACCTGTACTCCACCAAATTGGAAAACCTAAACAAAATGTATAATTTTCTAGATACATACCATTTATCAAAGTTAAATCAAGATCAGATAAGCAATCTATACACACCCCTAGCAAAACAGAATTAGTTATTAAATGTCTACCATCCAAAAAAAAACCCCAAGACCAGATGGTTTTAGCACTAATTTCTACCAGACTTTCAAAGAAGAGTTATTGCTAATACTCCTCAAATTATTCCACAAAATATAAAGAGAAAGAACATTGCCCAATTTATTTTACAAGGCCATAGTTACCCTAAACCACAAAAAAAAAGAGTATTACAGACCAGTTGCAAACTGAATCCAAGAACACATCAACGAGATCATCCATTATGATCAGACAGCCTTCATCCCAGAGATGCAGGGATGGTTCAACATATGAAAATCAGGAAATGTAATCCACCATATAAACAGACTGAAAGACCAAAATGATATAATATTATCATTAGATGTATCAAAAGCCCTTGACAAAACCCAAAACCTCTTCATGCTAAAAGGCCTAGAGAGCTTGGGGATACAAGAGACATACCTCAATATAATAAAGATAGTTTACAGCAAGCTAATAGACATCAATTTAAATGGACAGAAACTCAAAACATTTCCACTAAAATCAGAACAAGATAAGGTTGTTCACTTTCTCCATCCACTCAATATAGTACTTAAAGTATCAGCTAGAACAATAAAACAACTAAAGATTAAGAGGCTATAAATTGAAAACGAAGACGTCAACGTACTTTTATTTGTACATGATACGGCAGTATACATAAGTGACCTTAAATATTCTACTCAGGAGCTCCTACAGTTGAAATATACTTTCAGTAAGGTGCTGGATATAAAATTCACTCACAAAATCTGTAGACCTCCTGTATACAAATAACAAATGGAACAAGGAAGAAATTAGGGCAACAACAGCTTACACAATATCCTGAAAAAATATAAAATACCTTACATTAATTCTAATCAAACAAGTGAAAGACTTGTATAATAAAAACAAAAAGATATTGAAGAAAGCAACTGAAGAAGATTATCAAAAGATGGAAAGCTCTCCCATGCTCAAGGATCTGTAGAATGAAGAGTAAAAATGGTCATCCTACCAAAAGCAAATCATGATTGAGTAAATGTAGGGGACCGGGGAGACCACAGGGTAACGGAAGACTCCAAAGTTCCATCATGCATTCACCAGTGAAGGGCAGACTTGAGAGGAGGGGGGACAACAGACATGACTCATCAGTGGAGATGTTCAGACTACGGACTGGGCTGCACCTCTGCCTAAAGCTCTCAGAGAGATGATGGAAAGAGAGATCACCCGTGAGACCATCAAATGAAAAGGGACCCTGGAACACAGCATCCCCCATGTCACATAGAATCCTGAGATCAAAGTGAGTCGACTTCAGAAGGAAAGAGTAACAAGAGCTTCAGGCCACTGGGAAACATCTAAGTGTTAACAAATTTCTCCCCAACTGGATCTTGTTAGCTGTGGGTGACAAGACTGGTATTTTCCCCATTGTAAACAGGCTGTTTATTTGCATAGAGACAAAGATCTTCAACTCTTTATACTTCTGAAAAACCTCACATCTCTCTACATATGTCAGGGAGTCAATGGTGGGACTAACACTTCTTTATCATTTAAACCATCCTTCTGTTTCTCTGAGCTCAGAGTCCTTCCCCAATTAACTCTCTTCCTTATGCTCGATTAGGAGTGCTTCTTAAACAAATTGTACCCCAAATATGAATTATTGCCCTGGGTGGTCTTGTTAAGAAATTATGTTTTAATCAAAGAAATCTAATTCAATGACCGTAAATATTTTAAGAGTCTTTCTAATTACTACTTAAAGGACATGAAAGGAAAATGAGTTTACAGCACACCAGAAATATCCTCGGTGATTTTCCAACCTTCTCCTGGTGTGTCCCAGTAGCTAATTCAGGGCCTCACACTTCAATTTTTTAAATTATATTTATTTGTTTATTTTGCGTGGGTGGAAGCCGTAAGCAACCCATAGCTCAGAAGTGCAGGTCAGATGTCAACTTGCAGGAATCAGTTCTCCCGTTCTACCACATGGGTCCTGGGGATCGAACTCAGGTCTTCAGGCTTGGTGGCAGACACCTTTATTCACTGAGCCCTCTCACAGCCCCAGAATCTCCCATTTAACCCCACCATTTCCCCTTGCTTTTCTAAAGCTTTCAAAGATAGAAAATTTTTACTGTCCTCTCCCATCCTTCAGCCTCTGAGTTAGCTGCACAGTGAGATGCCATCACCAAGGGAGAGTCAGGGCAACACAACAAAGGTGAGGCTCTCTTGGGCCAGTAACAGCGAGTTCGGGAATGGCTGAAAAAATGAGTTCTTTAATAATTTTGTTCAGGTTTACATATCAGTAGACACACTTACATTTGTTCTCACACAACCTTCCCACTGTACCTCTATGAGCTCTGAAGACACAATCAGTGTGTCTTTCTGGATGTGCTATGATTTGGATATGGCTTGGATGCCTTCCCTCGAGTCCATGAGCTGAAGTCTAATCACCAACGTGTTGACATTGCAGTGATGGAGACAGTCTCACCAACATGGTCACATTGAAGTAATGAAGACATTCAGACAGGGGTCCTGAAGAGGGTGATTAGGTCATTGTGGGCACTGCCCTCAGAAGGGACTAATGTAGTTCTCAAGATGCTGGGTAGTTTTCTTAAGGGCAAGTTTTTACAAACAGAGCCAGCCTGCATCCTCCCTGTGTTCAATCTGGGCATGGCCCTGCAATCTCCCCATCATCTGCCATGAGGCTGTCACCAGAAAGGACAGATGGACATTCCCAATCTCGGGCTCTCTGCCTCCAACCCTGGGAGCTAAATAAACGTCTCCTGTTTACACAGTACAGAAATTTAAAGATAAGTTAAGACACAGAGACACCAAATGCCCGATGAGCTCCAAAGTCAAACTAGACTCCAGCTCAGTAGTCTCAGCTCAGCTCAGCTCAGCCTCGGCCAGTGCTCCTGGAATGGACAACAGTTGATGAGGATGAGTGGGGGTGGGGTGCATCAGTTACAACACTGCTGTCTTCAAAACACCCCTTGCATAAATAAAGGAACAGAAACTCATGTAGATTTCAGTAGGAGACCAAGGAAGTACTCATGTCTTTTTTTCCCCCACATTCTGTAGACTTTGGCTGTAATCTTAAATGTCGTATCGTTCCCTTGATGCTTGGATTTGGTGTGACTACAGTTTTTGCTGCGCTAACAGCTTTCCATGCCCCTTGCCTGACAAACATCCTCCTGCTGAGCCCTCACGGCCAGATGCACAAATAGGGAAGAAATGTTAGAAACCTCAAGCACCTCCCCTCTAAAGATAATTAACTACGAATTATTCAGAAATTCCACAGCACAAGGCAGTATTTGGGAGGTAGTAGTGTATCTTGTTTCATACCCCCACCCCAACTACTTTCAGCTGCCTAAGTGGATGAGAATGTCAATAAAAGAAAAAGAATTAATTTTTCATGGAATAAAATCATAAATCTAACATCAGAGAGTCATTTCTAAGTTGTTGTATTGAGATGAAAGAAGAGAATAGATTTTGCCAGTGGCAGTCCTTCTCATGGGATTTGGGTAGCAACCCAGTTGTTTCTCTTGCCAGCAAAGCAGGGGCTTGAATGGAATATGCATTGAAGCCTGGTTTACTCAGCACCTCTTGGGGAAAATGCTGCAGCAAAATTAAAAATACTATTGGCACCAGGTGCATGCTAAGAACGTAGGGAGGGCTGTTAATTTATTCTAATGAATTAATTACAGAGATGCCCTGGTCTACAGGGAATTTCCCTAGAAAGAGAAATAGAATGGTAGAAAAGGGCTCCAATGATGTCTCTCACTCACACCTCAAGAAGGTCACCCCAAAAAGACTGTTTCTGGGAACTCCAGGACAAGGGGAGAGGTTATAAGAAGAATGAGTAGGCTTGGTTCTCAGAATGTAGCTGAATGTGAGGTGTCTCGCAACTCACACTAGACCCTACCCAGCACGCTGGCTGAGTCTCTTCATGTGTCTTGAAGCCACATCACTGTTGCTACTGGCAGCCTAGAACTGTGGCCCTAGACCGTCAGCCTGCAGGACAAGAGGCAGAGTGGGCTCTGGAATCAGCCAGTCCTGGGCCTAGCTGCCAGGTTAGCTAACCAAGTGGAGACCCTGTGGAGGTACCATGAGCACTCAGAGAATGTCCATCCATGAGTGAATGAGATAGAAGAAATTGCTGGTGTGGAGAATAGGGCCATAGAGCCTGACTCAGCTAAGACCCTCAGCAGGATCATGTTTCATTGTGGGTTTCAAGAGAGCAGCAACAGCCGCGGGAATAGGCTTCACCAGTGTAAAAGCAGGAGTCGCATATGAATCAGGTTAGGCACTGCCCTTGGGGGTCTGCCTTTTTGCAAGCGCCCCTGTGCACAAGTAAGCCCACTGCTGCGTGCAGGGAAAAATTCAACATGGATAACAATAATGATGATAATAACAAAACAAATGAGTATTTGTAAGACAGCAGTTGCCATGTGAACTGACCGTGCCTGCACTCACACATCTTGATCACTCTATATGAGGGGAGACACACCATTTCCACACCCCAGTAACAGAGTGGTCAGTAGGAAACTGAGCCTCAAATAGCGTGAGGAGCTCATCCTGAGTTGACCCACCAGTGAGTGAGAGAAATGGACTTCCATGTGAGACGTGCCAACTCCAGAGCTCATGTGCTAGCCATTCTGCAGTGGGCTTCCAGAGAGAGGTGATGAGGTTGCTGACAACAGCTTACACATTCCTGTTGCCTTCCAGCTCCCCTGTGCTTTGTCAGCAGTATCTCTGGTTTCTTGGGTAAGAGGTATAAAGTCAGCATCACTTAGGTCACGTACACTCAACTGGAGTTGTCACTGGCTCTCACACACCGTCTTCCCATTGCTCACAGACAAACTCTGTTGGCATTGCTGTCTATGACTCTGCTTCTCCTGGAAGAAGCAACCAGCTGTAACTCTGGGTGTAAGTGGTAGTTCCCATCTTCATACAGCATAGGCCACAGGAAATCTTGACTGGTTACAGAGGTACTTGGTTTAATTTCTGACTTTTTACAGACTCTCTGGAGGCCCACAAACAAATAATTTAACATCTCAGAATAGCCTTGTAAAAGCCCCAGCACCTCTGTGATCCTTTATGGGGGCAAGAAAAGCTGCAATATGGAAAGAAACAGAAAAGAGAACAAGATTAAAACCCCCCCAGTGCCTACCCCCGCACACCACTTCAAGAATTTGCTCATGCATATTAAAACAGAGGGTGGTATTTTCAAAACCCACGGACCAGGAGAAGATTAAAAAGTGATGCAGTTTGGAAATGGTAATAGTTGCGAAGAAAAGAAAGAGAAATTACATTTATGGGGCTCTATTGTATACCGGATACTCTAATATGAGGATTTAAATAAATTTGCATATTTAATTTTCACTTTTTAATAATACCATAGGATTGGTAAGAGTGTTCCTGGTTTACAGCTGAGCTTAGGAGAAAAGACAAGTTGCCCAGCTCGCCACAGAGGTGGAACTCCAGGCTTTCATGATAAATTCCATTAACATACCCTGGATCCCACCAGTGATGCTGCAGCTGGCTACCCATCCATCCTATACATCCACATACAATCATCTTGCTCTGACAGCTGGAAACCAGCCATAGAGGAAATGCTTACAGCATGGAAAACACCAGGTGCCGAGACAAACCCTGCCTCCCTCTCCCGCCCCCTCCCTTCCCACCTTGTAGGTCTCACGCTCTTTCCATCCTCACATTTACATTGTTTTAAAGATTTCTTTGCTCTTAGTTTTTATGTGCATGCATGTATGTGTTTTTATGTACTATGTGCTGCCTGGCTGATGTCAGAAAGGCAAGAAGAAGACTCCAGATCTCCTGGAACTGGAGCTATAGAACTGAGCCACTGTGTGGCTGCTGAGGACTGAACCCGAGTCCTCTGCGAAAGCAGCCAGTGCTCTTAACCACTGGGCCATCACTCCAGCCCCACATTTGCCCTTGTTTCCCACCAAGGTTTTGCTCTTAGTAAGCAATCAAGTTATTACACAGCACTAAACTGACACTTAGTATTTCAATGTGGAAGTCAAAGTTGCTGTCATCAGAAACTATGCAGACTTCAAAGTGACTTTGTTTCCTTCTCTTCTTCACTTGCTGAATGAGGTAAACTATTCCAGAACATCCATGTCCCAGTACATGCATGAGGCTTCTGAGAATACTGCAATGAGAATGGACTGCCAGGCCCAGAATATGAATGCATATGAATGGTCCTCTTCTCTACCCCAGTCTTAAAGCCAAAACAAGCAAGCAATGATGGAACTGAGCCTTTAGGATTACAAAGAGCATTCCCTTACAGCTCCAGGGCGTGCAGTCTATGGGGATGTCCAAGTCCCCCCGCCCTAGGATTTTGAAACTCTCTGATGTAGATACTAACTTTATGTTCTGTTCTGTAGTTGGAAGCAACAAACTTCCTGGGGTGTCCCACGCTATCGTCTCGCCAGCAAGAACCACGCGGGACACTAGGATTCTTCTGCAGAAATAGCTTTAATGCGTCCTGAGAGAGAGAGCATCAGCTAACATGGCTGGGGACCCCTAAATGAGGGAACCCCTCCTTTATATAGGAAGCAGTCCTTGCTTCGGACGTGTTACCCTTGGATTGGTCCGCTGCCCAATTAGCCCAGGTGAAGCCTCGGGAGTAGGCGGGGACAGCAGTGGAAAGTTACCTAGCACATGTGCATTCACCTGGCAGTGAAACCGGATGCCAGCGCCATCTTGTAATGGGGCATGTGGATGTGGCGCTTCACACTGGGGAGACACCCTCCCTCTCTTTAGGACTCACTCTCCTCTCTGGAGGATGATTAAACATCAAAAGGCAGCCTTTCCTCTTGCCTTAAACTTTCCTTCACACTCTGCACTGCCTGGTGCTCATTAGAGCTTCGTGTCTGACGCTTCATTCCTCGAACTTCACAGATATCAGGCTACAAGAATTCCGTTAACAGCCTCCTCAGCTGTGCTACAGGAGCAAAAAATGACTTCCCTTTGTGTTTCTTTATTTGACAAAGATAATTAAAAATGAGAGTTTAAAAACAACAACAGACACCTGCCTGCCTCCTCTCTGACCTTCAGACAGAAGACATCATGTCCCAGCTGATATGGTCCTTTTGTTCATCTTTTCAGACAGAACTCATTTGTTCTGCTCACCAGTAAGACGCACTGTGGAGTTTTGAGGTCTCCCTGTTAAGGAGACAGTCACATCTCAGGCTCAGAATGGGGCACTGGAATGCTACAGTGAACACTCCACTTAGCCTCCTTCTCTCTCCCTCTCACAATCTCTCTCTCTCTCTCTCTCTCTCTCTCTCTCTCTCTCTCTCTCTTTATCTCTCTCCCTTTCTCCCTTCATCTTTCCTTCCCTTTCTCTCCGTCCCTTCATCTCTCCGCCTCCTTTTCCAACCCCCCCCTCTGTGTTTCCTGATCTGCTCCAGTGTAAGAAAGCTCCTACTGCCACTACCTTTCTGCTGTTGAGGACTGCATCCCCTCCAACTATGAGCCAAAAAAAACCTTTACTCTTTTAAGTTGCTTCTCATCAGGTATTTGGCCATATCATGAAAAATAAATAACATACAGGGGAAAGTTTTGTTTCTTCTCACCAACAGAGCATACAACTTTGAGTAAGATTTAAAAAAAAGGAAGAACTTCTCTAAGACACATAAACATACCTAATTCACCATGGACAGTAGCTCCCAGGTAAGTAGGACATGAAGGGTCCCCTATTTCAGAGTGCAGACAAATCAGATATTTGATTTGTTTCCCTGGAGAACCTTGAATGACATATCCAATCCACCTATAAATGATGTAGGACACTTGGGTTCTAGAAGGTGACTCATGCATTTGTGGGAAATTTATGGCAAATTTGAAATCGAGCAGGCAAGAAATTCAGAAATTCGGGTTGGAACTGATGCAGCAGTCGAGCCCAAAATCCATTGAGCAAACCAGCATGGGTGGGACTTATTAGTTGCCTGATAATTTTATTCAACACACTTTGATCATATGTATGCCTCCTCAACTATTACCAGATACAACCTTGTATCCACACACATCCTACTTTGCATCTTTATTTTAAAAACAAAAAAGATCAATTTGTGTTGCCCAGATATTCGTGGATGTTTGGTTGACTTAAGCATTGGCTTCCCTCTTAGAGAAGCTGTCTCTGCCTCAACTGGCAGCCAACAACTAGCAACAGTTTCTCCAGGACAGAGTCTTCCATGCCCAGCTTCCATTTGCAAACTGGGATTTGGTCTGGTGTAAGTTAGCATAGGTCTCATGTAAGCTATCATAACTGCTGGGAGTTTTAGGCACTTCTGTGTCTAAAAGATACAATTTCCTTGTAATTTCAACTGCCTCTGGCTCTTCCACATATTCCAAGCCCTCTTCAATAACTATCTCTGGGAGGAGGGTGTGATATATATATATATATATATATATATATATATATATATATATATATATATATATCCACTTAGGGCTAGGCTTTCCACGGCTATTATTCTCTGAACCTGGGCCAATTGTGGTTCTATGTTAATTACCATCTAGTACAAATATTTTCTGATGAAGGCTGGATGATGCATTGATCATATATACATATAAAATAAGTCATCGGGTGTAATATGAGGGCCTGCTTGTTGGGGTTTCTGTCCTACCTGGTTTTTATCCTCCCACCAGGTCCCATAGCCATTTAGCCCCATAGACAATTACACAGAGGTCTACCTATGTTATAAACTGATTAGTCCATTAGCTCAGGCTTCTTATTAACCCTTATAACTTACATTAACCCATTATTCTTATCTATGTTAGCCACATGGCTCAGTACCTTTTTTGGCAGGGCAGGTCACATCCTGCTTTTTTAGTGGATGGGCCAGGACTGTCGACCAGGAGTTCCTTCTCCCAGAATTTTCCTGATCTCATTGACCCGCCTCTACTTCTTGACTGGTTGTCCTGCCTATACTTCCTGCCTGGCTACTGGCCAATCAGCATTTATTTAAAATATAATTGACAGAATATAAACCATTGTCCCACACCACTTCCCCCTCTTTAAAAAAACAAAACAAAACAAGAACTCTGAATGTAATATCCTCTGTTTAGCTTTTTACAATTGGGAATCAGCTTTATACTATCCATATTTGGCAGAATAATAGTAATTTCTTTCAGGACCTCTAACCTGTCTAGCCATAGGTTTTCACCCTGATAATGGTGCCAGGTATGAGTTTCATCTTCTGAAGACAAACTTAAATCTAATCAGTAAGGTTGGCTAGTCCCGTGATGTTTATGTTGTAACTGTACCAGTGGGCATGGCTTACTAGGCAAGCTGTTATTATAGCTCTCAGATGTGGTTTTGAGCAGAATTACGTCTTTTCTCAGTGTTGTATTTTAGATATAAAACGTTCTCCATAGGCTTGTGTGTTTGAACGCTTAATCTCCCGCTGGTGGAACTGTTGGGAAAGTTTGTGCAACCTTTGGGAGGAAGAGTCCACTTAGAGCAAGTGGTATCTCTTTGAAACTATAGGTCAAGATAAACCTTTCCTGCCTCAAGTTGCTTCTGTATTTTGTCACAATAATGAGAAAATAAACTGGATGCTAAGAAATTTTAGTCTTTGCTCTTGTGGTTTGAACTAATTGACCAAGATCCACTTGTGCTATGGACGGTAGGCAATCTGCTTGTCTTCACGTTGTCAACAGTTTTAATCACATCACTTCTGTAAAACGTCCTTGGAGCTGAAACCAAACTGGTATCTGACTAAACACCTAGGATCGAGAGTCGAGTGCAATTGACACATATAATTAATCACTACACCAAATGATTCTGCTACACAGGCAGAGCTGAGACATATTGCTTTAGAATACAACTATATTGGAGGCAGTTATTGGGGACTTTTATTGGGTTGTTTAAAAATAGCTTAGATTCTAAAGAAACTGAGTAATTTGGATCATTAATCAAAATAAAAATACATTTCCTTGTTCTCCAATTAAAATATACCTCCTGAGCATTACAACAGAATGAATCTGAGCACTCAAAAGATTGTTCAAGTGTGGTCCCCATCAAAGAGTTCATAGGTAAATTAAGGATTCTGTTGCCAAGTCTGAAATGCCATGACTGCAAGGTTAACTGGGGAGGAAAGGGTTTATTTGGTCTATACTTCCATTTTATAGTCCATTGCTAAAGGAAGCCAGGAATTTGAGCAGGACAGGAACTGGGAGGCAGGAACTGATGCAGAGGCTATGGAAGGGTGCTGCTTACTGGCTTTCTCAGCCTGTTTCCTTACACAACCCAGGACTACCAGCTCAGGAATGACCCCACCCACAGTGGGCTTGGCCCTCTCCCATTAGTAACTAAGTAAGAAAGGTCCTATAGCTGTATCTTATAGAGGCATTTCCTTAAATGAGGTTCTGCCCTCTCAGGCATGTCAAGTTTAGCTTGTGTCAAGAGGACATAAAAGCACCCAGCACAACAGGCTAAGAAGAGGAGTTTAGGAACGAGATGTGCTGTCTGGATTAGGAGCTCCTCTGGCCCTTTGTCATTTGCCCTTCTTGCCTCCTTGGTCTTCTCTACAATAATTGCTTTCTGACCCATGTCTTTCTCTTGAATCTCCCTTCCTCAACAGACATGGGAGAAGCTTGTATCCTAACTTATTGACAAGCTAGCATCAGACAAAAGCAAGTTCTCTCTACTCCTACAATTTTCAGTTATCAGTGTAAGTCATTTTGCTCCATTAAAATGAATTCTTCCCAAAGAAAGACTCAGTTGGGATACTGTTTCTGTTGCTGCATCCGAGTGTTCTCCAGCAGTCACCCCAGACGATTCTGTCATCCATCTTACCTTAAGATAAGTCCTCACAGATGTGTATAAAGTGAACCCACGTGGTTGGCCGATGCGTGAATTACGGTTTCCCAAATGAGTGATTCAGAGAAAGTTCTGTTCAACAATCAAAATGTATAGTTCCTAGGGGATTGAGAACTGTCTTTGTAAGGAGCCGCTCACACCAGTCATTCATTTTCATCTAGGAAGATATTGTTGACTCTGTAATAGGGAACAGGCAGAAAATGTCTCCGATTATCGCTTACCGAAATCAAAGCAATACAAACAATGGGAGGGAATCAAAGCTATAAAAACATAAAAGCAACTGCATCAGGCAATACTACTAAGAACTGTGCACACAAAAATTGGATGATTTGAACAGAATGGATGATTTCATATGAAATTCAAACTATCCAAATTCATTTAACGTTCAGTTAATTATCCCTATAGTAACCAAAGAATTTGAAATACATAGCTCAAAACCTTCAAAAATCTACATAAAGAAAGATTTTTTCTCTTAACCAGGGTTTTCTACTAAATATTTAAGGAAAAATAAGCCCTAGATGGATACTATTTCTTCTATAAAATAAAAGATGATAGGATCTATCCATATTCATTCTGCAAAGAAAGCATTACTCTGACACAAAAAATGAATAAAGATGATACAATAGTGTGAACAAAGAAAGCTACAAATATTTCTCATGAACATAACAACAAAATATAAGCAAATAAAATGCATAATATATAAAAAGGAAATTTGCACTATGAACAAATGGGATTTGCTTTATTGCACAAGTATCCAAAATTCAATAAATATAACCTACCATGTTTGTAGACCAAGAAAGGAAACTCACAATCATGTGATTTATGTAGCGAAATGGCTGACAAGATTTAGTAGTATTTTCTATAAAAATTGCTCAGGAAAACAGGCTGGGGAGATGCTTCAGGGAGTAAAAATACTTTACATGTGAACATGAGGATGCAGGTTTGAACTCTCGGATCTCACATCCAAGCCAAACACACAGGGACACGGAGAGCTACAAGCAGAGCATCCCTATATGGAGATGGGGGATGGACACAGGAAAACACCAGAACTTAGCTTGACATACTGTAGTGATATTTCATTTGTATTTTAATAAATAAAGCTTACCTGAAGATCAGAGAGTAAAACAGCTACACTGAGCAGTCATACAGCCTGGCATGGTGACACACACCTTTAATTCCAGCAGTCACACTAGTTTGCCATAGAACCAGGGCAGTAGTGGTGCACACCTTTAATCCCAGGACTAAAGAAGAATATAAAACAGGACATGACAGGCTTCAGGCTCAGTCTCATTCTGAAGATTCCTGGAGGCAGGATCGCCATTTTTAGACTAAAGCAGAGGTAAGAGCCAGTGGCTGACTGCTTTGCTTTTCTGGTTTTCAGGTTGAACCCCAACATATATCTCTGAATTTTTATTAAGCGTGCTACAACATACATTCTCAGAAGACAACAAATGGACCCTTTCTCACATAAGGAGAAAAGAGGTGAGTGACACCTGAGGCTTGTCTCAGACCACTGCATGTGTACTATGGTGCATGTGTGTCAACATGCATACACATGAGTACATGTACACAGACACTTACGAGATCACACAGACACCCTAGGCTTAGAATGAAATGTCCCCAAGTTGGTTAAGAGTACCTACACAACCAAACAGCTCTGGCAATTATGATGAATGGTGACAAAACGGAGAACTCCTTCTCAGACTAGAAATAAGACAAAGCTCCTAGCACTTTCATTCAATGTGCCACTAGAAATTAAAGCCAGTACAATAACTAATAACTTGTTTGTAAAAGAACCTGAAAACAGGAAGACCATATACAGATAGAAATAAAAATGACCCTTTCAAGCAATAACTTCATTTTCTGTACGGAAGACCCCAAACCATCTATAGAGAGTGCAATGATATCAAGGTCACAGAATATAACACTAACATACAAACATTTATGATGCTGCCTTATATTAACAGTGAGCATGTGTCATTATTATATTATAAAGCTCACAGTATTTTGCATCCAGTCAAAATGTACCAAACCCAAGAAATCAAAAAGAGACCAGGGTTTTGTCTCCAGTCCTCCATCCTGGTGCTCAGCCTTGGTGATCAGCATGCATACCAAGAGATCTGCTCACACCTGTCACTCTGCTATCATGGAGCCAAGACATGATCATGCCATGACCCAGACCAGGAATCAGTATCACACTTCACCAGTCTTGATGGCTAAACTTGATACAGGTGCAGTTCTGGGAATCTCAGGTGCTCAGAACCCTTGGTGTTTGAAAAGCTAGCAGGGGTTACAGACTGGAACGAGGCACCGAAGGTTTTGTTTTGTTTTGCTTCTGCTATTGTTTGTTTTCCCCCCTTCTTCTTCGTGTTTTGTTTGTCGTTCTGCATTGCTGGTTTGTCAGCTGGTTGATTGGTTGGTAGATATGTACGTTTTTATTTTATCTTTGCTTGGTTGGTTGAACCTTTATTTTTGTTTTTGCCCTTTTCTCTAGCCTTTTAATAGCTTGGTTTTTAATTGCTGTTTCTAAGATACTGCTTGCAAGTTTGTTCATGAATTACCAATCCACTGAGTGTTAGTCTCTATGCCACCAGAATAGGCCTTCATATAACTATCCCCCATTTTTCTACACCCACAAAACAGAATGCAATGATACTTTGGAAGATTACATATCAGGATGACCAAGCAGGTTTCTCCCCGAAGAAGCAAAATTGGATCAACATACACAAGTTAATAAATGTAATATACCACATAAACAAGTTAGAGGACACTAGAAACCACATAATCATCTCCCATGATGCAGAAAAGGCACTTGAAACTCTTCAATATGCCTGCATGACAAATATTCTATAGACAATGGGAATGGATAAAACATACATCAAAACAACAAAGGCCACTACAAGCAACCCGTAGACAACAGTATAATAAATAGGGAGAAACAGAGCCCGTCTCACTTTTGACTATCTTGTTACCTATTGCTCAGCATGAAATCTTAGCTAGAATAATAAGACAATAGAAAGACACAAAAGGAATTAAAAAAAGGAAAAAAGTAAAGCTATCCTTATTTGCACATGACATAATTCTATACTTAAAAGTCCTACTCTCTGATCTAATAAACACTTTCAGAGAAGGTCCAGAATACAAACTCAGTCTTAAAAAATTAATAATCTTCACACATACCAAAAATGACCATGCAAATGAAGACAGTAGGGAAATATTGCATTCATAATCACTAAAATAAAAACAGAATAAACCAATTCAAATAAGTGAAAATATCCTATAATGAAAATGTCAAGATATTAGAAGAGAAGACACTAGACAATGGAAAGAACTTCCATGCTCTTTGAATGGCAGGATTGACATCATGAAGATGGCTGTTACCAAAAGTAATCTACAGAATCTCTTCCATTCCTTTCAAAATTCTGATGACATTCTTCAGACAGCTAGACAAAAAAAAATCAATCAGTCATATGGAACTACAAATATCATGAATAACCAGAGAAATTAGAAGAACCAAAGAATACAGCTGCAGATATCCCAATGCCTGCCCTAAAGTGTGCCAGTGAGCAATAATGCCAAAGTCAAGATGGCATTGGCATAAGAAAGAAAAGTGTACCAATGGACACCTAATTTCTGACAAAGGAACAAAAACTTGCAAAGAAAAAACAGAAAATCTATTCAAAATGGTGCTGGCATAGCTAGATATACACCTGCAGAAGAATGAAATCTGATCCATATCTTCATCCAGTACATGTCAACTCTAAGTGAATCAGAGATCTTAATTTAAAATCTGCAATGCAGAAATCCTCATAATAATTCAAGTAGGAAAAAAATCTTCATGTCTTAAGGCTAGGTGGCTTGCCGAGAAACATTTCATACAGAGAAGTTTTGCTGGAATATAAGTGTCTCAAATGTAAGATTCCCATACTGATCCTGAAAATCAAACCTTATAAAATGCTGGGGTGAGAAGAATATCTTAATTAAATTAATCCTCTTGATCTAAGAAGCAATTCTTAGATGGAAGCTTAGCTTAATACTTCGCAAATTTAACTTTAAAATCTTAACTAAGGAATCTATTTAAATTGTGTCTTTAGCATTGGTTTCCTATAAAATGGGCTGAAGATTGGCCTATAAATATAGTTTATTAAGGACAGTGAAAAAAGCCAATACAGTGTGTATTAATGAACAGGTTTTTCCTGTGTGAGATCCTCTGGGAACCTTCTGGAACCAGCATGAGACATACCCCAGCTGTGTCATTGGGAAAATCATCCATTGTTTAGGTCTATCTGTTCCTTCAGCATTGCCATCATGACCTATCCACAGAACAAACTCATAGGAGAAAGTCTAGCTGCAGAGAGGATCCATGAGAAGCTCTGGAATGGTCAGTGCCAAGAAATAGCAGGTGACCATTATCAGCATCTGCCACATTGTGTGACAAAGTGACACATACAGCTGTGGACCTAAAGTCCACATGGAACCCACCGGGAGAAAGTTGATTTGAAGAACAGTAAATTCTTCCAACAATAGTCTTGAAGTCTTTTCTACTGTTAGCTCCAGGGATATGGAGGAGGCAAGAGGAGAAGAGGAGAAATGGAGGCACCAAATTTGAGTGCCCTAATCCTGATCCCCTGGCCTCCAGTGACATATGCTCTCATTTCTGTCATGAGGCATTGTATCATGATGACTATGACTCCCAATTGTCTGTTTCCCTCACACAGCAAATATCTAAGATATATCTACTGTGGTATATTCTAGGATGGTAACATAAAGTTCAATACACCAAAGTCCACTGGGGGAATAAAAGCAAAAGGAAAAGTCTAAAATAAAGACAATAAAGTAGATCCATCAAGATGCTGAGGGACTTGAGAGACTTGGGTCTTTAAAAAAACACCAGTCTCAAAAAGAGCATTCATTCTTCCTGAGGAACCATCCCTTCCCGAAATACTGCTGTGTTCATGAAGAAATTTAAAATCCCCATGACGTTCCAACTCTCAACAGAATTCATAAGAAAGATGATGAAGGAGGAGCATACCCGGAAGACTGAAATGACAACCTGCCTGATTGGTGGAATGTTCAGCAGTAATTTACTAAGATGGATTAACGGTGGCCAGTGTCTTAAACAGGGTTTAATCCACGATGGCATTGAATTACGCAAATAACATCTACAGAGTTTTCCGTGGCTTTCTGCATTCTTTTGTCACTATTAGGTGCTAAGTTCTGGCCAGGTTAAGAAAGCTCACTACGCTGCAGATCAGGCAAGAAGCTAAAACAGCTGCAGAGTGGTGATGTACACCTTTAATCCCAGCATTCAAGAGGCAGAGAAGCAGGAAAACTTCTGAATTCGAGGCCAGCCTGATCAACAGAGCAAGTTCAAGGTCAGTCAGAGCTACACAGAGAAATCCTGTCTCAAAACACACACACACACAAGTGTGCGCACACACACACAGAAAGAATGAACAAAAGGAAGAAAGGAAGGTAGAAAACAAGGAAATAAAAAGAAGTTAACCCGATGTTGTATTACAGGAAATAGTGCAGCGAGTCCTTATTTAGGAAATACATGAGTGCTTCTCACATGTCAGACAGAAGAGGTGCCCTGGTCCTCAAAGAACTCATGTTTTCTTGGAAAGCACAAGAGTCCAGCCACTGTTATTCCTTCCTACTCAGTAACAGTTAAAGGGATTCAGGACTGGCTGGGAGAGACTATGGTGAGATATCCATCCAGTCCCTATGACAGGAGGAAGATTCCTAAGAAGTAGAATAGGCAGGGTTTTCCTGCTTTTTGTTCTAAAAAGAAGACAGTTAAGATGGCCCAAGCATTGGCTTTGCTTAGCTGCTGCACATCAGAGGGGACCTGCGACTTCATGAGCATCAAGTCAGGATTGGAGTTTTAAAGGGAAAGACAGAGAGACACTTCTGTAATTGGGCTCAGATATAATTCACCCCTGACTGCTGCAAAACTCGCCTTTGCCACAGTGCAAGATTTTTCTCAAGTCCGTGCCTCTCACTGGGGATGGTGCAGGCAGCGGTGTTCCAATATTTGGCAGAACATTCCATTCAAGAACTGTTTTGGCAAGTCTTACAGCCTTCCATTAATTAACTTTCAAGGCAGGGAAGAAAACAACAAGACAGTTGAAAGAGAAAATTAGGAAAAAAGCAAGGGTCAAAGTACAGACAACAGGAGGCCTTCAGTCATGTTTACTTCAGTCTTCCCACAAAGGACTCTTATTAGTGTCATAGCCTTTATTTTCTCCACCTTGAAGAAAAACACAGCAGGCCTCTGTCTATTCATGGGAAATGCTCAGTTGGGTCTCTCAAGAGCTCAGCAGTAATTTCACATAATCCCTCCAGCCAAGGCGGGTTCAGGCTCTTAGTGTTCATATAATACTCAAATAAGGCAAACAAGCAGCAAAGTGGATTTTTTTTTCATTTGAAAAAAATCTACATTTCTGAGCTTTTATCTATTGACACTTTTTAATCAAACAGGTAAATGAGTTTGTTGACAATGAAGAGCAGCCGATCTTGGAACTGCTAGGACATTCCTTGGAGCTGAGCCTTAATGACCTTCCATATGTTGAACTGCAAACTCGGATCAGAAACCAGCAAGTGTAACACACTTCCAGCCTGCACCATCTGGAGTTTGAGGACAGACTGATGGCCCAGGACGATGGACCGATGGACACGATCCTTTGGCATATTTTGCAGCAGTTACCTTGCAGATGGAGTGGGTTTGTCCTGGTAGATGACTGGTCTTTTTCAACTTCTTGTTGGCCACTGCCCCAAATGGACTGTGGTTTTAGAAACTACATGCTGGTGAAGGACTGTTGTTTATTTACATGTGTCCTGCACGTTCTTCCTGTGTGCTTTAGGCATGTTGTTATGGTCACAAGAAGCTTTTCTCCACTTCTTAGATACTTTTCTTGATTTAAAACCAAGTAGACTGTTTTAGGTTGGGTCACTAAGTCCAACTATCTGGCACCTCTCTGACCCCTTGTACACAGATTTACACAATAAAGTTTCAAAAAAAGAACTCTTTCGATTCATTCGATGTATTAATATGCACCCTCAATTTTGAAAACTCCAAGTTCCATGATTATTGTCTCCAGAATAGTTATGGGGTAGTCAAAGGGACAGAGTTTCGAAAGAACCAACTTCATTTTCTGATGTTTGTAACTGATCTTGGGCAGCTACTCTTAATTTTTTTTTAAACTCACTGAGTTTTATTTCAGAAAGGAACAAAAGTAAGTAAATACTTTTGTAATAGTGTATAAATACACATCATGTAATGTTATCTGATTAACAGTGAAATTACCTGGCATGAGTGAGAAGGAAATGCTGGAACATGCAACAAACCTGCTTAGGAGTTTATGAAGGGGGTGGTGGTGTACAGGCCTGGGGAGGTCAATGTGCAGAGAGAGAGAGAGACAGAGACAGAGACAGAGAGACAGAGAGACAGAGATAGACAGATACACACACAGAGCAAGAGACAGAGAGACAGAGACAGACAGACACACACACACACATACACACACACAGAGAGAGAGAGAGAGAGAGAGAGGACTAAAGATGGCGACTCCATCTTTTAAGGGATGCCTAGTGCATGTGCACAGAGGGATGGCGTGGTTACATCATACGCAGATGACGGGGAGCTCATGCATTGCGCAAGGGCTCACGCAGCTGCATCATACGCAGATGATGCAACCATGCTGCACTTGGATCACGTGAGGTCCTTTAAAATTCCTGGGACCATTAGGCCCTTTTTCTTTAGGGCTTGTCCACACATGCGTGGCCATGGAACCAGGAAGTATCAGCCATGTTGTGATGCTGAATCATTACAGTTCTTGCAGTCTGCCGGCATGAGCACATGATAGCTGGGATCTGTCAGCTTAGATGAAAGGCTCAAAAGTGGTTTGATATTTCCAGGAGAAAGACACAGCATGCACCCAAGCTGTTGCTTTGGTTGCTGCGATCACAAACATAGCCAGAGAGCCTCGTGACAAAAGAGTTCCCGGCAGCGGAGACAGCATCTTTAAAAGCCTCGTCATTTAACTGCTTTGCCAATATTGACGTTTGTATTAGAGAACATTGGACGCCAATGTGTGTGTGTGTGTGTGTGTGTGTGTTTAATTGCTTTTCTTTTCTGTGAAAAGGGTCTCAGTGTCTCCATATGAACTCTGAGAACAGTGAAAGAGACCGTTGGGAAGGGTCCTCTTGCTTCAGCGCTGTGCTGCTGTGTTCTCGTTTGTACAGAAGGGTCCAGTTACACAGCTAAATTCGTTGCCGCGATGCAAGTGTCCTTTGTGCCATGACACTCAAGGGTCCATCTTAAAAGAGAAAATAGTGATGGAAGTGGGAGAATAAGGAAATGAAAGAGCAAATGTAACCAATTCCCCATAGGTAAGTGTAGTAAGAGTTCACTTGTTTGTTCCCAGCTGCTCAGCCCCGCAGTTATCACACAGAAATCATATTATCTGCATTACTGTTTGGCCAATAGCTTAAACATATTTCCAGCTAACTCATATATTAAATTAACCCATTTCTATTAATCTGTGTATTGCCACAAGACTGTGGCTTACCAGGTAAACTTCCAGTGTCTGTCTTCTGAGGGGCTACATGGCTTCTCCCTGACTCTGCCTTTTTTCTCCCAGGATTCACTTTAGTTTTCCCTGCCTAGTTCTACTCTGCCCTATCAACAGGCCAAGGCAGTTTCTTTATTCATTAACCAATGGTATTCACAGCATACAGAGGGGACTCCCACATCAGGTAAGTACCACGCTTCCAGACGCAGAGATCCAGTTTATTTGTTAGCTTTCCTGATGTGATAACAAAATATAGGAGATACTTAGAAAGAATAAAGGTTTGATTTAATCAGAATTTGGGCATCTTGACAAGGACTGTGTGGCTGAAACTCAAGGTGGCCAGTAAGCAAAGCCAGGGAGAAGGACTCAGCACTCAACACCACTTCTTGAGCCTACATCCAATGACCTGACTCTCTTCTATGGGATTCCACCAGTTTCCATCAACACCAGAGTCAGACCCGGCTTCAGACACCACAGAGCAGTGCAGAGCACTCGTCTAAACCGCAGCACACAGTGCCCTGGTAGTGGAGAAGGAAAGAAGACATTGCACAGGATTCCATAGCAGAATCCGGGGGTTCAGGGAGCTGTGTGGTAGTCAGCCAAGGTAGTCAGGAAATAGCAGAACGCTGTGGTGGGGAGTCTAATGCTGAAAAGCTAAGTTGACGATTCACTGGAGAAGAGAGGGTCAGTGGAGTACTTATAAATAGGGGAACCAGACCATGAGAAACGAGCAACTCTAGACCTCGGCCAGTAGTCCTCTTCCTAGTGAGCCTTAGGCTGCTGATTCCCAGTAACCACACAAACCAAAAGGTGGCTCAAGAGAACTTAATGAGAAAGAATGTGCCAAGCCACAGTATTCAGAATATGCCATAGCTATACCCTCTGACAGAATAGCATTGTTTGCAAATTTTAAGTCATTAAGCTACAAAATTAGCGTTTACATCCCAACCATTAGAAGATAATTTTAATGTACTTCATTTGTCAACCATTGTCGCCTCAGACGCTTGTCAAATTAAGCCTCTTGTTGTTTGTTTGTTTGTTTGTTTTGTTGTCAGAGTTCCTGAAAGAGGTAGAATTGCAGTTGCTGGGTTGGTTCTGTTTTGACTTTTTTCTCATTTGCTAGTCAATAATTTTTCAGCCTAAGGCCTTTATCAATATCTCAAGTTTGTAAAGTTTCCAAAACGATTGCTGAGAGCCATAACACAAAGGGTCATTCTTATTTCTGTATATCTCAAACTCCTCACTAAAAATAATCATTATCATTTTCATACAAGGTTTCGTACCAAAAAGGAGCCCTGCGGGAAGAATGTTTAACCTTGAGACCCTTCTTTCTCCAGAGGTTTTCTTAGGTTCATCTGCCGCCCACGCAACCCAGCAACCATTCCACTGCCCTCTGAGCTGCTCTGGGTTGCTCACCATTCAGATTCCACATTTTCTGCCTTTTTTCCCTCTGAGAACCAGAATCACCTACTCCGTGTGGCTTACTCTCTCGGCTCAGACGTGCCACCACGCCACTGCCACTGTCAGCGAACTATTCTTACTCCAAGTGATCTCTGGCAGTGCAAATGATTTATTGATTTATTGTCAGTTGGCAATAAATAAAGAAGAGCTAGGGCTCTTCTTCCAAAGCCAGCATCAACGGTTTACACAGGGAACCTTCTGCAAACTCTGGCAAAGAGTGCATTGCCTGCAAGGCAGTGGATGGCAGGGCAAGGAGAGGAGGAACTGGGAGAAGAGGAGGTAGGGAGAGGAAAAGGTGAAAAGGTGGAACCTTGCCTATCTCTGCGCATGTCTGTCTCCCCCACCGCCACACACACACACCTTCTTTTTGAGACAGGGTTTCTCTGTGTAGTCCTGGTTGTCCTAGAGCTCACTATGTAAACCAAGCTGGCCTCAAACCTGGAGATTCACCTGCCTCTGCCTCCCAGATGCTGGGATTTAAAGGCTTACATGTCAAAACCACCAGGCTTTTCCTTCCATTTTATTTAACTTGTTTCTAGTTATTAATTAAAAGGATCATAACTCATATCATCTCATAACTTGGTAAAACTAAATAACAAATTTCAACTAAAGAGTCTTGAGCCTTATCCAGGACTAAAAATTCATGCCTGTAATCCTAACATGCAGGAAGATGAGGCTGGAGGATCTCGCTGAGTACCAGGGCAGCTTGGGCTATGTAGTGTGATCCTGTCCAAGACAAGTGATAGGCCTTGGCCTTGGCCTTGGCCTGCTCTGACAGACTAGATGAGCTTGGATCAGTTTTCTTCCCTCCCTGACTTCTGTTTTGTTTTATTTAAAGGCCGGGAACTCACTAACTAGGCAATTAGGTGATAGGTATATGCATGTCTACACTGCAGCAGGCGTTTGGGAGATACTTCCAGCTCGCAGTCTCTGTCTTTTTCCTAACAGTTTCGAATAGATCGCATTCGTAACAGAGCCAACAACACGCTGAGCCTCCAGTGTCACAGCCAGCCAACAGTGCGCTTCACTGAGTCGACAACAGCAACATCTCCCAACATGACAGTTCCAGCCATCACCCCCTTACCACAGTTATAATTACAGCCGGTTCCTTCAAACGAATTAATTACAGCATGCTGGTTAACTTGGATGCTATTTATAGATATACAGAGCAAAGAAAAGAAAAATTAAGACTGTCAGATTCCAGGAACCAGCAGGATATGTTTTATGCATTGTTTTAATAATTTTTCTGTTAATTAATTATTCTTGTTCTTATACTTTTAATGAAACAAATAAGTCCCCAAACTTTTAATTCCTTGCAGAATTGTATTGAGCCGGAAATGTATTGTGTCCTGGAGATCTGGCTTCTAAACTGCTCTTGTTAAGCTTCTACTTCATGCATAAAATGCTTCTGGCCTTAGGAATTTTTAACATCCCAATTCCTTCAGGATAGCAAAAAGTAGAACATTTTAACTGACTCTAAAGAGGCAAAAGTCCAGTTAGAAATTTCTTAGGAGGATTGAGACAAATATAAAATGATTTAAAAATGGCTAAGGAAATTCAAAAATAAATAAAACCAACCCCCAAATGGCCTAGATACCTGCTTGGTCCAAGGATCTTGTCCAGTGTGCGACTTTATACCTATCTTCCATGGGGAAGTTAAGGCAACAGATAGTTGCAGCCCAATCTCAGAGACAATTCCAAGCTTCCTTCTTACACTGTCTAGCTGTGTGCATTTGGGAAATTCTTGATTTAAGAAATATGAGTAAAATCAAAATATCCTAACTAGTAATCAGAAAATGGGCAGCAGTAAGGAAAAGTCTTCAAACACATTAAAACAGATCATAAACGGATGGCATGGGTGAGCAAGGATCACAGGCACAAACCCGGGCACCATCCTCACATTTGCGCGTAGGAATATTGGCATCTGCATCGGCCCTTGTCACTCACCTTATCATAGACTTCACAGTAAAGCACCCATCTGGAACTAAGCCCAGTGACTGACTACATGGATGGCATGGCTAGGCATGTTTGTACCTGAAAAAGCCCAAGGGATGGCCACCTAGTCCCTCCCCACACTGGACAAACATAAAGAGGTGGAGGACCCAAATTCTCTGGCAAACGCTTTGTTTCCCCCACGAGGCCATCGAAGAAAGCAGCTGCCACAGAAAGTGCTTGCTCCTTTCAGCAAAATCTGTCAGTCTGAGACCTGCGTGCCTCTGCATGTCCTGATGTTGGAAGCACAACCAGCAAGAGACTGGAGAAAGGTCCTTCAGACCTTCTCTGTGGCACTAGAGACACCTGTGAGACTGTGCTCAACTTCTCCTACCTCCTGTCCAGTTTTTCACCTGCAATACAGAGTGACAAGAATCTTACCCTAGAGGGCTGTTTTGAGGATGAAGGAAGTAATTTCCAGGGTCCCAGTGTCTCCCATATGATAATTACTGTTAAGATAGTTGTTTAATAACTCAGAAACATTGTTTACATTTTAAACACTCTGGATTGCATTTTATTATTTTGTCTCAAAGATACACAAAATAGTTTTTATTAATCTTCCAAGTCAACTTGTCTTCATTTCAGTGTTAGAAGCACTCCGCCAATGGTTAATTTTAATAAAAAGAATATTTTCCAAGCATTTAGTTCCATATATACATGAAGAATGTTTGGCATGCATCTACATGTATATAATATCTATGTGTGAATCACATGCATACACTCTGTGTGTCTATTTGTATATGCATATAGTGTAGGTACATACACATTTGTGGAGAATGAAGAAAAAGGCAGCTTCAACATCACCAAGATCCTGTGCTCTGACGACAGTGTCACTATGTGGCCAGAGTCGAGATATTCTTTCCTTAGGCCTGTGTCTTAAAAGGCAGCTAGAATTCTTTCCAGAGTCGTGCAGGGAGTTCAGAATATCCCTGGGTTATTCAGTGGCAGTGTGTTGTGCATGAGCCACAGATTACACACCAGGCTCAAGCCTCCATCCACACGGAGCTCACCTGGGAACAGAACTCAGAATCTAGTCTGCCATTCCTCCTCAGCTGTGATAATGTGGAAAAAAAATCAGTGCTAAGGTCTCTAAACCGCTTTTTCTGCAGCAGAATGCACTCTCCAAGGTCCCCAGCCAGGAGCCCTTTGTCTGATACCTCACTGCCTTACATCCACGGCCAGGCACCCCCTTGCCCAGTCCTTGGTCCCCACTCAGGTGCCTGCTTGCCCACACCTCACTGTCCGAGGTCCACAGCTAGATCATGTATTTCAGCCTTCTTTGTAGTTGGGTGGAATGGAAACAGCTCACACAGGCTGGTCATACTTCCTTCTCTATCCGTCCTCTCGCTCCACATTCTAACTGCAGAGGTGCTGGAGATCAAAGAACATAAGACCTCATATACAAGAGTCCCTTCTTAAGTGACTGGTGAGGGCCACTTGTCTAGAAGCGTCTGCACTAGACAGTCACCCAAAAATGAACTCCTATTGCTATTTCTTCCTAAGAAATTAAGGATTTATATTAAAACAACATATGTCCCTTTAATTAATAAATCTAGCATAAGAAAAGCAATATCCTTGATTAAAACAACATTGGATTTAGAAAGACACTCACAGTGTGCCTCCCTGCAGCTTGCCTTTAGCAAGAATTCTAGATAATTGAGTGCATTATTGGCTTTGTCTGTGACATCCACATGACACACGGAACACCAGTGGAGATCACCGTGTTCTGCTGATGAGCCAGATGCCAGCACTCACTGTCACCCCAGCTTTTAATTGACTGTCTGTAAGACCCACAGGACATGTTTCCTTTGCTTTGAAGAGGAAATGCTGCTCCTCAGAAGTTGGCAGTTCTTCCAGGTATTGATCACAAAGAGAAAGGTTATCGGCTGATGCCCCACATGACTGTCTCTTGTAGAAGGTGACATCCTCAGTGAGAATAAAGTCCCTAAAATGTATTACTGAACTTTTAACACACCTCAGCATAGTCACAGCCAAGTAATCTCATGCTGTTTTGCAACAGGACTTGAGTTATCAGTTAACTCCAATAGTTCACCAATTCTACAACTAAATGATATTAATCCATCAAAAAGGGTAAAACATTGTTAGTGGCATGGTGTGAAGCAAAGAATCTTCTTGACATACTGAAGGGCATTCTGGAATGTTCTCTGTGTCACTCTAAGTGATCTCTGTGACTAGAAAAGACAGTATAGGCCACAGATGTTTTCCCTACTACCCTGTCTCATATCCTGCTTCTGACTTTCTCAGCTTCTCTTCAGCTGAGACCCATTTTTGGATAAGTATCTCGGCTGTAACTATTGTCCTTTCCAGACCCATTTCCTTTGGGGCAGCTATAGATGCTCAGTGATGAGATATACTAAGCTTGAGAGCAATCTGAGAAGAATGCATGATTCTCAATGCACAGACTAAGGCAGGACACCACTTAGGACAGCCAAGCTCCAAATTCTCTTTAAAACATATTAATCATTCCTTCTGGAGATCTGAAAATGGTGGAGGGCTTCTAGCATCAATCAGTCAGGAGTTCCGGTGAACCTCCCTACGCTCCCACCCTCTCATCACCTTTTCTCACAGAGACAGGACAGTCTACAAGTTGATGATGCTGTTATTGTGGATGAATTCATTTTGGTTAAATTAACAGGATTCATACACCATGCCTATTCTACAGCCAAGCTTTTTCATTGTCTTTAAACAGAATTTAATCATTAGAAGATTGTCAGAAATCTGATTATTAATATGACATTGGTGCTCAGGGAGATAACTTTTAACTTTTTAAAAATTCTTATTTCCTCTTCTCCTAAAATGGATTGTCAGTGGTTGAACAGAGATAAATAAGAGAACTCTAAAAACATTTTAGCAAAAGTAAAGGTATACTTCAGTCCATTGAATAATTAATTGAACACATATTTTCAAGTCCCTGTTAAATAGCAGACTTAAAGGTTTGAATAATATAGGAAAGTCTCAGTTGTCATAAAGCATTACTATAATTTTGGTATTTAATGCCTCTTGATTAAAGCCTAGTGCCTATAGTGATGCCATTGGGTAATAATTGGGATCACAGAGGGTCTAACTTCATCAATGAACTGATGAATAAGTAGTTCACAGAAGAGGCCACTAGAAGATGGTTGTCTTAGCTGGGATTTCTACTGCTTTGAATAGACACTATGACCACAGTAACACTTACAAAAATATAAAAATATTTAATTGTATGCCTTATCGTTCAAAGGTTCAGTATACTTTGTGCAGGTAGATACGGTGCTGGACGCTGAAGAAGAAGCTGAGAATTCTACATTTTTTATGTGCAGGCAAGGAAATAAACTGAGACACTGGGCATAGCTTAAACACAGGAGTCCTTAAAGCCCACACACAGTGTCACATTCCTTCAACAAGGTCACACCTACTCCAGCAAAGCCACATCTAAGAGTGCCACTTCCTTTGGCCATTTTCTTCCACACCACCACAATGATGGAGGAAGCAGGACCTTGCGGAATGACTTTGAAAGGCATATTCTCGTCCCCATGCTATGGGTGTCATGAGAAGGTTAGCTTTCTCTGCCCTACACACTCACTGCTGCGACATTCTGTCTCACCTCAGCTCAAAACCCATGGAATCAGTCAACTGGGGACTGAAATCTTGAATTAAGTTTAACTGATGTGGGATAATGCTCTGACACACTGTAAAATTTGTCACTAGTATTGTTTTATTAAATGACTGATTGGCAGGTATCCAGGCTGGAAGTATAGGTGGAGTGACCAGACTAGGTGAATTCTGGGAAGAGGAAAGGCAGAGACACGGTCATTAACCAGATGCAGAGGAGGTAAGATGAAAATGCCTTACTGAGAAAAGATACCAAGCCAAGTGACTAAACACAGATAAGAGTTATAGGTTAATTTATGTTGTAAAAGCTAGTTAATAATAAGTCTGAGCCAATAAGTCAAACAGTTTATAATTAATATCAGCCTCTGTGCGTTTCTTTGGTACTGAATGATTGCGAGATTGGGCGGGACAAAAATGGTCCAGGCCACAGGTACAGGGCTCAACCCTACTTCAAAGAAGCCACTTCTGTTTTGAGCTTTGAATATGATTGGCTAACCTGGGAACTCTGTTGTTAAAGGGATGCTCTGCAGAGCTGGAAGGGCTGCATGCACCTGTAATGCTGAGCTGGAAGGGCTTCAAGAACTTGTAAGCTTAGCACTTCTGAAATGGAGACAAGGGGGTTGGGGGTTTAAAGTTACACTCAACTGCATACCCTATTCAAGGTCAGCCTGGTCCACTGAAATAACAAACAACAAAAAAATCCATTTTGTAGAGGTCTCTTCCTCTTTTCAATAGAAAACCATCTTTTTTGACTTATAGATGACACATAGAAACAAAGACATAAACATTGGGCTTCATGGTTTAAAGCTAAACCTCAAACGAAGTTTATCATTTCATTTTGTAGAAGGACATTTTGAAATGGATTTGAAAATGTCTTGTAGCTTGAGCAGAGCCTTTCACAGCAAGGTCAAGAGAGTCCAGCAGCTAGTATCTCTGAGACTCCAAAGGATGCATTTACCCTGGTGAACCCACCATGGCACCTGCTTTTGCTGCCCCAGAATTTGAGTTTTCTGAGGACAGAAAGGGCATTTCCAGTGGCCTGAGCTGACTTTCCATGCCCTGCTCTAAGAGAGGCTGGTGTGAAAGTGTGAAGCCAAACAACTTGTCAATATGAGATTCAGGACTGCCCCAAGAACCAGATTCTCCAGCTGATTCAACCCAAACATTCTCTGCCTGTGGAAAAATCTGCATGCCATGCTACAAACGACTCCGAAGATAAACCATTCTTCACATTAAGCAATGCCTGAAAATAAAGATAAAGCAGTTTCAAGTATGTGTGAGTGTGTCTCTGTGGAAGCCCAAAAATGTGGGACCATTTCCATATTCTCAAATATTGTTTATAAATGTTCTTTTACATTTAAAGGCAGATATGCTATAGATATTTGCATTGGTGTGGATCTTAGTTTATTGATACAAACTTAAGGTCAATTTTGTTATATGCATTTTTCTACTCTTGATTAAGGTATTGTGTTTGTACAGTTCATTTTAAAAGGTAATGTATAATTAAAATATTCAAGGTTGTAGTCTTGTTAGTTAGATTTTGTAGATGTACAGAGATGTATTTCAGATGGACAAGTATTCTTCAAACCTTCCAAAAACTACAGAATATGACATTTAAAGTGTTTTAATAACTTAGGACTTTTTGTGACATTAGACACAACTGCTCCTGGCAGCACCAATTACTTCAAGAAAAAGATGGGCATCCAAGAGGCTCCTTATAGAGTTGGTTAGCCATTGGACAAGAAACTGCTATTGCCTGGACTTTTTGACTAGACATGTAGGACTCACAGAAAAAAAGAAAGACCACTGTAGGTGCATCTTCAGTGCTCCATAGGAATACATGTATTGAGCAGGAACACGCCCTCACATTTAGTGTGTAGATCTGAAGATAAACTTAGGAATGCTGCGCTTAGTGTGCTCTGTTGCTTTGTGTTTCCCTGTAAGCCGAGCATTGAGGGAATGCAGAATTTTAATTGTAACGTCGCCAGCACTTCTATCTAGAGGCCTGCTGCCATTTTTGTCTTCTATGAAATTTTTGTTGCCAAGGAAGACAGGATTACAGCTTTGTCTGACAGACTGAGATGGCGTGGTGTATTCTTGGTTATCAACATACTCATGTAGCGTGGGGTTTTAGATGGTGAATAATCACAGTATGGGGGCAAGCGTGATACATACTGTGTAACCTCAGTTGCCTAATGTATGCACACTTGCGGCATCCAGAGGGGCACAGCAAGCTGAGCTGCATGTGACTGGGTGACTGTTCTTGGCTTCTTGGGTTTTGTTTCCTGTAATGCACATGCTACAAAATAAATAAAAGCTTCTTTTTAAAGTTTAAAAAAAAAAAAAGACCACTAAAGTTGCCTAAAGACAGTATGATTATCCTTTGGGGTTCCTGCTTCATCAGAGAGTCTGCCAGACATTCTTCAAAATACAGAAAAAAGTGACTGACAAACTGCCAATATAGGCGGAACTGTCTTTGAAATTTCCTGCTTCATGGAAAAGTCTGCTGGATACTATGGGTCTATGGGCCCCAGCTGTATAAAAAAACTTTGGTATGGGGACGACTGAACTAAATGCTGGGAGAAAGAAAGGCAGAGTCAGAAAGAAGCCATGTAGCCCAGCTGAAGACAGATGTCTGAACTTTAGCTGGTAAGCCACAGACACATGGCAATACACAGATTAATAAAAATGTCTTTAAATAATATGTGAGCGTTAGCCATTAAGAAGCTAGAGCTAATGGGCCAATCAGTGACTTAATTAATACAGTTTCTGTGTGATTATTTCGGGTCTGACCTGCCAAGCAGCCGGGAACCAATTAATGGCCTCCTTCAACAACCTTGTCTGGCAGAAAGTTTGAGGTTGCAAATGATCAACAAGCATAGTTGCACATCCCAACTCAGGATGTGATTGCTTGGTCCTTTTAACATTAAAATAGTTCATTCAATTCTTTTGTAAGCCTCCCCACCCACACACACACGTTTACATTGGGTTTAAAAGCTATGGAGAAATAAACGTAAGCAATTTCAGTAATCACTGAAATGCCCTCCCGGTACTAATCTATGGTTTCTGTTCTGTTATTTTTTCATACATTTCTGCATTTTTTTCTTACATTTCTGAATCCCACACCCATATTCTTATAAGAGGTGATTTTGTTGAGGCTGATTCTCTACATGTCCCTGTGTGTGTATCCCTGTGTGAGGAAGGAAGTATACACACATGTGTGTGGGAGAACAGAAGGAAACCTCAAGTATCGGTCCTCAGTTGCTGTCTACCTTATATTTTGAGCCAAGGTGCTTCTTTGACCTAAAACCCACTGTTTCAGCTACCCTAAATTCAGCCCCAGGACCCAGCTCCAGGGATGAATTTGCAAGTCGTTCACACCAAGTTCACACCACCACATTTGGCTTATTTTGAAATAGGGTTCTGAGAATCAACTCAGCATTCCAGGCTGACACAGCAAATACTTTATCAAGATATCTCCCCAACTGAATATTTGTATTTTGTTTTCAAAGTTTAGCTAACTAGCAAGTCAAGATACTTTCATCCAGCAAGCCAGTCCTCAACCCCAGTGTTGGTTAAATAGAGAGATGTGTGGAAGTGGACTGTGGTCCTTAGGGTTCTCCTAAAGGCTTCCCACATCAGAACTGGCTTTTGACTGAGACTAGCATCCCCTTCTGTGACAAGCTCATCTCAGTCGAGCTGAACCAACTGTTTTCCTGTTGTAGGGTGCAGGTGGGGAGGGGCTAATCTCATATATTTTGGTGCTCTAATGGCCATTCTGTGACTTCAGATTTCCACTCCTTTGTGCTGAAACCTGTTTGCAATGCCCAATTTACCCTTAGTCATCACTGCCCCTTTAAAAAACAATTATTTATTTTTATGTGCATGAGTGTTGTGCTGCATTATGTTTGCTCACAGAGTGTGTGTCTGATGCCCGTGGAGATCGAAGAGGATGTTGAATCCCCAGGAACTAGAATTATAGGAGGTTGTAAACCACCAAGTGGGTACTCGTCACAGAATATGGTTCTTCTGCAAGAATAGTAAGTGCTTTTAACTGGGGAGCCATCTCTCCAGCCCACATTGCTACATCCCATTAAGGGAACACACTATCAAGTCAGTGGGACTTGTTACTATGAATATTCATTTTCTGCCAAATTCCAGCATCTATGGACTTCATTTCATGGAGCCTGTAGACCTCGAGTCTACAGTCAGAACTATGCACACCCACATGACTTTTGGGACATCTTTTTAAATAGGCAAATCTGACTCCCTCCTGCTCTCAGCCTCCTTTCCAATGTGGTACTATGTGACTAAGTTTTTAGCTAGTAAATTACACTCAAGTTGTACTTTTCTGAGAATAATTTTGAACTATTGCATATGGAGTTTTGTATGTCATCTAAGTTTTCAGATGAAAGTAGAATCTTAATTTAATCCTATACACGAGTATATGCAGTACTCATCTATTTAATTCTTTGACAGAGACTTTGTTTAGGGGTTAGCTCTCTGTCACCTTTCAATACACCAACAATTGAGACCACAAGTTGAAAAATACCTTAGTCAGTTTTTGTTACTCTAAATATCTGTGGTTGTGTGCTTTATGGAAAAACACTTTTTTATTGTTGCTCATGGTTCTACTGGCTCAGAAATCAGCATCTGAATGGTTTTCTGTGGTGGTTTCAATAAGAAAGGTCCCCACAGGCTCATAGATTTGAATGATTGGTCATCAGGGAATGGCACTATTTCAAAGGATTAGGAGGTGTGATCTTGTTGGAGGAAGTGTGTCACAAGGAGTGGGCTTTGAGGTGTCAGAATTCCATGCCAAGCCCAGAGTCTCTTCCTGCTGCCTACAGATCTGGATGTAGAATTCTCTATCTATTGTCCATGTCTGCCTGCATGACATCTTTGACATCTTACTGGCAGAGTACCAATATGGTTCAAAGAATCAGATAGAAGGAAACAAAGATGTGCCTAAGAGCGTGTTCTCTCTTCCTCCCTCCCTCCCTCTCTCTCTCCCTCTTTATAAAGATACCAGGATTCAATCATGACAATCTTCCAAGACGAACTTTTCTGATCCTAATCACCTTCCATGGCTCTATCTCTCAGGCCCATATCTTGGATTAGGGACTGATTTTAATATCTCAGTATAAGGATTAAATTTCATCACCCAAATCCTCAAAGGAAGCAAATGATATCCATACCATAGCAGGAGCCAATAATGAACTCCTTCCTGTTTGTATGCAGATCACTAGATCTGTCCTTCACAGCAATTGAAGCACACATCTAATTGGATGTTTGTATTCCCCCAGAGTTCTCTGGTTCTCATAGGAAACAGAATGTGGGAGTCTCAGTAAACCCATATCCAGAGGGCTATGAGAACAGGCTCCGCAAACTGCAGTCTACAAATCTAGTCTGCTACTTGATCTCATATATGAACTTTTATTAGAAAATAGTACAGATATTTGTTACTATACTGTCCATGGCTGTTTCACAAGCCATGAAAGATGAAACGTTGAAACAAGGGCCTATGCTCCATCAAGCCTAAAGTGGCCACTATGTGGTTTTTATCAGAAAAGAAAAAGCTCCTTGCCTGCTGATATGCAGGATGTGGTTGCCCTCACAGAGATCTGCACATCTTACCTCATTCCAGTGTTCTCAGGGAAAGCCAGAGTTAAACCAACTGAGACCAAACGCTGACTCCCACAGCCAGGACAAGGATGAAGTTAAAACTCCCATTTTGCTCAAGAAGAAAAAATCACTGTAGCTGATTAAGAACTGTGATGATTCCTGGACAAAGGAGAGTAGAGCTTTGATCTTCCACAGGCCACGCTATCACAATTAAAGGAGAAACTCTCAGCCAAGTGTACAGGCTTTCATCCGTCTCCCAAACATACAGCCTGACTTTGAAGCCCAAGGCAGCCTTTGACTTCTTTGGGCTCTGAGAGAGGCTGGGTAGGGTAGAAAGTGGAAGCCTGCATCCTAATGCACTACCATTTCCAAGAAGCAGTTGAAATCAATTCATCATCATCTTTGAAAAATTCTGACAATATATCGTATTGAGAGTGGAGAAGGACAGAGAGAACAGAGAACACATAATAGCTGAGGGTATCTGAAGCCGAGCAAACAAAGCAGGGTATGCCCACATAGGAAAAGGAGCTGAGAGGCACGAAAGAGAGCTTGGAAGCTATTTTGGCAAACATCCTTTGGCTTTGAAGAGTAAAAGATTAGATTTATGTATGTATACACACACACACATACACATACACATACACACACACAAAATTTGCCTTTCAGATTTACTAAGGTAATACAGAGGGGAGAAATCATTAGAAAAAAATGATATAATTATAATTTTTGTAATATTTTTTATGGTACATGTAGGAGTAAACAACCATTTTAGAAAGACAAGGAAGGATGTGTAGAAAAGATTCTGGAGCTGTCTTAGAGAGATCTAACGGTTTGCCAAGGCAAACCTAGTCAAAGCAGAGAAGCAATTTTCACTAGATCAGTCCTCACAGGCTCATGACAACCACAGCCTCCCAGGAGACCCAGCCAATGAAAAGGACTGAAAACATCAGGCTCATAACTCTTAAAGGACATATGCAGGCCTTTAACATCTCACTGACATTGGAGCAGGAGAATGATACCTGAAGGAAGAGTCAGAGTAGTTCAGTGTAACAAGGTCATTCACTGATCACACATGACACCTGTCTCCAGAGTTAAGTAATTTTCCAAAGTCACATGAGCACTGCCCTCCCTTTTGGTCATTAATGCTTCATAGGCTTGAACGTGGTGACCCTTCGAGCTCACTGCTCCCCTCTGTCCTTCACAAGTACCAACTAAGGTTGTATTCCTCAATGTAAAATTGCATCAGCAGCTCAACAGAAAATGAAAAAACACAGATTCCACTGACACATCCCAGAACTTCCTAGCCAGAAATTCTGGGGACACAACAGTGTGTGTTCTGACAAACTCTCTAGCGGCTATAGTGCATAAGGAAACTTGAAAACCATACATGTGTCCAGTTCTGATGTCGCTGTCCACTGCTCAGAACTCTGAAGAATCTCCTTCAAGCATTCACACACATGTGCGCACACAGACGATACTAACTGGAGTCGGGGAGGAACCGTGGGGAGAGGAGTTGATGAGAACTATGACTATATTCTACTCATCTATGAAATTCTCAAAGATTTAGAGCAGGAGGTGGTGAACAGACATCTCAGCAGTGAAGAGTGTGTACCGCTCTCGCAGAGAATCTGCATTGGACTTAGAGCACCCACGCTAGGCAGTTTATAACCACCTGTAAACCCAGCTCCAGCAGAGCAAATGCTTCTGTGCTCTGTGGGACCAGGGAACCGCTGGGGCTGTTTTCTGTTTGTACATCTCGGTTTTAGAGGCCACCATCTTGACGCTGAACAGAGACACGTTTCCTTCTTTCATGTTGTAATTTGAAAACAGCCAGGAGATGAGACTCGAAGACTCCGCAGAGGAGATGGGCAGAGGAATGAAACTGCAGGGAATCTTCAAGAACTTTGAGAATATGGCATCAGATTGAGTGTGGGATGTGTGGGGAATCTTAAGTGAAGGAGCTCAGAATTTCACCTTTAGGGTAGGAGGGAAATGGTGTCACTCACTGAGTTAGGTAACAGCAAGAGAAGGGGTGTTGGTGAGAAAAACAAGGATTTTGTTGTTGCTGTTTTAAATGTATTCTTGTGTGTGTGTGTGTGTGTGTGTGTGTGTGTGTGTGTGTGTGTGCACCACATGTATGCCATGCCTATGGAGGCCTAAGAGTTCATCAGGTCACCCAGATCTAGAATTTGCAGGTGGTTGTGAACCACCTGATGTGACCACAGGTAACTAAACGAGGACCCACTGCAAAATCAGCAAGGATTGTTAACTACTGAACCGCATCTCCAGCCCTAGAAAAACGAGTTTTATGTTTTAGAGCTAATGTTTCATGGCTGTGTGAAATTCACATGATATCATCTAATTCCATTAATTCCTTTGCTCATCTAATGGAATCATGCAGCAAACTCAAAAATATGGCCTCATCTTCTCTGATCACATCAGACAAGTGAACACATGTCTGCAGTTTCCAAGAGGAAACTGTAAAGCACAGTGGAATGGCTTTTTAAGTCACGTGTACAAAGCAAAACAGAATGGCCTTTTAACTCGGGTGTGTCTATGAAGCCCAGGTTCATAAAATGGCTCAAAACCAGGAAGCATTCTGCATTTTGAGGCAGTGAGTAATTATTTATTAATGTCCCCAACTGGAATTTTAGATCTTGTCTACCTTGAACAGGAAGTTAAGCAAGTGTGTAACAAACCCAGCGTATCACCAGGATAGCAGTGTAGTAAATGATAGGATCAGAAAACACAGACAGGCATGTGATGGTGTGTGATCTGAACGCCATGGAGATGGACTGAGGACATCTTGCCAAGTTGTGGTCAATAGTAGAGAAATAAAAAGACACCAGACCCAGCAGTGATATTGCTTTCTCAATCTCTGTCTACACAACTGACTCTACGTGACTTCTCAATCTGCTTAAAGATAAAATTCATTCCTGGCATGCCTTTTATAAAAAATATTTTATTTATTCCTCAAGACTTTCATACACACACACACGTGCACACATGCACACACACACACACACACACACACACACACACACACACATATATATATATATATATATATATATATATATATATATATATATATATATATATATATATATTACTGAGTTAGGTTAGTGCTGCTGGTATGCACCGAAGTACAGGACATCCACTAGAGTATGGTCAACCTACCCAGGGCCGCATCTGGAAGGAAACTAACTCTTCCTTCCCCAGCAGCCATCAATACCAATCACTTGGGGGTGGGAATTCATGAGTCCCTCCCCATATCTATACTGGAATTTTGATTGTCTTGGCTCTATACTGGTCTTCTGGAGACAATGACAGCCACTGTGCATTCACATGATTCATGAGAGCGAGGACCTGCCACATTTGGAAAACATTGTTTCACTATGCAGCCTCTGGGTGTTCCAATCTTTCTGCCCCCTCTACTATGACGATCCCTGAGCCTTGAGGATAGGGTATATAAATGTACTCAGGGCTGACTACGACATCATCCATTATTGTCTGCTGTAGACAGAAGCTTCTGTCCCACCCAGTCCTACAGTTATTCAGTCCCAAACAAACACACAGAAGCTTATATTAATTATAAACTGTTTGGCCTATTGCTCAGGCTTATTTCTAACTAGCTCTTGCAACTTAAATTTGCCCATAATTCTTGGCTATGTTTAGCCTCATGGCTTGGTATTTTTTTCTCAGTAAGGTATTCTCATCTTGCTTCCTGGGTGTCTGGCTAGTTACTGTGTCTTTGCCTTTCCTCTTCCCAGAATTCTTTTAGCCTTCCTATACTTTCTGCTTGGCTACTGGTCAATCAGCATTTTATTAAACCAATATAATTGACAAATCTTCACAGTTACAAGAGCATTATCCCACAGCAGTCTGCAGTTTTACCTGTCAAGAGTCTCTGTATTAAGTGCCATCATCTGCAACAAGAAGCTTTTCTGACTAGCCATGGGACCTGTACTAATCCATGTGTACAATGATGCCCAGTTCACGTTCCCATAGTGTGCTTCCTTGAAATGTGGGGAATGGGGAATAAAAGTACATGTTGCCCTCAGTCCAAAAGGCAAGGTCCACTCGGTTGCATGATTAATCCTGGGCACAAGAAGCTCCTAGGATTGTAATCATTATTTTAGGGGAACCACTGACCACAAAGCCAGCCAAAACTATTGTTGAAATTAAAAGAGAGATTAAGAGAGTGTGTGTGTGTTTGTATGGAGTAGGAGAAGGTGGGTGAGAAAACTTTTAGCATCTATTAGAAACCCAGAGGGTGAGGCGCAGGCCCCCTTTTGAGATCAGCCCCTTTCTTCCTCTTCACATGCACTCCAATTCAAAGCATGGCATTGCCATTCAGAACAAGGCATGGGCAAGCTTACTAATAGATAATGTATTAATTAATTTCCAAATTTCATTTAAGGCTGCTCAAAGCATCTCCTTCATGATCTGAAACAATTTTCAGAGGCAGACTTTTCTGGATGGGATGAAGACTTGCAATGGCTGGATGCTGTGGACTGGCTCTGCATCCCTCCAGCCAGCAGGCAGGGTCCCTGGGCACTGGCTGGATGCTGTGGACTGACTCTGCATCCCTCCGGCCAGCAGGCAGAGTCCCTGGGCACTGGCTAGATGCTGTGGACTGACTCTGCATCCCTCCAGCCAGCAGGCAGGGTCTCTGGGCACTGGCTGGATGCTGTGGACTGACTCTGCATCCCTCTGGACAGCAGGCAGGGTCCCTGGGCACTGGCTGGATGCTGTGGACTGGCTCTGCATCCCTCTCGCCAGCAGGCAGGGTCCCTGGGCACTGGCTGGATGCTGTAGACTGGCTCTGCATCCCTCTGGCCAGCAGGCAGGGTCCCTGGGCACTGGTCGTCTTGACAGCAACAACTCTGACCCTGCTCCTGGGAGAGAGCTCTCACTCTAAAGTGTTCTGCTTACTTTTTCACACAGAAAATGGCTTCAAAGGGCATTTGTTTGTTTTGGCTTCTCCTTTGGACAACATAAAAGGGGGAGCAAAGGAAATGCAGAACCTCTTTATCTCAGTGCCACAGGGCACCCAATAGGCGAAGTTCAGGAATGCCAGCGATCTCTGCACTGCTCTTCTGCATGCTCGACATTGCAGATGGACACTCAAGGCTATTTCTTCATCCAGGACAAGGCAGAGGTCCTTTCAGAGGAAATGAGCTTAGCTGAGTGCAAGGACAAGAAGGGTCTCCAAGATTTCAAGGCTAGCTCACAATTTCAGTTCCTCTTTGTGGCAGTGTTGAAAACAGGATTTCCACTGTTAGCGTTCCTGCTTTTAAAACCTGGATCTGATACCCAGCTCTGCATCTCAAGCAAGTTACTTAATCTCTCTGATGTCCCTGTCCCCATCTGAAAGGAGACCACCTGCTCTGTGGCACTGCTCTGAAGAAGGAAAGATGGCAGCCTTTCTCAGCACTGCAACGGATGCCAGCTGGTTTGTTTGGATGATCATCATCCTCCGTGGCCCATAACTACACACTTCATTGGTTGTTCTGTGATTACTTTGTAGGCAAACTCATTTACAAAACAGATAATTATATATCAAGAGAGCATAGATAGAGAAGACCAAGAAATGGGAGACACCTGAGCAGCCAGGTGACCCCAGTCAAGTCAGGGTGGCATTGTATGGAGGCTCAGCTCTAACATTTGTAAAATGGGAGTAACTTTTGCTCGTTAGCCATTATAGGGGTGCTGCTGCATCTGTGTCGGCACTGTTTGCCCCAACATCATCATGAAAAGAGAAATCTAGCTGTTGCTCGTCTCTCTTTTTATTCCACACCATATTTGCTTCTTCACTTTTCATGCATTTCCTTACCGGAGGGCAAAGATTTGACTATTAAGAAAAAAGAAATAAAGTGGGGCTGGAAATAGAGATAAAAGGACTGGGGAAAGAGGGGAAGAAGAAGAAGGAAGAGAGGAGAAGGGGACGGAAAGGGAGGCTTCGATTGCTCACTAGACCAAAAAACAACAATTAAAAAAAAACTGTAAATACATTTTGATTTTGTAGAATTCTCCCCAGTCTGTTTCCTTGGGGTTTTAAATACTTGCTATTGATTACTCTGAATGGAACGAGGAAGAGGTCTACAGTGTGAAAAGAAGAAGGTAAAGCATTGAAATCTCTTGGAGAGCTGTCGAGATGCCTCGCTGCTGTCCAGCTTAGTCCTCCTAAATCTGTAATCCCACTCCTGGGATCCGTTCTGAGGAGGCTTTTAAGTGAAGGAAAGTGATTGGGAAATGAAATCGACCATTGCAGTTTTGTGCACAACAGCAATGTCTGAAGCAACCTGGATGTCCAGGCACACGAGGATGGGCCAATAAATGACAGGGCATTTACTTAATGCAGAATGTTGCAGATGTAAAAATGAAAGTTGTAACCTGGGGCAGCAGCATGAAAAAACAGGATGCCAAATTTAGTTATGGTTATGATTACTATTACCTAAAGCTAAAACACTTAATGTATACAGCTAAGTTATAGAAAATGTTTAATTAATTAATTAATTAATCACCCAGGAAATGCTTAAAATTTTCAGCATTATTATTATTAAATGGCATCAAAGTAATGGGCTTTGTTTATGGCATTTTCATATATAGGAGATATTATATTCTTTTTATGATAAAATATGTATTTATTTGTTCAAATATCTTTTTTAATTTACTTACTAATTTTATGTCCCGAATGCAATCTCCCCTCCCTACTCTCCTTCCACTCACCACTTCCCCTTCCACCCCTCCTTCATGTCATGCAGAAAGGGGCTGGTCTCTCCTGAACATCAGCAAAACATGGCCTTCAAGCAACCATAAGACCAAGCATCTTCCCCTGTATTCAGTCTGGACAAGGCAATTCACCATGAGGAATAGGTTTCCAAGAGCTAGCCAAAGCACCAGGGACAGCCCCTGCTTCCATGCCCAGAAGATCCATAAATAAACCAAGCTATACAACTGTCACATATGCTGAGGGTCTAGCTTGGCCCCATGCAGGCTCCCTGGTTGTTGATTCAGACTCTGTGAATTCCTATAAGCCAGGTTAGCCATTTCTGTGGGGTTTTCTGTGATGCCCCTGAGTCCCTTGGCTCTAACAGCCCCTCTTCTCTGTCATTAGCAGGACTCCCCAAGTGGAATCCAATGTTTGACCTTGGGTTTCTGAATCTGTTCCATCAGTCACTGGATGAAGACTCTGATGAAAACCAGGGTAGTCCCCAATCCAATCACAGGGGAGGGCCAGTTCAGGCTATGCATCCACCACTGCCAGGAATCTTAGCTGGGGCTATCCTTATAGACTTGTGGGAGTTTCCCTTGCATCTTCTGCCAGACCCTGAATCCAGTTATCTCTCTCAGTACTGCCCTCCACCCACCCCCAACTTGATTCCTACAGTTCCCATCCCCATCCACCCCCAGGCCACTCATGAGTTCTATTTCCTCTTTCCAGGGAGACTCATGTGGCTTCCCTTACCCTCCTTGTTACCTAGCCTCTCTGAGTCTGTGGGTTGCAGAACAATCATCTTTTACTTTATAGCTAATTTCCACCTATAAGTGAGCACATATCATGTTTGTCTTTCTGTGTCTGGGTTACCTCACTCAGGATGACTTTTTCTAGTTCTATCCATTTTCTTCAAATTTCTCAGTGTCATTATTTTTAACTGCTAAGTAGTACTCCATTGTGTAAATGTACCACAGTTTTATCTGTTCTTCAGTAGAGGGGCATCTAGGTTGCTTCCAGGCTCTGGCTATTATGAATAAAGCTGCTATGAACACAGTTGAGCAAGCGTCCTTATGATAGGATGGAGCACCTTTTGGGTACATGCCCAAGAGTGGTATATCTGGGTCCTGAGGTAAATTGATTCCTAATTTTCTGAGAAACCACCATATTGATTTCCAAAGTGGTTGTATATTGCTGCAGTCCCATCAGCAATAGAAGAGTGTTCCTTTTGCTCCACATCCTTTCCAGCAAAAGCCATCATTTCTGGGTTTGATCTTAGCCACTATGACAGGTATAAGATGGAATCTCAGGGTCATTTTGATTTGCATTTCCCTGATGGCTAAGGATGTTGAACATCTCCTTAAGTATTTCTTGGCCATTTGAGATTTTTCTATTGATAATTTTCTATTTAGATGTATATCCTTTTTAAAAATTGATTGTTTGGCTTTTAGATGCCTAGTTTCTTGAGTTCCTGATATATTTTGGAGATCAGCCCTCTGTTGGATGCAGGGTACATGAAAATCTTTCCCATTCTGTACGCTGCTGTTTTGTCTATTGACAGTGTCTTTTGTCTTACAGAAGTCTCAGTTTCATGACATCCCAGTTTGCTGTGGAATATTATTTTAAGATGTGTTACATTTATTTATGCTGTGAAACATTTGTTTAAATGATGCAAAGAGGTGCTATATTCTTTTACATTGTATTTGTTTAACTCCATGAAACTGTGCTACTTTGCCGGTCTAAAACACCTGGTTGGTCTAATAAAGAACTGAACGGCCAATAGCAAGGCAGGAGAAAGAATAGGTGGGGCTGGCAGGCAGAGAGAATAAATAGGACAAAAAGAGCAAAGAGGGAGGAGAAGCGAGAAAAGGAGAGGATGACATCAGGGGCCAGGCACCCAACTACACAGCAAGCCACAGAGTAAGAAAGAAAAGAAAGCTATAAAGAAATAGATAAAGATAAAAGTCTAGAGGCAAAAATTAGCCAGGATAACCCAAGTTGAGAAAAGCTGGCTAATAATTAGCCAATCTAAGGCTGGGCATTCATAAGTAATAGTAAGCCTCCATGTAATTTATTTGTGAGCTAGATGGCGGGACCCCCAAAAGAGAAAAGAACAAAAAAGAGAAAAAAAATACAAGCAAGCAAACAAACAACAGCATTTATTATCGATCTCAGTGTCTGTGCTACTAGTGTTTTATTTAGGAAGATGTCTCCTGTGCAATTGCATTCAAAGATATTCCCCACTTTCTCTTCTATCAGGTTCAGTATGGCTGGATTTATATTGAGGCCTTTGACCCACTTGGACTTGAGTTTTGTGCAGAGTGATAGATATGGATCCTTTTGCATTCTTCTACATGTTGACATCCACTTATGCCAGTACCGTTTGTTGAAGATGCTTTCTTTTCTCCATTGTATCGCTTTGGCTTCTTTGACAAAAATCAAGTGTCCATAAGTATCTGGGTCTTCAATTTGATTTCATTGATCACGGTGTCTGTTTTTATGCCAATACTATGATGGTTTTATTACTATAGCTCTGTAGTAGTGTAGCATGAGTAATAAAAACCCAGACACAGATACTGGGGTTCAAGCTGAATATCAGAAAAGCAAATCAGTCAACTACTAGAGAGGTCTTACCTCTAAGAAATTCTCAGACTGAAAGAGAATGAGTTCTTACCTCATCCTGCCTTATATTCCTGTCTAGTGTTGGAATTAAAAGTATGTGACTCCCTAGTACTGGGATTAAAGGTGGCTCTGCTTCTGCATTAATCTTTTGTATCCCAGGGCGGCCTTGAACTCACAGAGATCCATCTACCTCTGTCTCCCAAATCCTGGAATTAAAGGTATGTAACACCACTGCCTGAATTCTAGTGGCTTAGTTTTACCTTATGATATTTAGGCAAGCTTTATTTACTAAAATGTAAATAAAATATCACTATATAGTAGAGCTTGAGATCAGGGATGGTGATGCCTCCATCAGGTCTTTTATTGTATGGACTGTTTGGGATATCCTTGGGTTTTTTTCTTGTTGTTGTTGTTGTTTTTCTATATGAAGTTGAATATGATTCTTTCAAGGTGTGCAAAAAATTGTGTTGGAATGTTGATGGGGATTGCATTGAAACTATAGACTGCTTTTGGTAAAATGACCATTGATGTGGGAGAATTGTCTATATCCTGTCAATTATGCTTTAAATAAGTGCTGATTGGCCAGTAGCCAGGCAGGAAGTATAGGCAGGACAACCAGACAGGAAGTAGAGGTGGGGCAATGAGAACAAGAATATTCTGGGAAGAAGGAAGCTCTTCCTGCAGTCCTGTCCAGACACCGAAGAAGTAGGATGTGACCTGCCCTGCCAAAAAATAGTACCGAGACATGTGGCTAACACAGATAAGAATAATGGGTTAATATAAGTTATAAGAGCTAATACAAAACATGAGCTCTTAAACAATATAAACAAAACATTAGCCCAAAAAATGGGCCAATCAGTTTATCATTAATATAGACCGCTGTGTGATTTTCTTTAGGGCATACCGACTGCAGGAACTGGGCAGGACAGAAACCCCAACAAGCAGGCCCTTCATGTTACAGGCCATTTTTACTATGTTAATCCTTCAAACCCATGAACATGGGAGGGAGATCTTTCCAATTTCTGAGATCAAGGGATACAAATTGAAAAAGAAGTCAAAGTATCGCTACTTGCAGATAACATAATAGTTTGAATAAGTGGTACCAAAATTTCTGCCAGGGAGCTCCTACAGCTAATAAACACCTTTAGTGAAGTGGGTGGATACAAGATTAACTCAAAAAACTCAATAGCTCTTTTACATATGAATGATAAAAGAACTGGGGTAAAAATCAGGGAAACAACACTCTTCACAGTAGCCATGAACAAGACAAAATATAGTGGGGTAACTCTAGCCAAGCAAGTGAAAGATCTGTATGACAAGAACTTCTAATTCACTCCTCGCCCAATTTTAAAAATGTATTTTAAAGTTTTAGTGTTGCAACCAACAAACTCAGAAGGTTGACATTTTAAAAATATAGAAGCTTCAGGGGTTTTGGACTAGGTACAAGAATTCTGGAGAATGACAGCTGTCCTTAACGTATTGCCTGGGCTGGCACAGCAAAACGTCCAAGAATAGCTTCCTAGGACTGTTTCTCAGTAAGGTCAAGTGCCAATTATAATGGTAACACAGAGAAGAATCCATTTCTGAATCTTAGATACCAAACTTTGAAGACAGACACTAAAAAGAAATCCCACACTAGCTCAGAGTTGAGTACAATACAGAGTTATTTATTTAGGTGTAGAATCACAGATCACAGTCCTCTGCACGAATGGGGAAACAGGAACTGAATCCAGTAGATGGAAGAGAGTGAGCATGTGTTTTACATCAGCATCTACAGTATAAGAGGCCACACACAAGTGGGCAGGTAACTTAAAGGCTCCTGGCTGAAGGAGTACCTACAGCAAAACTTATCTACTCCAAGCTATTGATCAAAGATAGATCAGAAGTGTCAGCTTGAGAGCTGATGAAATGAGCAGGGGACACATATTGAAACTGCCTGCCTTTCCTGGGGTTCTGCTAAGCCTCTCTCTGCTTGTTCTCTGCTGGTGGCTTGCAAAACCCTCATGAAACAAACAAAACATTATACATGATGTTTCATCCTGGCTCCGACAGCAAAATGCCTCACCATGTGAATAGGATGAAGGTTTCACTACTAGAGACTCATATTCTAATGGACTATGACTAGCCAGGCTTGGTGGAACATGCATTTAATCCTAGCAGCCAGCATCCAGACACAGGTGGATCTCTGTGAGTCTGAAGCCAGCCTGCTCTACAGACACAGTTTCAAGTTAGTCAGAGATACACAGAGAGATCCTGTCTCAGAAAAGAAAGTCATAAGGGCGGTAAAACAACATAAACAACAGTATTTGGAATAGGGTTACCTGAAAGGGGGGAGACCCACAAAGCCATAGCCACTGTAATTACTTAACATAATAGCATTTTGTTCACTTAGAAAGAAGCATGGGGAAAATTAAAGCTGCTTTGCAAGAATGTTGAAACTAGGAGTGATTTCTTTTTTCTGCTCAATTCCTTATATTATTACAATACTGGGTTTTGGTTATGAGGAAGCTCATACTATTTTGATTGCACCATATTGCACAGTTCAGCTCCTCTCCCCCACCAAGACCTGGGATGCCCTGGCTAAAGCCATAATCATATTAAAAATGAAGCTGCATAAATGAATAATAATGATAACAATAAGAGCTGCTGGGAATTAACCATAATTGTCATGATGATTAGAGAAGCAATGAATGAAGAAGCCAATTGTAATTGTAATGGCCACTGTGATAATGAGGTAGCAAATTAATGGTTCTGGGAGGAAAGGAAGCACATGGCTGGAGATGGTGGAGGGTCTGCGGGTGGAGATGGAAAGTTACAAAAGCTTTGCTTCAGCCAAGAGCAGGAGCATCAACCAGAGGAATTCAGCGCAGCAGCTCAGCCTGGATGATACAAGGCCAGATGTGGGGAGAAGAATGAGCAGATGAGCTTCAGGTGTCAGCTGACACCAGGGCCTTCAAGGATAGAGGTGAGGAAGGGCTTCTCCAAGTGACATGAAGAACTGAAAAATCCCCAGTGCAGCCCGTGAGACTATTACACCCTGACCTTACGTGGGGGCAGGTGTTGGCTGTGAATTCTACATAAGTGGTTGCAAGTGGTGTCTGTGACTTCTATATAAATGGGGGTGGGTGCTGGCTGTGAATTTTATGTTAGTCGAGGCAGGGGCTGGTTGTGAATTCCATATAAGTGGGGGCAGGTGCTTATAAATGCACATTTTCTGTCCCGACCACTCAGGCCCAAATAACCACTCAGAGGCTTAATATTATTTATAAATGCTTTTTCAATAGCTCAGGCTTATTACTAGCTAGTGATTACATCTTAAGTTAACCCACATTCCTTATTTGCACTCTGCCATGTGACAGCACCTTTAATAGCATGGCACGTTCAGCTGCTCTCTCTGCATCTGACTGGCAACCCTCTGACCCTGCCCTTCCTCATCCCAAAATTCTCAGTTTGGCTTTCCTGCCTAACTCTATCCTGTTCAGCTATTGGCCAGTTAGCTTGTTTATTAAACCAATCACAGTGACATATATTCATACAGTTTAAAGGAATATTCCACAGCAGATCCTGACTGAGAATTCTGTATAAGTTGGGTTATGGTCTGGCTCTAAATTCTGTATAAGTGGGAGGCAAGTGCTGGCTGAGAATTCTATATAAGTGGGTGCTGGCTCTGAATTCTATGAAACAAGGACAGATAGAGATTCCACTAGGGGAACTGTAATATAAATTAAAGGAGACCTTGGTGCAGGGCTCGGGACACAGTGGTCCAAGTGCTGAACAATGTACATTATGATAAGCAATGATCTTGGCATGAATAAAGGTTAAGTGATGCAGCAATTCATAAATCATAACTTCAACCAGAATTAAACACCTATTGTTAGTCTGTCTTTCATCTTTATTTTCTGAGAGTATGCATTCAAAAAGTAATGTGTTCCTGTCCTCAAAGCAGGTGATCCAGGCCAGGATAATTTGCCTGAAATGCAGAAAAACACAGCCCTGTTTATTTCTAGCATATGCATAGAGTGAGGGGAAAGTGCAGGCAGCCCAGCTCTAGAGGGAGAAATGTGGATGAGAGTGTGTCCTGTTGTAAAAGAATATCCTATTGCTACAACCATCCCCTGTCCCATCCTCACAGGAGATACACCCCAGGACCCCGAGTAGATGCCTGAAAACATAGGGAGTACACAACCTTATGGGACTTTCCTAACCACACATATCTATAACTTTATTAACTAGGTATGCTAAGAGATTAGCAAAATAATAATAAATAGAACAGGTACCATGAAATACTGCAATAAAATTATTAGCATGTGTACTTTGGAGGCAGCAAATAAAATGAAACTTGGATACAAACATGGCCAGACAGGGAAATCAGTCTGGCCAGTTTATCACTAGGTGACTCACAGGAGGGCAGTGTACACTGCATAGACACACTGCACAGACGGTGACTCACAGGAGGGCAGTGTACACTACATAGACACACTGTACAGACAGTGACTCACAGGAGAGCAGTGTACACAGCACAGACATGCTGCACAGACAGTGACTCACAGGAGGGCAGTGTACACAGCATGGTCATGCTGCACAGATGGGTGACTCACAGGAGGGCAGTGTACACTGCATAGACACACTGCACAGACAGTGACTCACAGGAGGGCAGTGTACACTGCATAGACATGCTGCACAGATGGGTGACTCACAACTCTGTCTGGACATACGTGTTGGCAAAAAGGTTTTGTCACTACTTAGAATCATACTCAATTTGTTTATTTCTGAAACTTCCCACTTAATATTTTCATGCCATTCTTGGCCCTAAATTATAAATTATAAAGAGTTGAAACTATATAAGGGGGCTGCCATATGATTGCTTTAAATTACCAGTGTGGAGTGGAAACTCAAGTCAAATTGTCTTTTATTCACTTTTGCTATTGTTTTCAATTTTTCCCAGTGGCGGCAAGATGGCTTGGTGGGTAATGGCATAATGGACAGAGAAAACTCTCCAAGACAAACATCACACACAAACATACAATAGTAATAAATAATTGAGTTTTCTATAAACAATACTTTTATTGCCAATGGCACCTCTTCTCGTTCCTCCCACCCCAGTGCACATGCACTGTTAGCACACCCTATCGGCTCACAGAAACTAAATGTCTAAAGTCACACACTGTTATGTACTAGGTACAAATCCCAAGCTACGTGTTCGTGGTATTAAAGAACATTACAGTATGAAGTTGGGACATAACCATGATACTTCTCGATTCTCTGATTTATTGGAGTTGCTTTAGGAAGCTTAAAATTAGCAGTAACCAAATCCATTTCTGACACAAATTTAATCAGAATGCTAGGGGTGAAAATTTCCATTCATGTTTTAAAGTCCACAACATTTATTCTAAAATGCACTCAGAATGAAGTTCATTAGTAAGATACTAGAATTTAATTTTAAAATTTATTTTTTATATTACAAAATAATCTTTAGGTACAAGTCCTATTTAGAGACATTCACTCACTGAGTTACCTCCTGCTTCTGTGTGAGCCCCAGAATGCTCAGCAAGAACTCTGAGTGTCTGAAAACACAGTGAGTGAGACACCTCCATGTACCAAGCAGTCTCTCATGGTGGAAAGCCTCCCCTGACTCTTAAAGGCAAAAATAAAATGTTAGAAGACCAAGAAGAAGGGACAAAATAGAGATAGGACACAGCGTTCCTCCTCAAGACAAAGTACTGCCTGTTTGCATGAGAGTTACTAGCGTGTCCCTATTGGGCCGTTCTAGCCCATGCTAGTGAGACTATTGGAGATTCGAAGGTTGGAAAATTCTCCCAGCCTCCCACTATAGTTGGATCAGATGTTGCAGCAGCCTGGATGCTAATATGCCCTTTAAACAGTGAACTTAATTCTAACAAGGCGAATTGTGCCCACCCATGCAGACCGGCAGAGCTGATGGACCAGCCAGGGCTAGTCTTCAAAAGGAGGTACTTTAAATTTCAAGGTCCCTCATAGTTCATCAATTCAGGATCTCCAGGGATGAAGGGAGTAACGTTTCCAAAGCTTCCACAGTAGAGTTCAGATGTGCCTGGCTTGGATTCCAATGGAATCAAGGCCTTGGGCTATGGTTTAAACAGAAAATCTCTGAAAGGCTATGAGGTCCTGTGGACCTCCCCCACCTTTTTCCATGCCTGAAGTCTTTCTATTAAAATGATGCCCCTTCAAGGCAAGGGAGCATAGCCTGTGAGTCTCAAAGTACAGTCATCGCTGGAGGGCAGTGATGGAGAGGGCCCCGCAGCCCATGAAGGTAAAGTCTGGGAACAGAGCGTGTATAGGAACAACTGAGTCTAGACGCCTCATAGAGACAGATGTGGGCTTTGAAGTTGGACCATGTGGAATTCTGTTCTTGCCTCTGCTGCTTTACCAGCTCTGAGTACTTGAATCAGTAAGTTCACTTTTCCTAACCTCAACGGCTGTGTGTATAGACTGGAGAGAAAAACACATCCCCCATGATTACAGGAATGGTGATGTTAGTCCTTGGGTTTTTTGTTTGTTTGTTTGTTTGTGCTGTTGCTCATCCCGCCTTTGGTCTTTCTGGTACAGCAGGAAGCTGAGGCCTTTTGGCTGTTTTCAGTTGCTCTTCGGCTAGGCTGACCAGCAGATGCCACAGGAGAATGAGAGGTGAGGAAGGGGAGACCCATCCTGGGATCTGCTCTCTGACTCAGGGGCACCCCGCAGTGGCTCTCTATCATATTCCATGCTCCCATTCGACAGCCCCACTGTCTGTGGCTTCTTCACATAGCCTCCAGCCAATGGCCTCCTCGTTACGTTGCCTTCTCTTTCCAGGGTGGAGGTGGACTTCAGCCTGGCTCACCTGGGGTGTGTTTTACTCTGGGTCACCTCATCTATGTCCTCATACCCCCAAATCCTCTGTCTCATTTCTCCATTCTCAAACAGTTCAGTGACTTCTTGTCTATTTATTCCTCCTGATTAGATTGTTGCATTATATGCCCCAAGCATAGGGCTTTGTGCTATTTATATTCACCAAACTGGAACTGCTATGGTTATGTGTAATATAACAAGCCACTGCCTGCTCCCTGGGTGTCCCTCGCCACAGTCCTCTGTATGAGGACTCGGGAATAAGGTGACTGAGTGGAGCAAAATTTGCTTTTACCAGCTTCCGCAAACTTGAAATAAAAATAATAAGAGTCACCGTTATTGTAAGAATTGCTCCAGGTGAGATTCTCCTGGTGGGCTTTGCTTAAATTAACTCATTTAATCTTCAACACAATTCTATGAGGCAGACATACTGTGACTCTCAGAAAGAAGGCAGAGAAAACTAAACTGAACTACCTGTTTAAGATCATAGAATTATCCATCTACAAAATCAATAGTCAATCCTTTAGAATTAGAAGTAAGAACTATGGGGGCTGGAGAGATGATTCGGTGGTTAAGAACACACAATGGTCTTGCAGAGGACCCAGGTTCAATTCTCAGCACTCAGGTTGGGAAGCATACAACCACCTCTAACCCCAGTTCTAGGGGACCTGTCGCCCTCTGCTGGTCTCTGTGGGCATCTGCATGAAAGTGATGTACACATACATATAACCTGGCATGTGTGTGCCTTTGCACACACACTCACAGAAAAGAAATAAATCTTTTAGAGAAGAAGAAAGCAGCAGCAGTTGGGCTCCACCAGCCCCACCTCACACTGACCATTGCAGCAACTACCTCAAGACCCCAAGAAACAACACATTTTCATTTTCATAAGCCAAATGCCAGTCAACTTTAAAGCTTGCACATGAAGGTGTCTTAACTTCCCATACTTCCAAATGCACACAGCAACTGTAAAATCCCTTTCTAAATTAGTTTTTAATTTTTGAGGTTAGAATATAATTATATTGTTTACCCCTTTTCTCCCTCAAAACCCTTTGCTTTCTTTAAATCCATGGCCTCCTTTTTCATTATGTGTGTGTGTGTGTGTGTGTGTGTGTGTGTGTGTGTGTCCGTGAATTCATAGGTACAATCCCGTCAGTTTATATGTGACTTTTGTGTATAGTTTCAGGGCTGACCAGATAATATTGTACAGCCCACTGGTGACCTTCCCCTAGTGAAGACTGGTCTCCCTTTCTCAGCATTGCTCAGATACACACAGTTCTCTGTGTAGGGCTGTGGCTTCCTAGCGCTCCCTCATCCTTGCTAGTGTGTCTATTGGCATTGTCCTTGAAGAACTATAACATCTTACAAAGGCATCCCTGCCCAGCCTGGCCCAGAAAGACCCTGCAAGCTCCCCTCCCTGAGGTCACGTGGAGTTTGCTTCTTTTTTCTGCTTTATCTGATATCTCTAAGACAGTCTGACCATGCAGGAATCCATAAGTCATTAACTGGAGATAACCGAGGCCTAAAAAAGCCAATTGCTCCCATTCCAGTGACCTTCATGCAAATTGGTCTATCAGGGGCTTTTACTGATTCCCAAATGAACTGAAGGCAGAGTGGACGTAACATTTATTGAGCATCTACCCTGGACACAGCCACCTGCTAGAAGTCCTACACACAATATTTCTTTTAGTTGCAATTCTTCTGGCAATGTAGGAGAGAAGTATTATTCCCACTTTACAGATAAGAAAACTGAGTACAGCTACAGCGGAGCCTAGACTTTGCAGCAGGTATAGTGTACCTTAGAATCTAATCTGACTCCTCTACGGCGCAGTCTCTGCTAAACTGTGATAAGGACGCTGTCCAAATGGGGATTTAAAACTGCGGTCTCCTTCATCATAACAGCAAAGTAAGGGACCCTTCTCCAGGAGACTTCAGAGCATCTGTACATCAGTTATTTCTTTGTGGACCATGTTTCTCCATGTTTGGGCAGGAATGTCTATAGAAGTTATTCCATACCTGACCTTTCACTGTCTACGAGGCAGGAGCATCAGTGAAATGCCTCTTAATTTTACAAGTTGTCATGGTGAGGGACCTGGCTTCAGGGAACCGAGCTTAAAGAGAGTCAAGAAGGTATAGTGATATTTCATTAGTATTTTAATAGATAAAGCTTGCCTGAAGATCAGAGAGTAAAACTGCTTCTCTGGTCAGCCTTACAGATCAGGCAATGGTGGCACATACCTTTAATCCCAGTTGCCACACTAGTTTGTCACAGAAACTGGATGGTAGTGGTGCACACCTTTAATCCCAGCACTAGAGAGGAATATAAAATGGGAGGAAACATCTCTCAGTCTCATTCTGAAGATTCCTAGAGACAGACTCACCATTTTCAGACTGAGGTATAACCTACCTATTTATCTTATCATATCTATATCCTCCTTTTTTCTTTTCAGAGTAGATTCAATAATCTACCCTTTTAACCTATCATATATAAGAAGATCCTTCTCCCCCTGGACCCTGCAAAGGACATGATGATCAGGCTGTTGTGATGATGTCATCTTGGGATCAAGGATTTGAAGTAAAGGAGATGTGAATTGCTTGGGGGCTAGAAGATAGAATGCCCAGATCTATGACCTACAGAAACTCTGAAGCAATGGTTATTCAGTTTGAAATCAATAATTCAAAGCAATTTCTTTTCTAACATATATTTACTTATCTAGTTAGTTGGGGCACATACCACAACATCCATGAGGAAAAAGGAAGACAGCTTATAGGGATCACTTCTTTCCTTCTACTGTGTAGATCCCGCAGAATCCAGCTTAACAAGCTTGGAGGCAAGGCAAGGACTTTTCCCATTTCTGCTGAACCATCTTGTCTGCTCTGGTGCAACTTCTGCCACAATAATAGATAAGGCACAATCTACAATCTTATTCCTTCTGTGCTTCTTCCTCTACCTGGCTCAAGAGAGTACCATTTGCCTCCAAATTCAGCATTCTAAGGGAGTGGGAAGGAAATTAGCACTGCACTTACTAAGTACTTACCAGAGGTTTAAACATCTTTCTTTGGTGATTTATTATTGCATTAATCATCCCCCCACAAAAATCTATCTTTGTACTCCAGTTGAGGAATCTGAGCTCAGTCTATTAATAAATACCCCAACTTACCAATTAGGTGCCAAGGCTGGCAGTAGGAAAGCACACCCTTCTGTCTGTGGACCTGATGTTCATTCCACCAACAACGCTGCGTTGAAAGTGGACCCACTCTGTGCCTGGTTGCACCTTGGTGCACTTTCTCATTTATTTCCTCCACTTTACTGCAGAGGGCAGGGAGATCTGCACACTAACAGGGCACATGCTGTGCTCTGCTTCACACATGGAAAACAAGAGAAGGAAAATGTTCAAAGGACGAAAAGACAGAATTCCACCTATTTCCCCACCTTTGCTTGGTCTCAAGCTGACAGCAATGAATAGCACCACATCTCCTTGGATACAGGACAGACACTAAGTGCCATTAGAGCACTGTCAAAATATGTTAAAATCATGGCTGTGTCAAAGATAACTTCTTTTACTGTATATTATAGGCATTCCTTTTTATGCCCATGTTCCTATGAAAAAAGACTTCAGAAGTGGGAAAGACTCCTTAAATAGTAGCTGTCAGATTTGCCTTTTCTACCCTGGCTGCTTTGAGCCAAAGGCTATCAGCCACATAGCCAGGCAGCCCCACTCCAGCCCCAACCATCTGGAACACTCACCCATATGATGGCCCGAGACAGTCACATGCCAGTCTCACCCTCCTGCCCCAGCTCCTAAAGGCACACAGGGGTTGCTTGAGATAGTTTGTGCCGCAGGAAACTCTGGGTGACCCTGCAACCATGCCCCCCCCAGATTGAGAGATGGAGGGAGATTCCATAGCAGAAGACAGATAAGAAAGTGATTAGAGACAGGTATGTAATTGGGCAAAAAAAGGGGGAGGGCTGTGGCTGGTTCAAATCTGCCTGTCTGGGCTGCATGGGCAGACATTTCAGGTTCTCGCTGCAAGTCAGCCAGAAGATACACTCCAGTGTTGCCTCTCCAGGGCTGCCGCAGCAGGCCCAGTAGAAGTCTTCCCTAGGGTCTTGTCTTCTCCACTCTTAGCCATGTGGGCTGAGACAGTAGCAAAACTAAAGAAGCAGGAGACACAACAGAAGTGACCACAGTTCCCCTTCACGTGTGCAAATACTGGGGGTCTTGAAAAACATAACGTTTCTGCTCTCTTAGGAGTACATACCGTCAACAGGGAGCTCAATTGAATGACTACGCAAGCTATCCAAAAGTTTTGAAAGGCAAACCAACCTTTCTTAAAAAGTAAAATGATTTTCTTGGGGAAATTATGTGGATATAAGATATTGCAAAGAGTATAAAAACAAGTAACTGAAATGTGTCCTTAGGTAAAGCAAAACAAACACTGAAAGGCTGAGTAGAGTTGGGGCCACCCCTCATGGGTTTCATTCTCAAGGGCACAGTGACAAGAACGTTGGGCAGGACGCCTACAGGGTGCACCATGTATGTTGTTGTCCTTTTGATATGCATGCCCATTTTCCCCCATGGCCTTCTCCTGACAGAAGGAAGCACCATGGACAGGGTGCCTTAGATATGGAGATGCATGTCTAAGTTCCGGATGTTGGAAGCCTAGCATCCACAGGAAGACCAGCAAGGCTGATTCCTTCTAAGATAGTTCTGACAATGGCCGTGTTCCTTCTCCTAGTTCCCTCTGGTTTGTTGGCCATCTTGCTGATCCCTGCCCTCACCTCCACATCGTGTTCTTGTTGTGAGTTTCTGTTTAAATTTCACCTAAAGTTCATGCAGATTAGATGAGTGACCCTACCTCATCCAGTTTGAACTCATCTTGCTTAATTAATTCTGCCATGATACCATTTCAAATATGACTATATTTCAGATGCTGCTGTTAGGATCCCCGCAGTGAGTTTGAGGGAGACACAATCAGTCTATAATACCCCTCCCTACCCTTAGCCACTGGCAACCATTACTGGGTTCTTCATCTATGGTACTGCCACTTCAAGAATGCTACATGAATGAAAAGCTACAGTTATGCTTTTGGTTACAAGTGTTTTTTCCCCATTGGAAACATTTCTTCGAAAGTTCATCCATGTGTATCAGTAGCTCATCCCTTGCTCTTACTGAGAAATATAAAAGAATCCTAAGCATTTTATAAAACACCAATCATATTCTGTTTAACCTTCTTCTGCCAAAAGACACTGTACCTATTGCAGTGAAGTGACTATGATGTTTCTGTTCTATTGGATACAGGTTTTCATTTCAAAACAAGTATTCATTTGTCTAGAGAGAGAGATTTCTGAATTGTATACTTCTGGTAGGATTAGCTCTAGAAGGATCTAAGAAAATTATTTTCTATGGTGAGGGTGCAGTTTGACATTCCTGACGAGCTGTGAGTGACCTAGTTCTTTCAGACTTGGCTAGCACTTGCTGTTCTAACATTCCATTTGCTTGTTTGTAAACAGGAACCGTTGTGATAGGTGTGTCAACACACTTCGCAGTGACTTCAGTTTGGTTGGATGATCAATTTTATATACATGCCTTTTTGTTTTTTTATAAGTACGTCCTCTTCAGTGGAATCTCTCTTTATAATTTTTGTCCATTTTTTGTCTGAATTGTGTGAATTTTTTAATCTTTGAGAGTCCTCTCCACATTCTAGATATAAGTCCTTTGTTAGATTTGAGGCTTATACATATTATTTCTTCTGTCAAACTCCACTGATTCTCTTGACATAGACTTCCTCACAATCCAGGATTCAAATGTTAGTGAAGTCTAATTTATCATCTTTTCCCTTTTAGAATCATGCCTTTGATTTCATAATTCTGTCCTAAATCTTGACATTTCCTTTTTGTCCTAAATTTTTATCATTCTGTAGCCTTGTATTTTTGTGTTTAATTATATATTCTGTAATTTCTGTACAATCTCTGATTCGGAGTTACCTGGGAAACAAGCTCCTGGGTTATCTGTGAGGGCCATTCCAGAGAGAGTTAACTGACAAAGGAAGGTGACATACGCTTGTGTCTTAGATTGAGAGAAATAATGAACCAAGTAGAGCTCCATCATTCTTCTCTCTCGGTTTCCTGATTCCATGTGTTATGTGTTTAGCCCCTCCCTACCCTGCCACCCATTCTCCTGCCACCATGCCTTCCCTGCCATGATGGATTGCATTGTCAAACCATGAGCCAACACAAACCTCTCCTTCCTTTGTCTTTCATTCTCTCCCTCCCTCCCACCGTTCCTTCCTACTTTCCTTCTTTCTTTCATACCTCCCTTCTTCCTTCCTTAGCTGCCTCTCTCAAGTATTTGATCACGTCAATGAGGAAAACAAGCAATGCACTAGACCCTTCATCTACCATGTTAAGAGACTCTGGCTCTATTTCAATCGCTTGTTTTACAAAGTGTTGGGTTTGACTTTATGCTTACCTCGTGTGTCTTGCTTAATTTTGTGGGCTGTGATTCTAGTGGGAGTTTTTCTTTTCCAAGCTGCTGGGGTTTTATTTTGGTCACCTTAGTTGATGAGTGCTGAGTGCCACTGGGGCTCCATTGGTTCCTTCTGATGTTGCCTGAGAGAGTGAAAGGAATTGACTGAGGCCCAACCACTGAGTACAGAACACAGTAGAGTAGCTGCAATCTGTGAAGATACAACCAGTGTTCTATGTTAAGGTTGTTTTTTTATTAACATAGGATTGATGTAAGGATTACACTTTACTGTATTACTCTGTGTGTGTGTGTGTGTGTGTGCGCGCGCGCACGCACGCGTGCACGCATGACTGTTCAAATGGATGTGGGCACACATGTTTACATGTACACATGGGCATATGTGATCATGTCATGCATGCTGAGGTCCAAAGTTGACACTGGATATCTACCTTGATTGTTCTCTTGCTGAACCCAGGGTTTGCCAACTCCAACTTGTCAGGTTAGTCAGGATGCCCCAGGGATCCCCTGTCTCTGTCTCCCAAGTATTGTGGTTACAAGTGGCTGCTATGTCTGCACAGCATTTAAGTATGTGATGTCTAGTTTTAACTGTTAACAGAGCACCATTTAAAATCCCTGGGAAGAGAGTTTCAATGGAGTACTGTCTTGATCAGTTTGCCTATAGGCATGTCTGTGGTAATTATTTTGACTAGCTAGTTGTGATGGGAAGACTTTACCACTGTGGGTGGCACCATTCTCTAGACAGGGGATCCTGAACTGTAAAAGATTGAACAAAGCAGGCTGAGTGAATGAGGAATATGCATGCTTCCTTTGCTCTCTGCATTTGATTATGGATATGATATAACTGGCTATCCCAAGCTCCTGCGTCTGTGAACACCACAAATCTCTGTACTATGACCTGATACAGGTTATCTTGCATATGTGATATAATCAACTATTTCAGAATTGATACCCACTTCATCCTCCAAAGATGCTAAGATCTGGAGGTGTGAAAGACCCTGCGGATAGAGTTATTTAGGAGAAGGAGTTTATTTGGGACAGGGCTTTGAAGGAGAAATTGAAATCCTGCACTTCCTATCTATCTCCTGCTTCCTGACAGCCATGGTGACCTCCACATACCTTGCCACCATGACAGTCTGTCCTACCTAAGCCCTTGCATTCTCTCACTGTTCTGGCTTCCCGGCTGCCATGTAGTAGCAATCTCTTCCACCACACACTTCCATTACCACCATATTCTGCCTCACCTCAGGTCCAAACCATGGAGCCACCTGGCCTGGAGTTGAAACTCTTGAAACTGTGAGCCAAAATAAATTTTTATTCCTTTACTTTATTTATTGCAACATACTACTGTATTTTATGTTTGATTCTTCTTCTTATTATTATTATTATTATTGAGCTCTACATTTTTCTCTGCTCCCTTCCCTACATATTGTTGTATTTTGTCAGCAAGGAATGTGAACAGACACAATGCTTCCAACTGCTCAACCATAAAACATAAAAAGTTGATAGGACGAACTTCACAGGATGGTATTAGGACTGAGTGAGATGGACATACAGGCATCCCCAGATCACATCTGGAACCTGAATGTCTTCAGTGCTGCCTCATTCAGTTTTCTCTCTAGTTCCTTCTCTTTCTTTCCCACTAGAACACTGTAGCTGCCCCATGGCTAGTTTGTTGAATATCAGTTAGAAAGAGCCATGTTTTTCCTGTTTATAGTCACAAAGCTTCCCTAATCTAGAATCTAGAAACTTCTATCCATTTCAGAAAACAAAAAGGAAGACAATTAAAACTCATAGTCTATCAAGACTGTCCTGCCACTCATAGTGATAATTTCAAAGTACATTAATTTGTCACACTACACAGAACATAACATAGGTAAATTTTATATATAAATCATGTCTCAATAAATCTAACAAAATAGCCTCATTTATATAAACGGCTTTGTTCAAAGAATTGTGGGAAAGAAATACCTCAGAGATGGGATATTTTTGGATTGGGGGTAATCTCAATTTCTCCACTATGAAAGGAAGCCAAAGCATTAATCAGCAATAAGTCACTGACTCAGTGAAGTGATAGTTTGTTTTAATGTAGTCAAACAAAGGGGCCATCCCAGCTTCCATCCAGAGGGCCATTGGGAGGGGTGAGTTTGCTTCTGGCCCGCGGTGGCAGGGGCCCTGCGAGGAGGAGCTAGGACTTTCCCCGACCCCATAGACTCCCAGGTCACCCTGCAGTGCTGGCTCCACTCTGCTAAGCTCTCCTGCCTGCCATCCCGGCTTCCATCCAGAGGACCATCGGAGGGCTTCCACCCAGCAGAGGGCCATCGGAGGGCTTCCATCCAGGGAACCTGACCCGGTACCAGAAAATCCAATAGAGAGCATTTGAAGGAAGAGATGGGCAGATGCCAAGGCAAGACCTCGTCCAATAATCTGAAAAACAACATGAAAACAACAGATCCCAACGACTCTAAAATAGAAGGACTTGAACACCTTAATCCAGAAGAAGTGGAAAAAAGTGCCATTATGAAAGCAATAGAGTCCCTTAAACAGGATATGAATAACTCCCTTAAAGAATTGGATGAGAAGTATAACAAAAAGTTTGAAGAAATAAGTAAATCCGTGAATGAGACCCTGAGAAACCAAGAAAAAACAATCAAACAGGTAAAAGAAACAGTTCAAGAATTGAAAACTGAAATGGAGGCAATGAAGAAAACACAAACCGAGAACCGGCTGGATATGGAAAACCTAGGTAAACGAACAGAGACTACAGAATCAAGCATAACCAATAGAATACAAGAGATAGAAGAACGAATCTCAGATTCTGAAGATACCATAGAGAAAATAAACGCTCTGGTCAAAGAAAATGGCAAATCCAAAAAATTCTCTTCACAAAATATTCAAGAAATCTGGGACACAATAAAAAAAAAAATCTAAGAACAATAGGGATTGAAGAAGGAGAAGAACTGCAGATCAAAGGCCCAGAAAATATATTCAACAAAATTATAGAAGAAAACTTTCTCAATCTAAAGAACGATATTCCTATGAAGGTTCAAGAAGCATACAGAACACTGAATAGACTGGATCAAAAAAAAAACATCCCCTCGCCATATAATAATCAAAACACAAAACATACAGATTAAAGAAAGAATATTAAGAGCTGCAAAGGAAAAAGGTCAAGTAACTTATAAAGGTAAACCTATCAGGCTCACACCGGACTTCTCTATGGAAACCATGAAAGCCAGAAGGTCCTGGATAGAGGTACTGCAGAAACTAAGAGACCATGGATGCAAGCCCAGACTATTATACCCAGCCAAGCTATCATTCACTATCAATGGAGAAAACAAAATATTCCAGGATAAAAATAAATTTAAACAATTCGTAGCCACAAATCCAGCCTTACAGAAAGTAATAGAAGGAAAATCGCAACCCAAGGAATCCAACATTGCCAACACTGCCTACAATAACCCAGACATCTAGCGACCCTTCACAACCACAACTCAAAGAAGAGAAACACACAAACTCTACTACACACACACACACACACACACACACACACACACACACACACACAAAAATAATAACCGGAATCAACAACCACTAGTCATGAATACACTTAATATTAATGGACTCAATTAACCTATAAAAAGGCACAGACTAAGAGAATCGATACGAAAACAGGATCCAACATTCTACTGTTTACAAGAAACACACCTCAACCACAAAGATAGACATCTACTCAGAGTAAAGGGTTGGGAAAAGGTTTTCCAAGCAAATGGACCTAAGAAACAAGCGGGTGTGGCCATTCTAATATCTAACAAAATTGACTTCAAACTAAAATCAATCAGAAGAGATGGAGATGGACATTTCATACTCATAACAGGAACAATTCATCAGGAGGAAGTCTCAATCCTGAATATCTATGCCCCTAATATAAAAGCACCCACTTATGTAAAAGAAAAACTTTTAGAACTCAAGGCAGTCATTAAACCACACACACTAATAGTTGGAGACTTTAACACACCTCTCTCACCAATGAACAGGTCAATCAAACAGAAACTCAACAGAGAAATAAGAGAATTACTAGAGGTAATGAATCAAATGGACTTAACAGATATCTATAGAACATTCCACCCAAATAGGAAAGAATATACCTTCTTCTCTGCAGCTCATGGAACCTTCTCAAAAATTGACCACATACTTGGTAACAAAGCAAACTTCCACAGATACAAAAAAATATTAGTAACCACCTGTGTCTTCTCGGATCACCATGGAATAAAGTTAGAATTCAATAACAATTCGAACACCAGAAAGCCTACAAACGCAAGGAAGTTGAACAGTCAACTATTGAATCATCCCTGGGACAAGGAAGAAATAAAGAAAGAAATTAAAGTCTTCCTTGAATTTAATGAAAATAAAGACACAACATACTCAAATCTATGGGACACAATGAAAGCAGTGCTAAGAGGAAAGTTCATAGCACTAAGTGCCAAATTAAAGAAAACGGAGAAAGCACATATTGGAGACTTAACAGCACACCTGAAAGCTCTGGAAAAAAAAGAAGCAGACTCTCCCAGGAGGAGTAGAAGACTGGAAATAATCAAACTGAGGGCTGAAATCAACAAAATAGAAACACAGAAAACAATCCAGAAAATCAATGAAACAAAAAGTTGGTTCTTGGAGAAAATCAACAAGATTGACAAACCCCTAGCCAAACTAATCAGATGGCAGAGAGAGAACACTCAAATTAATAAGATCAGAAATGAAAAGGGGAACATAACAACAGACACAGAGGAAATTCAGAGAATCATTAGATCTTACTACGAAAGTTTATATGCCAGAAAGTTGGAAAATGTACAAGAAATGGATTGGTTTTTAGATAAATACCATTTACCAAAGTTAAAGCAAGACCAGGTGAACAATCTAAACAGACCTGTTAGTCGAAAAGAATTAGAAGCTGTTATCAAAAAACTCGCGACCAAAAAAAGCCCAGGGCCAGATGGTTTCAATGCAGAATTCTACCAGAACTTCCAAGAAGAGCTGATACTTATATTTTTTAAGATATTTCACAATATAAAAACAGAAGAGTCATTGCCAAACTCTTTTTATGAAGCTACAGTTACCTGATACCAAAACCACATAAAGACACAACCAAGAAAGAGAATTACAGGCCAATCTCACTCATGAACATTGACGCAAAAATTCTCAACAAAATCCTGGCAAACCGAATCCAAGAACACATTAGAAAAATTATCCATTATGATCAAGTAGGCTTCATTCCAGAGATGCAGGGCTGGTTCAACATACACAAACCTATCAATGTAATCCATCATATAAATAAACTGAAAGAAAAAAAACCATATGATCATCTCGTTAGATGCTGAAAAAGCATTTGACAAAATCCAACATCCCTTTTATGATAAAAGTGTTGAAGAGATTGGGAATACAAGGATCATACCTAAATATAATAAAAGATATTTACAGCAAGCTGACAGCTAACATCAAACTGAACCGAGAGAAACTCAAAGCCATTCCATTGAAATCAGGAACAAGACAAGGCTGTCCACTCTCCCCATACCTCTTCAATATAGTGCTAGAAGTTCTAGCAATAGCAATACGACAACATAAGGGGATGAAGGGGATTTGAATTGGAAAGGAAGAAGTTAAACTCTCGTTATTTGCGACGATATGATAGTATACATGAGCGACCCCAAAAACTCTACCAAAGAACTCTTACAGCTGATAAACACCTTTAGTAATGTGGCAGGATACAAGATCAACTCCAAAAAATCAGTTGCCCTCCTATACACAAAGGATAAAGAAGCAGGGAGGGAAATCAGAGAAACTTCACCTTTCATGATAGCCACAAATAGCATAAAATATCTTGGGATAACTCTGACCAAGGAAGTGAAAGACCTATTTGACAAGAACTTTCAGTCTTTGAAGAAAGAAATTGAGGAGGATACCAGAAAATGGAAAGATCTCCCTTGCTCTTGGATTGGGAGAATCAACATAGTAAAAATGGCAATTCTACCAAGAGCAATCTATAGATTCAATGCAATCCCCATCAAAATCCCATCAAACTTCTTCACAGACCTTGAGAGAATAATAATTAATTTTATATGGAAAAACAAAAAACCCAGAATAGCCAAAACAATCATATATAATAAAGGAACTTCTGGAGGTATAACCATCCCTGACTTCAAACTCTATTACACAGCTACAGTATTGAAAACAGCTTGGTACTAGCATAAGAACAGAGAAGTTGACCTATGGAAACGAATAGAAGACCCAGATATTAACCCACAAACCTATGAATACTTGATTTTCGACAAGGGGGCTAAAGGTATGCAATGGAAGAAGGAAAGCATCTTTAACAAATGGTGCCGGCAGAACTTGATGTCAACCTGTAGAAGAATGAAAGTAGATCCATATCTATCACCATGCACAAAAATCAAGTCCAAATGGATTAAAGACCTCAACATTAATCTGACCACTTTAAACCAGATAGAAGAGAAAGTGGGAAGTAGTCTACAAGACATAGGCACAGGAGACCACTTCCTAGGTAGAATCCCAGTAGCACAGACAATAAGAGAATCAATGAATAAATGGAACCTCCTGAAACTGAGAAGCTTCTGTAAAGCAAAGGACACCATCAGTAAGACAAAAAGGCTACCTTCTGACTGGGAGAAGATCTTCACCAACCCCTCATCAGATAAAGGCCTGATCTCCAAAATATACAAAGTACTCAAGAAACTACACACTAAAACTCTAATTTACCCAATTTAAAAAATGGGGTGTTGATCTGAACAGAGAATTCTCAACAGAAGAACTTCGAATGGTCAAAAGACACTTAAGGTCATGCTCAACATCCTTAGCAATCAGGGAAATGCAAATCAAAACAACTATGAGATACCATTTTACATCGGTCTGATTAGCTAAAGTCAAAAACACCAATGATAGCCTATGCTGGAGAGGATGTGGAGAGAGGGGAACTCTCATCCATTGTTGGTGGGAATGCAAACTTGTGCAGCCACTATGGAAATCAGTGTGGTGGTTTCTCAGGAAACTGGGAGTCAACCTCCCTCAAGACCCAGCAATTCCACTCTTGGGAATATACCCAAGAGATGCCCTATCATACCACAAAAGCATTTGTTCAACTATGTTCATAGCAGCACTATTTGTAATAGCCAGATGTAGTGAGGAGTTGTGGGCAGGCCTGCTTTTCATCCTGCCCAGCTCCTGCACGGCTAGCTTAGCCCCAGAAATAATTACACATAAGTTGTATTCATTTAAATACTGCCTGGCCCATAATTTTTAGAGAGTTAGTTACTGGCCAACTCTCACATCTTGATTAACCCATTTCTAACAATCTGTATAGCACCATGAGGTGTGGCTTACCGGGAAAGATTCAGCATGTCTGACCTGGTGGCTGGCTCCATGGCGTCTTCCTCACTTCCCTTCTTCCCAGCATTGTGTTCTGTTTACTCCGCCTACCTTATTTTTTGTCCTATCAAAGGGCCAAGGCAGTCTCTTTATTAACCAATGAGAATAACACATAGAAGGCCCACCTACATCAGCCAGAACCTGGAAACAACCTAGGTGCCCCTCAATAGAAGAATGGTTAAAGAAGGTGTGGAACATATACGCATTAGAGTTTTACTCAGCGGTAAAAAACAATGACATCTTGAATTTTGCATGCAAATGGATGGAAATAGAAAACGCTTTACTGAGTGAGGTAACCCAGACCCAAAAAGAGGAATATGGTATGTATTCACTCATAAGTGGATTCTAGCCATAATTAAAGGTCTTTGAGCCTATTATTCATGATCCTAGAGAAGCTAAATAAGAAGGTGAACCTGAAGAAAATCATGTAGTTATCCTCCTGGAGATTGGAAATAGACAAGAGTGCCAGAACCTTCATCTGGCGATGGATGGAGATAGAGACAGAGACCCACATTGGAAGACTGGACTTAACTCCCTAGGTCCAAACGAGAAGCAGAAGGAAAGAGAACGTGAGCAAAGAAGGCAAGACCAGAGGGAACCTTCATCCGATGATGGATGGCGATACAGACGGAGACCCACATTGGAGCACTGGACTGAGCCCCCCAAGGTCCAAATGAGGAGCAGAAGGAGGAAGAACATGAAAAAGGAAATCAGGACCACGAGGGATGCGATCACCCACTGATACAAGGGGAATGATCTAATGAGAGTTCACCAAGGCCAGTTGGACTGGGACTGAACAAGCACTTGATCCAACCAGATTCTCTGAATGTGGCCGGATTCTCTGAATGTGGCTGGCCCGGAGTCTTTCTGAAAAGCCATTGACAATGACACTGGGACTTGTTTCCTCTGCATATACTGGATTTGTGGGATCCGGTCTGTTTGGATACTCACCTTCCTGGACCTGGAGGGAGGGGAGAGGAACTTGAACTTCCCACAGGGCAGGAAACCCTGACTGCTCTTAGGGATGGAGAGAGAGGAGGAGAGGGAGTGAGGGGAGTGGGAGGGTGTTGGGAGGAGGGGCAGAAATGGAAACTTTTATAATTTAATAAACTTTGAAAAAAAAAGAAAACAAAACAAAACAAAACAAAGGGGCCAAAAAAACAGGACTCTACATACCAGAGTCCTTTGTAGTCTGGGATTGTGAACAACATTTGTGTTCAGAGCACCAGTCAGAGCTACACCTACTTTTATAGAGTAACCATGTCCTCCTTTCAGGAACACAGTTACTGACCCCTCCCAGGAGTGGAAGAGAGAGATAAGATAATGTTTCTAGAGTAAAGAAGTGACTTAGCTAAGGCAATGAAGATGGGAAGTCCTATAGTCAAGTTTTGAGATCTGTTGTTCTGATGTAATTAAATGTCATGTGTTATTAATTTATGGGATCACTGGATACAGTGATTGTATTTTTAGGACCTTCTTTGACCAAGTTTCCCTCCAGGGTCTAGCACTACAATTTCCTATTATACAGTAGGAGTCTGTTAATCCAAGTCTGGAGCCCTGTTATCATCCTGCAGTGGGTGCCATATTGCTATCACAATCTGGTCTCATAGGAACAGATGGAGAGAAAACACAGGCTGCTCATCCTCCTGTCCCTGCTGTGTTGATCCTCATGCACTATGCTGCAGCCACAGGAAGCTGAAAAGGCAGCAGTTTGCCTCTAATTCCCTGACTTTCATCTGCTCTGGAGGGGAATCATCCATTGCATAATGTCATAGTTAGGGTCTCTATTGCTGTGAAGAGACATATGACGACAAAGGCAACTTTACAAGGAAAAGTGTTTCATTGGGGTGACTCACTTACAGTTTCAGAGGTTCAGTCCATTATCATCAGCACAGGGAGCATGGTGGTATTAAGGCAGATGTGGTGCAAGAGAAGGAGCTGAGAGTCCTACATCTCATAGGCAACAGGAAGTCAACTGTCACACTGGATGTTATTTTGAGCATAAATAACCTCAAAGACCACCCTCAGAGGGGAACATTTCCTCCAACAAGGCCATGTCCTCTCCAACAGACCATTAATCTCCTAATAGTGCCACTCCCTATGAGATTATGGGAGCTAATTACATTCAAACTACCACATTCTGCTCCCTGGCTCCCATAAGCTTGTAACAATATCATGATGCAAAATTCATTTAGTCCAACTTCAGAAGTTCCCATAGTCTATCACAGTGTCAACAATGTTTAAAAGTTCAAAGTCTCTTCTGAGATTCATGCATGCTCTAAATTGTAATCACCTTTAAAATCAAAGGAAAAAATCAGATCACATACTTCCAACATACAATGACACAGGATACATTACCATTCCAAAACGCAGAGAAGAGAGCATAGTGAGGGAATACTGGACCAAAACAAGACCAAAGTCCAACAGGGCAAACTTCAAACTATGTGTCTCCATGTCTGTTGCAGGGAGGCCACTTGTTTGTTTCCCAGTCACCTGGCAACTTAAACTCAAAATAACCCACACAGAAATTGAATTAATTAAATCACTGCTGGCCTATGAGCTCTGGCTTCTTTTTGGCTAGCTCTTACATATTAATTTAAACCATCTCCATTAATCTGTGTATCATCAATAGGCTGTGGCTTACTGGGTAAAGTTCCAGCATCTATCTCCGGTGGGGTTACATGGCTTTCTCTGACCCCACCTTCTTCCTCCCAGCATTCAGTTTAGTTTTCCCCACCTAGTTCTACTCTGCCCTATCAACAGGCCAAGCCAGGTTTTTTAAATTAATCAATGGTATTCACAGCATACAGAGGGAATCCCACATCACCTCTCCAAATGAAAAGGAGAGGTGATGTGGGATTCCCTCTGTATGCTGTGAATACCACTCATTAATAAAGAAGCTGTTTTGAACCTGTGATAGGGTAGACAGACACCAAAACTTTACCCAGTAAGTCATAGCCTCATGACAATTAATGGATATAGGTTAATTTAAAGATACAAATTAGCCAGAAGTATACTTAAGCTATTGGTCAACAGCATTGCAAATAATATGGTTTATATATGATTATTGTGGGAGCCTGAGCAGCCAGGAAGCAAATTAGCAGTCTCTTAAAACATTTGGTGCTCTAACATGTGCTAGCTAAGTCTACATAAAACCTGAGAGGGCTTAGTATGGAATTTAAGGCACAAAAAAAAGTTTAGTTGCATTTTTTTCCTGAATGGGCTTTACTTGTTGGCAGCATGCTGCAGCTCCTTTAAGAGAGGTCTTCCTGATTCAGCAGTAGCAGGAAAAAAAGCACTCAGTTTTGAAACAGCGGCTTCCTGGGCTATACTGCCAGCATGAACTCTGACTTTTTCTGGAGGTCTGGCAATGGGCCATTTATATGGAGTTTGTGAGCAGAGTGCTACAATTTGCTTAATGGCAACACAGACCTGCTGCGACCCAACCCTGGATCTGGGGCAGAGAGAATGGCTCTCAGAAGCAGTGGTTTGGGTGGAGCAAGCTGGCAGGGTCATATTTGCCCTAGCAATGCCACCACTTAGATTTTTAAGAAGCATTTAGCATTTTAAGAATCCCTAGTCAGAAAAGGATTACAGACACACAGGCTGAAGATTGGATGCCCCAACATTACAAAAAAACTCTGGGTGACTATCCAGGCAGCAAGATGTCTCTGTAAATTCTAGAGTTATGGAAGTTGCTTATGGTGCACTTCCTGTTTACTTAGGTAATAATATATCCTTATGGAGTCTTTGATGGAGTTGAAGAATAGATAGTTATGATTACTGTTTTCCTTAGTAATGATAAATGATAAAGTAGATATAAATATTGTAACTGTAATTCTTGCTTGATACCTATATTGTATATGCAATTTTACTATGTTAAAATTAAAGCCTTCCTTTTTATTTAAACAGACTTTTAACATAAGAGGATTTCCCTCTGTAAGCTGTGAATATCACTCATTAATAATGAAGCTGTTTTGGACCTGTGATAGGGTGGAGCAGAGCTAGGTGATGAAAACTAACTGAATGCTGGGAGAAAGAAGATGGAGTCAGGAGAAGCCATGAAGCCCCACCAGAGACAGATGAACTTTACATGGCTTGTGGTAATACACAGATTAATAGAGATGGATTAATTTAAGATATGAGTTAGCCAGAAATATGATTAAGCTATTGGTCAAACAATATTGCAAATAATATGGTTTCTGTATGGTTATTTCAGGAGTTTGGGCAGCTGAGAACTAGCAGCCTCTTACAACACAGGTCTGATGTCAAAACACTCTCCAGATATCCAACTCCTTTCAGCTTTCTTGACAGCAACACACTTAGGTTGTTTCCACTCCCTGCTAGAAACTCTCCCTGACAGGTATCCCACAGTTCTAGGATCTCTAACATCTTGGGTTCTCCAAGGCATTCAGGCTTCAACTTCACAGCTTCTCTCAATGGCCTCTCTACTAGGGACACCACTGACACATGCCTGGCCTCAACAGTTGTTTTTAAGTACAGGAACAATTCTTTTATCCTTTAAAATACCTAAAAATACCCATTTCTTTTATCCTTAACTCTAAACCCAAAACCACATAGCCAGAGCTGCAAACTTCTGCTGCTTACTGGGGATGGAATGTGACCCTCTTGTTCAATTATGTCTTCATCAGCTTTCTGCCTAGGTTTTTCTTTCTGAAACTTGTTCTATAGATCAGGCTAGCCTCAAATACATAGAGCTGCCATTCTCTGGCTTCCTAGAGCTGTGATTAAAAGTATACAACACCACACTTAGATCTAAGTTTTTCTTTAATTCCTTTCACAAATTGGAAACTTAGCTGGGTAGAATCTAGCCCTGAGGTCACTACTCACTTTATTTCATTTTTAAAATCCATTTATCTTTTTGAACACAGGATTTAGTTCTAGTCTACTTCCTGGTGACCCTTTTCTCAATTATACTCTCTGCATTTGTATTTGCTCATCTTGCTCCTTTTCATTATAAATCTTCATTAGAGTTACCACTAATAACCACATAACAGAGTCTATACAAGGCTGTTTTGAAATTTGCTCTGTCAATGGAATTAATCCAAAATTCTTTACTTCAGTCTCAGGCCAACTCTTTAGACAAGGGCAAAAGGCAAACACTCTCTTAACCAAACTATCATAAGAACAAACTCTAGACAACATACTAATTTTTTTTCTGAAATCTTTTAGGTGAACACACCACAGTCCATCAAATCAAATCACACTCAGCACCACTGCCTTTCATGTTCCTACAACTATTGCCCCATTAAACAGCACTTAAATATTCAATTCAACTGCATTTTTAATCTACAGTCCCAAAGTACATATTACTCCAAACAAAAACATGGTTAGGCCTATCACAGCAATGTGAGGTTCAGTCCATTATCAGCATGGCAGGGAGCATGGTGGTATAGAGACAGATGTGGTACTGGAATAGTAGCTGAGAGCATCTTGCAGGCAACAGAAAGCCAACTGTCACACTGGGTGGCATACTGACCATAGGAAACCTCAAAGACTGCCCCCAAAGTGATATGTCCACTCAAACAGAGCCATGTCTTCTTAGGGAATATTATTTCCAGGTATGCTACTTTTGTTTATTCTGCATTTGATTAACTGTGAAGCCATGATTCTTTTCCTGTCTAAAACACTTAATGGTCCTAATAAAGACACAAATGGCCAATAGTGAGTCAGAAGCAAGGATAGGTATGGATAGCAGGCAGAGAGTATAAAAAGAAAAAGGAGAGAAAGACCCTGATACAAAGCAAGTCGTGGAGAAAGAAGTAAAATAAGGTATACAGAAATAGAGAAAGGTAAAAGACCAGAGGACCAGAGGCAAAAGGTAGTTGGAATAATTTAAGATAAGAAATGCTGGCAAGAAACAAGCCACACTAAGATCTGGCATTCATAATTAATAATAAGCCCCTTTTTGAGTGACTTGGGAGCTGGGTTGTAGGCCCCTCAAAAAAGCCAAAAGATTAAACTATCCCACAACAATGCCTCCTAATAGTGTCACTGCCTATGAGATTCATTCAATTACATTCTAACTATCACACCAAAACCATCACCACATAGAAAGAGTGCCAGCCAGAGATCTTTTCCTACTTTATGTAGAAGAGTCAGGCCATTTCAGAAGCACATTTCTCTAATCATTCATTTTCTGGATCACAAATAATGAGTTACCTCATGAAAGTAAGGAATGTTTTCTATACACAAGGGAAACAGCAAGGGATTCTTAGAACTTTGGGAAATAAGAGAAAGAAAATAAAATAATAACAAATGAGATTTCCTGAGCTGGAGAGATGGCTCAGAAGTTCGAAGCACTGGCTGCTCTTCCAGATGTCCTGAGTTCAATTCCCAGAAACCATATGGCGATTCACAACCATCTATAATAAGATCTGGTGTCTTCTTCTTGCCTGCAGGCATTGCATGTGAACAGAATACTACATACATAATAAATAAACAAATCTTTTTTAAAAATGAAATTTCCATCCACAGGAGTCGTTCAGCAAGTTCTGAAAAATGGAAAAGCAGAGACACCTGGGAATAATCAAGTTCTTTCAATCACTGATGTAAACAGAGACAGTTCTTTAGTTTCCTGACCTCCCAAACACAAATAATCATACAGAAGCTATATTAATTACAACTCTGTCTGGCCAATTAGCTCAGGCTTCTTATTAAATAACTCCTATATCTTCAATTAACCCATTTCTATTATTTTTTAATCTTACCATGATTTTCAAGGCTTATTACCTCTTGCTTCTTGGGCTGCTATATGGCCTCTGCCTGACTCTGCCTTCTTTCTCCCTGCATTCAGTTTAGTTTTATTGCCTACCTGTATTTTGACATACCATAGGCCAAAGCAGCTTCTTTATTAACTAATAAAAACTATTTATAGAGGGGAATCCCACATCATCTCTCCTTTTCTGTCTAAATAAAAAGGAAGATTTTTAACTTTAGCATAGTAAAATTACATATAAAAAAAGTATCAAGCAAGAGGTACAGTTATAATATTTAGTATATTTGTATCTGGAAAGTTTCATATCTAATTTATCTTTTATCATAACTAAGGAAAGCTATAACTTTAATTATCTGTCTTCAACTCCATCAAAGACCCCAGAAGGAAATAATATTACCTAAGTAAACAGGAAGTACATTGTAAGCAGCTTCCAAAACTCTAGAATTGCCAGAGATATATTGCTGCCTAGACAGTTACCCAAAGTTTTTCTGTAACACTGGGACATCCATCTTCAGCCTACAGGCCCATAGTATTCAGCAGACTTTGCCATGAAGCAGGAGTTTTGAAAGACTGTTTCACCTCTATTGGCAGTTTGTCAGTGACTTTCTTCTGTATCCTGCACAATGTCTGACAGACTCCTTCATGAAGTACGAACCCTAGAAGACATTTCTGTCTTTTGGAAAGTACAACAATCACTTTTGTGTAATTCCTGAATGTTCAGTTCATACAACATCCCTTCAAGCAGTCCAGGCAAAGAGTTTCTTGCCCAAATGACTAGCTTTATCACATTGAAGACAAATTTCATAACAGGTTTCTTCAATGTCCATAAACCTCTCTGGGGTAACTGGTAATGCCAGAAACAGACATGGCTCATCATTGAGAAAAGTCTAAGTTCTTAAAACATTTTAAATACCATATTCAGTTGGTCTTTGAAAGGTTTGAAGAAAACCTATACATCTGAATCTAGAAAACCTACACATTTAAATCTAGAAAACCTACCTAATATTACTATAGTTTGACTAATATAAATGACTATCAATCCATAATATTTAATTAGACATTACATTTTAAATGAGTTGTACAAATACATAATCTTAAATAAGAGTATAAATAAACATATAACAGAATTGACCATATAACAATATTGACCTTAAATTTGTGTCAATAAACCAAAGCCCACATCAATACATAGTATTTTTTAGTAAGAGATTGATTTTGATCACTAACCACTTATAATCAATCCCCTTTAAATGAAAACAATCATTTTGGGAATTTGGGCATTGATTTCTCCAAACTACTTCCTGCTGTTTGTTGGGTGAAGTATTTTCAGGGTTTATGGAGACCTTTCATGTGGTCTTGTTCCATTAAACCACATTAGCCTGGAAGAAATCCATAGGTTCTCATCTTCTGTGGAAACAAAAGCAGAATCTCTATTCCAAAGTAACATATCCTCAGACTCAAATTTTGAAATCAAGATACTTTTAAAATATATATGTTTGTTTAGGTTAGCAGTCCATACAATAAACTGTCTCTCTGCAGTTAGATTTTTAACAGTCAAAATATTCAAAGAAATCACAAAGATATACATAATCCAGACTCTGTGTATTTTCCACATTTACATGACTCTTTATTCTCTATTACTTTTTAATATTTTTATCTTTATTCCTTTAATCTATGTCTATCTGTATTCTTTTATATTATTTTACTGTATCTTTAAAGACTTTGTTTTATTTTTTTAGAAACTATTTCCTTCTTTTTAAAACTGTCTATACTCCTTTTCCTCTCTCTCCCAAGCCTACGTACATTTTTCAAACACACTGTGTCTTCTTTAGAGGCCTTTTATGTCTTAATCTGTCCTATTGTGTATCTGAAATTCTTTTCTGACAAGGAGCATTTTAAACAGTGTGGTCATGGCAGCCCTGGAGGCTGGCTCCACCTCTTTAGGTCCTTCTATATGGTGGTGGTACTTTAACTGCCAGCTCTGGGACTGCTGGGTGAGAGCTATGCTCACCTCACTCTGGGAAGCACCATGCAGCACATAAACCTTTTTTATGTCTGAGTAAAAGCTAAATCTGCCATGCAGCTGTTGTGCAACCTGGAAATATCTCTGTGTGTGGCAGCGGGAATCTGCCATGTTCTCCTGCCTGTTCATGCCTAGCAGACTTGATCCCACCACTTGCCCAGTGCTGAGCCACATGGCCATGCTCTCTACTACTTTCCTCCTGTCCCTGAGCAGGCCAGGTTTACAAACACATGAACTGAAGTGGGTGGCAGACCATGAGGGTTAACCCCAAATACTTGGGCACCATTTTGTAAGCAGAGACTATGCATTCATTTTCAGGCCTCCCAGACCTCAATAATCACACAGAAGCTATATTAATTACAACACTATTTGAGTTATTAGCTCAGACTTCTTATCAATTCACCCTTACATCTTAAGTTAACCCATTTCTATTATTTTATATTTTACCACAAGGCTCGTGATTTGTTACCTCTTGTTTCTTGGTCTGCTACATGGTGTCTTCCTGACTCTACCATTTTTCTCCCTGCATTCAGTTTTTCCACCTGTCTATATTCTGTCATGCCATATGCAAAAGCAGCTTCTTTATTAACTGATGGTAATAAAACATATTTATAGCATACAGGACCTTTGGAGTCAGTCTCAAGAGGCAGTAATATAACACATAACAACCAAGAATGTGCACCCTACTTATAGCTTGCTAGGGCTGTCATAGTTAAATGCCCAGTCTGGGTCACTTTCCACCCCTAAAGAAGGAACAATTTTCAATATCACCTCCTTGGCGTCTCAACTCTATGTTACATGGACAACCAATCCTACTAACCTCTCCCTTTGCAAAAGACTAATAATATCTTCGACTTAGATTTCAAATACTGTGTCTCCAATATGAGACAGATATTTCTAGTAGACATCACAAAACAAGAACAAAAAGTCTTCAGGCTACAGTCTTAACAAACAAGAATACCTACTATGTGGAATAAAATAAGGGAAAGGATTCATAGATCCCCCTCCCTTTGCCCTATTTCTATGGTCCCTTACTAGATAAGGAGCTAGACTGACAAATGATCCCCGAACACATGACTAGAAGCCAATTGCAACAAGAACTTTGAATCATGTGGGCCCCCAAAATATTTTCTCCCTGACCCCTTCCATGGCCCTAGGGAGGAACTCCAGCTGAGCATTTACATTGTCACATAATTCTTTTGTATAAATCATGTATAAATGATTTAAAGAATCATTTTACATTGCTTGACCTCAAAGCAATGTAAAGTTTGCAAGACCTCAAAGACCAGAAATATTTTATCTATGCTGTAATGATTCTAGAAGAGGTAAACAGAGGCTGAACGCTCGGAGAAGGAGATATTGGCATTTTAGTGCTGATTTCAAGCTGTTCTCTGCATTCTGTGAATCCTGGACAATGCTGAGCATGGATTGGAACCATCACCTAGACAGTCATTGTGTGTAGGAATATGTGTGTGCATGCATATATGAACACTCCCATGCCCACATGTGTGAATGTGTGTGCACTCACTTGCCCACACTGTGAAAATGTGTGTATATAGATGCATATGTCTATGTGAAAACCAAAAATTCCCCTCAGTTTTTCTTATTTTGTTTTCATTTTTGTTTTGTTTTGAGATAGGTTCTTATAATTTAGCTCAGGTTGCCCGGAACTCATTGTTTTTCCAGGGCTGGTCTTAAACTTCCAATCCTCACGATTGGCAATATAGAATATATAAATGAATGAAAAAGATGGATCATACAAACACTTCTTTATAAATAGAAGGGGTGGGTTGAATCGGGCATAGGCACAGTTTTCTGGAAGGGGGAAAGAATGTTTTAGGGGGCTGGAGAGATGGCTCAGTGGTTAAGAGCATTGCCTGCTCTTCCAAAGGTCTTGAGTTCAATTCCCAGCAACCACATGGTGGCTCTCAACCATCTGTAATGAGGTCTGGTGCCCTCTTCTGGCCTGCAGACAGAATATTGTATATAAAATAAATAAATTTTTTTAAAAAAAGTAATTATTAAAAAAAAGAATGTTTTAGGAAGCTTGGGCAGCTCCTAGAAGGAGTATGATCACAATGAAGCCCTAGACGTGGCTGTCCATTGTTGTGGAATATTATTTTAAGATGTCTTGCATTTGTTTATGCTGGGGAACATCTGTTTAATAATGCAAAGATGTGTTGCATTCTTTTATACTTAATTTGTTTAACTCTGTGAAGCTGTGTTACTTTGCCTGTCTAAAACACCTGATGATCGAATAAAGAGCAGAATGGCCAAGAGTGAGGTGGGAGAAAGATAGGCGGGGCTGGCAGGCAGAGGATAAATAGGAGGAGAAGTCTGGGAAGATGATCAAGGAGCAAGAAAAGGAGAGGAGGACCTCAGGGTCCAGCCACCCAGCTGTAGAGAAAAACAAAACACGGAAAAGAAGTTTAGTACAAGGGCTGGCTTGTTGGGGTATCTATCCCACAACCGGCATGCCCCAAAGAGAAAATCAATCACACAGAGATCTCTATAAGATTATAAAGCTGATTGGCCCATTAGGTCAGGCTTCTTGTTAACTCTTATAACATATATTACCCCATTATCCTTATTTATGTTAGCCACATGGGCTCAGTACCTTTCTCAGTGTGACAGCTTACATGTTGCCTCTTCGGTGGTCTGCGCAGGAGTGGCAGAGGAACCTCCCTGCTTCCCAGAATTCTCCTGTTCTCATTGCTCCACCCCTACTTCCTGTCTAGCTTTCCCGCCTATACTGCCTGCCTGGCCAATCAGCGTTTTATTAAAATATGATTGACAGAATACAGACAATTCTCCCGCATCATTTCCCTCTTTTTTTTTAAACAAAGGAAAATACCCATAGTTCATTTGTTGGGAATATGGGTGTAGTATTTTAGGCTACTTTCTGCTGGTTGGGGGCGCTGATGATCTTATGGGGACCTAAAGAAAATTTAGAGTTATAATCAAGTCCTGACTGGAGTATCCTGTGAGTCTTGATCCTCTCAGGCAGTAGTCTTGAATCTGTTTTGGATGTAGAACTCAGACATCTGGGCCATCTATTCCTGTCGGAGATTTTTCAGGTGGCTTCCCTTGGTCAAAGGTGATTTTTCTTAACTCTGAATAAATCCAGAGCCTCTTGTTTTTTTGTGGAAACAAAAGCAAAATCTCTTCTCCAAAGTAACATACCTTTTGACTTCAATTTTGAAGCCAAGGTATTTTCAAAATACCTATCTTGGGTTAGTTCAGCAGCATTTATAAACAAAAGTCTTTTAGCAGCTGTTGCTCCTTCCTCAACAATCAAACAATTTAAAGAAAGCATAAAGACATACAGTATCAAGATTCTCTTTGTATTTTCCATCTTTGTGTGGCTTTACTTTAACCTCTATTTCTTTTATTTTTACTTTTACTTTTTGAGACAGAAACCCCAACGAGCCGGCCCCCTCGTGTTACAAAGAAGGAAAGAAAAGATATGCAGAAATAGAGAAGGGTAGAAGCCCAGAGGCAAAGATAAACAAGATAATTTAAGTTAAGAAAAGCTGGTTAGAAATAAGCCAAGTTAAGGCAGGGCTGGCATCCATAAGAAAGAATAAGCTTCTGTGTATTTATTTGGGAACTGGATGACAAGCCCCCTAAAGAGTCAAGAGCAAAGAGTAAAGAAAAAAAAGTCAACTACACTCCACCCTTTCCTGGGCATCAGTGGCCCTAGTTACAGACAGTGGCTGTGCCAGTTACATTTGCCTCATCAGTCTGATAAATAACCACTGGTATTTCAGCATTTCAGTATTGGGAAATTGTCTTAACTCAAATATAGAAAAAGTTCTCTTAAGCTGGGTGGTCGTGGCATCAACAAAATGGAAATCTTGGATTTGTGAGTTGTGCCCCCAAGGAATTGTTTTAAGGCTTAAGGAACTTCAGAATCTTGGTTAAATGGTTGTTCCCTTTGATTTTATTACACTGAATGGACAAAAGTGAGTATTCTGAAAAGTGGGATGCTTGTTCTTTTATCCCAAAATTTAAAAATCCAACTTGCCTAAAAGTTTTAAGAAAAGTTCTTCTTTAACATAGAACATTCAAAAAGTCCATCCAGACACAGACAGCAAGAAATCTCAAAACTGATTCTTGTTTGACCTCTGTCATTTTGCAAATCACTTCTCTTTGTCCGTAACTCTGTTATTATCTCAGCAAAGCTTTCCAAGTGTTCACAATCACTGGAGGAGCTTGACTCCATTATTACCTAAACAAGGAGCTCTTTTGTGAGGTGGTAAAAAACAAAGTTAACAGGGATCTGAAGTTTGAGCAACTTGGACTATTCGGATTCGGCAGTTGCTGCCAGCAACAGCCAAGGTCTGAGTGAAGTCATTCAGCTCTATCATTTCCAGGCTCGTCACACAGAATAATTGCCAACATGGCGTTCTTACTCTGCAGGCATGCCTTAGTCACATGGAGTTCCTGCTATGAATGCAGACAAGGCATATGGATTCTTCCCTGGGCTGTGAATCAATTGAAAGTGACTGCGCTGTAGGGAGACATGGAAATAGGGTACATAATCAATCTCCCTTCCTTGAAGAAGTCTCAGTGCCCAGTGACAACCTAACAGGAGACCAGGATGGAGGAGCAGCTGAGAGACAGCTCCTCAGGAGCCACTGCAGCCAGGCAATTTCATCAGCAAGCACAGGGCAGCTTCAGAGCAGGAAGTAGGTCGGGGGAGCCCTGAGTGGTTTCTCCCTCTTGAGCCTCCATGTCCACTTGATAGCACCTCATTTTAGAGAAGAGAAAGGGGGGTTAGTCACATCCTATGACATTTATGCACAGTTAACACTACATCCTGATTTCCAGACCCAGGCAGAAGAATTTGTGTTCTCATACATGAAAGGGGACTTGGAATTAAGATCATGAGTCAGAGCCAATGAGGTTTTGTTCCAACTCTATCAGCAGCAGTGGTCAGGATTCGCTCCCTTTTACTTTAAGGTGGTTTGATTGGCAAAGGGAAACTCTTGCTACCAACACCACACACCAGGAAGCCCTCAGCTTTGTAGAGGCTAACGCGTGAGTTTTCAATGGTGACAAATCCAATACATTTCCATATTTTTCTGAAGCTATGAATTGAATTTATGGAATCTGGTCACCACAAGAAGGTTAAATGATGTGGAAAAGAAGTAAGTCATAGAACTAACTCTGTCTTGTTTCAGTCTTATAATAAAGCTGTGGTAAGCCAGACAGTATGATATTAGCATATAGATAAACAAATACATCAATAAAACAAAGTAGAATTTAAGAACAGTGTCACACACTAATGGGCAACTTTGTGAGAAATGGTGCTAAAAGAACTTGTATCTATAACATATATAGCTTCAGCACAAGGTAATTGCAGCACCTAAAGCTACAAACTTTAGAAGAAAACTATAAACACCACTAGAGTAAAGACAAGACAGCCAGTGAGTCTGGATTAAGAAGAAAGTTTTAGCTACATGAAAAAGAAACATAAAACTGATGAATTGGACTTCAATAGAGATAAAAAGTTTGTTCTTCAAAAGACATGGTTAAAAAGCAGGGCATGGCAGCACACATTCATAATCCCAACATAAAAGAGATTGAGTCGTGAGGATTGGAAGTTTAAGACCAGCCCTGGAAAAACAATGAGTTCCGGGCAACCTGAGCTAAATTATAAGAATCTATCTCAAAACAAAACAAAAATGAAAACAAAATAAGAAAAATGACAAGAGGGGGTTGACTCAGTGGGCAAAGCACTGGCCTTACAAGTGTAAGATTTGAGTGTGAACTGCCAGATGCTATGCAAAGTGCTTGCCTTACAAGTTTGAGGATCTGAGTGTGAACTGCTAGAGTGTGAACCCTAGGACCTATGCAAAGTTCTTGCCTTACAAGGGTGAGGACCTGAGTGTGAACCCATACAGTGTGAACTGCTAGGACCTATGCAAAGTGCTTGCCCTATGAGTGTGGGGACCTGAGTGTGAGCTACTAGCACATTTGTGAAGCTGGCAAGGTACCATGCAGCTGCAGTCCTAGTGATCGGAAACCACGGTGACAGAGAAGAGAATCCCCTGGGAATCTGTAGGCCATCTAGCCTAACAAACACCTCATAGCGGCAAACAGCAGAGACACTGACTCAAACAAGTTGGAAAGCAATGACCAACAACTGAGGTTGGCCCTCTGGTCTCCATATTTACACTGTGACATGCATGCACCCACCTACATGCAGACATACACTCACATACATCCTACACACATATACCCACACATATACACACTGAAAAGAAAGCCTACACATTGAAAAAAAATTTTTCAAAGTTACCTTTAAACGGAGACACAATGAGTAAGAAGCAGTCAGAACTCAATGATAAGGGACCCCTTCAGAAAATGAACAGATTTAAATACTCACTAGTGACAGATAGACAAGAGGAAAGATTACTCCACGTTATCAATCATAAAGGAAATTTATCTATAACTCAGAGATGCCTTAGGCCCTAGATAGTTCTTTACCTCCATGACAAAACCCTGTCAGAAGTGACATGGCTCATAGTTCCACAGGTGACAGTGCGTTCTGGTGGGAAAAGTATGGTGTGATACAGTGGTTCATGTCACAGGTGGGCTGAGAAGCAGCGTGTGAGCTTCAGAGCCTGCTGACTCTCTTCATTTACTGAGTTCCATGGGACAGAACCACCCATATCCAGGTTGCTCTTGCCTTCCAGAAATCTCACACCCTCACACCCTCACACACACACATACACACACACACACACACACACACACACACACACACACACACACAAGCTATAATTTCCTGATGCTTCTGATGACTGTGAAGATCAGTCACCAGCCAAGCATCCCAGTGCCTGTGTCAGAGAAACCAGAGCTGAAAGCATCCCCTGCTCCAACAGACAGAATTTAGAGGAACCAGAACACTCATACATTGCTGGTGGCAACAAGAAATGCTACAATCACTTTGGGGAACAGAGCAGCAGTTTCTAAAAACTTAGACATCAATTTACTTTACAATCCAGTCATTTCACCCCCAGCTATTTACCTTGGAAGGAAATGAAAGTATACATTCAACCAAACACCAGCAAATGAAGATTCATGGCAGCTTTATTTGTATCAGCCCAAACTGAAAACCACCATTTCCATCAACAGGTAAATAAGGCCTTATATCTACACGACAGAAACCATGGCAATAAAAAGGATGTGCTATAATGTCTCAGCATGGAAAAGTCTTGGAGCAGCTTGAGCGAGGAAGGCAGAGAAAAGAAGCACCTAATGTTTAACTACATATATAGAGAAATTGAAAATTCTAGAAAATGCACACGAATCTACAGTAGTAGAAATTAGGTCAATGGTGGTCTATGGATGGGAGGAGCAGAAGGGGAGGACTACCGAGGGGCAGGAAGAAATTTTAGCCCATTTTGTGGCATTTAGGCATGTAAGAAGTGACTGGTTTTTACAGGTTTAATATAAGCCACTGAAATACTGTCTTACTTTGCTTTCGATCACTGTGGTGCCAAAGTTGTCATGGTAGAGGAAATGGTGTATTTGGCTTTCAGGTCCATTATCTCAGAAAGACAAGGCTCCCACCTGACCTGGGAACTGAAACAAAAGCTATGGAGGAATGCTATTTACTGACTTGTTCCCCATGGCTGGCTCAGTCTGCTTTCTTAAGCAACCCAGGACCACCAGCCCAGACACTACCCATAGTGATCTAGGCTTCTCCATACCAAGCATCAACTAAAAAATTTCCCCCTCTGATATGCCATGTTTGGTTGATATCCATGAGAAGCCTGCCCTTTTCTAAAGAGAAACGGATAAGGAGTGGATAGGGAGGAAGTGGGGAGGTGTGATAGGGGACTAGGAGGAGAAGAGGTAGGGAAAACTGAAGTAGGGATGTAATAATAACAATAATAATAAAAGAAAATGCACTCTCTGGTATGCCCAAAGGCTAGTCTGATAGAGGCAATTACCCAGCTGAAGTTCCTGTAGTAAGGAGGCTGCTTGTTCATTTCCCGGCTCCCCAAAACCAAAAGAATCACACAGAAGCTGTATTAACTTAATCACTGCTTGGCCCATTCGCTCTAGCTTCTTATTGGCTAACTCTTACTTCTTAATTTAACCCATCTCCATTAATCTGTGTATCACCATGAGGCCGTGGCCTACCAGCAAAGTTTCAGCACGTCTGCCTCTGAGGTGGTTCCATGGTTTCTCTCTGTCTCTGCCCTTCTTTCTCCCAGCATTCAGTTTAGATTTCCCTGCCTACCTCTGTTCCCTGCACAAGCCCAAGACAGTTTCTTTATTAACCAATGGTATTCACAGAATACAGAGCAGAATCCCACATCAAGTTTCCTCCTCCCAGATGACTCCAGTCTGTGTGGAAGTTAATAAAAACTACCCAGCACAAACATGTTAGTGATATGTGTACAAAGTTCTTCCAAATATAAGAATAATTATCATCTTTCACATCCCCTTTGCAAGATAAGTTTGTAACTGCTCCCATGAAGAAGTTCAAGTCTGTTTCTCTTTCTGAGACACAGGAATGAGGTACCTCTAATATACCAGAAAGCAGCCTTCATCACATACCAAGTGTTGGAACCTTGGTTCTTAATCCTTGACCCCCCCCATAGCTTTGAAAACCTAACTTATGTTGTTTGAGCCACCCAATCTATGTTATTTTATCATGAGAGAAAGTTATTAACTCAATAAGTAAACATTTTTTATCCTACACAAATATTAGATAGGAAAGTGCTAACTCTGGTGAATAAAGACAAAACTGAAGAAGCCTTGGAGAAAGATGTCCATCAAGAAAGCAGTGAGCAGAGATGTGTGGAACACAGTCACGTATGCTCCCAACTGTTGAGGATCAAAGATGCATGGCATAGAGACAGAAAAGAAGTCACAGGTCTTAGCCAGGAAAAGGAATCTGGGTTTGCTCATTACATGTGCCTGCCTTTGCTTTATGTATTGTTTAAAGATTTTTTATTATTACTTAAAAAATAGCAATTCAAATTCCCACTCCCTCCCCTCCTTCAGTCCCCTCCCTCTCCCTCCACAGACCCTCCCACCCCACCCCTCCAACACTAAGGGAGTGCCATGTACCCTGCCCTGTGGAAAGTCCAAGGCCCTCCTAGTACATCTAGGTTGAGCAAGGTTTACATCTAAAGAGAATAGGATCCCATGAAGCTGGTATATGCAGGAGAGACACATCCCAGTGTTACTATCAGTGGTTCCTCAGTCTGCCCCAACTGTCAACCCCCTTCAGAGGAGCTTGGTTGTTCCCATGCTCGTTCACTCCCACTCCAGTTGGAGTTGGTGAGCTCCCATTAGCTCAGGCACACTGTCTCAGTGGATGATCCCCTCATGGTCTTGAATTACTTGCTCATACTCTCACTCCTTCCACTCTTCAACTGGATCTTGGAAGTTCAGTCCAGTGCTCCGATGTGGGTGATTGCCTCTGTTCCCATCTGTTGTTGGATGAAGGTTCTATAGTGATATTTCAGATAATCATCAGTCTTACTACAGGGTAAGGTCAGTTCAGGCATCCTCTCCTCTATTGCTTAGGGTCTTAGCTGGGGTCATCCCTGTGGGTCCTTGGGCATTTTTTCTAGAGCCAGGTTTCTTGCTAACTCCATAATGGCTCCCTCAATCAAGATATCTCTTTCCTTGCTCTCATATCTGTCCTTCCTCTGTCTCAACTATCCCATTCCCTCAAGTTCTCCTCAACCCCTCTTCTCCCCTTCCTTCTAACCCCTGCCCCCTGCTTCCAAATTTTTGTCTGATTTCTATTTCCATCCATCTGCATAAAAATTCAAGATGCCATTATTTTTTACTGCTAAGTAGTACTCTAATGTGTAGATGTGTCACACTTTCTTTATCCATTCTTCAGTTGAGGGGCATCTAGGTTATTTCCAGGTTCTGGCTATTACAAATAATGCTGCTATGAACATAGCTGAACAAACATTCTTATAGTATGATTTGAGCATCTTTTGGGTATATTCCCAAAAGTGTAATTGATGGATCCTGAGGTAGGTTGATTCCCAGTTTTCTGAGAAACTGCCACATTGATTTCCAAAGTGGTTTCATAAGTTTTCATTCCCATCAGCAACGGATGAGTGTTCCCCTTGCTCCACAACCTCTCCAGCATAAACTATCATTAGTGTTTTTGATCTTAGACATTCTGACAGGTGTAAGATAGTATCTCAAAGTTGTTTTGATTTGAATTTCCCTGATAGCTAAGAAAGAAGATGTGTCCTTAAGTATCTTTTGGCCATTTGAACTTCTTCTGTTGAGAATTCTCTGTTTAGTTCAGTACACCACTTTTTAATTGGGTTACTTAGAATTTTAATGTCTAATTTCTTGAGTTCTTCATATATTTTGGAGATCAGTCCTTTGTCTGATGTGGGATTGGTAAAGATTTTTTTTCCATCCAGTAGGCTGCTTCTTTGTCTTATTGACTGTGTCCTTTGCTTTACAGAAGCTTCTCAATTTCAGGAGGTCCCATTTATTTATTGATGCTCTTATTGTCTGTGCTACTGGGGTTATATTTAGGAAGTCATCTCCAATGGAATCGAATTGAAGACACAGATATTAATTCACACACCTATGAACACATGATTTTTGACAAAGAAGCAAAAAAGATAAAATGGAAAAAAGAAAGCATCTTCAACAAATGGTGCTGGCATAACTGGATGTCAATCTGTAAAAGAATGAAAATGGATCCATATCTGTCGCCATGCACAAAACTCAAATCCAAATGGATTAAAGACTTCAATATATCTGACCACACTGAACTTGATAGAGAAGATAGTGGGAAGTAACCTTCAATGCATGGGCACAGGAGACCACTTCCTAAATGTTTAAAGATTTTAAAACATGGCTTCCTAACTTTTTTTTCCAATAATGAGCCAAGAGATGGACTGATATCTCAACAAAGCTGTTTTCTGAGGGTTCTTCCCTGAGAAAAAATAAAACTTTATAAAGTATACCAGAGTGTGTTCCCCAAGACAGGGTCTTTCCCTTCCATGAAATCACAAAACTCTCTCTCTCTCTCTCTCTCTCTCTCTCTCTCTCTCTCTCTCTCTCTCTCTGTGTGTGTGTGTGTGTGTGTGTGTGTGTGTGTGTGTGTAAAACGTCAAGAAATAAAAGCATGGGATTTTCTTTGTTCTATTTTTCTCTAGGTTAAGAGAATATTTATAATATTGTGCCTGAACGAATTTCTATTAGGGGCCATATTGATTCGGTGCATAAAGACACTTCCCACCAAGCCTGGTGACATGCACCTGATCCCTGGGACCCATAGTGGAGGAGAACCAAGTCCTGCACATTGTTCTCTGATCTCCATATGCACAATATAACAAGCATGTGCACATGCATGCATGCGTGTGTGCACACACACACATACACAGGGGTGGGTGGGAACTAGTAAATGATATTAAGGGAATAGTCCTATTATTGTATTAATAATATAAAATTTAGAGAGAACAAAGTGAAGAAGGAAACAGTGCAATTATAACCTCAAAAAATAAAAGAAATAAGAATTTTTAAAGAATTTTTAAAATAACATTTAAAAATTCCCACTTTCCAGTATTATAAATGTCATTCTGGTTGTTCACCCACTATAGAAGCAGACAGCCCATCACCTCCATGGGTCCTGTCCCCAGAGCTCAATCTTGGATTGACCTATTTGGGGCAGCCTTTTTAAAGACAGAACGGATCATCACTTCTCCTCTGATGCCAGACATAACTAATGGCTAGTAGTTATTCACTCATCAGCCTGGGGCTTAAGAAAGAGCAAAAGAAGTAGGTGATCAATACTGCATGACATTTTAGCAGAAAGTTGTGGGGGGGAGAAAGTTTAGCTTAAAATCCTCCTAACTAAGGTCTGCCTCTCGATTGGAAGTTTTCAGATACTACATTTTAAAGATAAACCTATTGATTCACCTGGAAGAACGGAAAAGAGCAAAGATTGGGAGTCTCCCTGAGCCTTAGCCATGCATGCCCCTTAGGCCGGCACCCTGGAGGAATGTCTCAGCACAAGGAACACTGTCTTAGTATCAGGGTCCACATCCCCTGGTAAGAAAGAGGCCCACTGAGACCCAGGTACTGACCTTCCTCCCTCAGCGCCCCTAAATAAGCTGGCATATTAAGTTTCCTCAAGGGGCTCCCCCAAAATTAAGACACCCCTCCCCACATTACACAATCCCCAGAGTCTCCCCAAATCCTCTCCCTCAACAACAATGTTTCTTTTGAAAAATGGATCTTTTAAAAAGAAATTGCCTTATTCCTTTATTTTTAATTTTTCTTCTTTTGCTATAGTTTTTTCTTTTTTGTTCTGCCATGCCTTTTATTATTAAAAGTGTAGTATCATTGAAATAAAGATAAGGAGTGACATTTTTTAAGAAAATAGATGCTGTTTGGGAACAATGCTGTTAATTTTAAGTTTGTTGCTTCAAAGGACAGCCTTTAGCAGAGGGTGTTAAATCATGGAAGCTCACCGCTGTCAGGCCCCACACCAGTGTTTTCCTTTAGCTTTGAGAACTCACAGAAAACCTTGGCTTTTTTACTTGACAGATCTCGCACAGCTCAGGATGGCCTTGGACTCATCATGTACTAAGGACGACCCTGAACTTCTGTTCCTCCTGCACACACTTCCCAAGTACCGAGACTATAGACTTGACCATCGCTGCCAGTTTGTGCAGTGCTCAAGATGGCACCCAGGGCTTCCTGCGTGCTAGGTGAGCACCCTGCCAGTTAAGCCATATCCCAAACCCTGCTTTATTCACTTCTTAAGGTCACACTTTCCTCAGAGGCATTTTTTTAACTAACTTCTTGCACTCCCCTAACAAATCAGTCCCAGTAGCTGTGATAGAGGAGATGAGACCAGTGACCTCATGATCTTTTAGACCCCCTGACCCGGGTGTATCTAGAAGGCCTCTCTATTAAAACTGGGTTAGACTAGCAAGATGTAAAAACAAAAAGTTCATAATCAGAATCAAAAATAAGCCACCCTTATCCATTTCACCAGCAAGATGAATTAAGAATCTTCCAAGAGGCATTAGTCTCTAACCTGTAGCCAACTCCGAAGCCATTGCATAAGAAGACCTGAGTATGGCAGGACAAGAATACAAGAGTCTGTACAGCAGGAAGGGTGTGAGTCTTAGCCTTAGCAAAAACTAACTTCACTCTGTGTGCAGCTACACACACAGACACACACAGACACACACACACACACACACAGACACACACACATACAACTGTAGCATCTGGAGCATCATTAGTGCATACATCTCTTAGGGTAAATACATGTGTAGAGGTTGGTCTACTACAAAGCCAATAAAACTCAAAAGGCTCAGAAGAAAAGGAGTGTTGAGATTCTTCTCCCTAAAGCCCTCGGCGCCCACACTCTGAGAGGAGCTGGTACTGGGAAACGCGCTCTGCCTGTCATCCATGGCACTTCTCTTTACCACACAGGAAACCACTGCCCTCGTCCCAAAGACGGCTTCAAACAAAGCTAAACTCCTTCATCTCCTCTCTCCTAAGTGTAAGCTTTTGACTCTGCACAAGAGGGCCATATCAAGTCCAGGTGAAATAACCACACTAGAGAAAATAATTGCAGTCACGAGGGCATATCAATTCAAAGTTAGTGTGGTGAACTGAAGCTCTCTGTCCAATCACTGTGAGACCTCTTCTGGATCTCCCACTGTCAAACAAGTAAAAACCATCATATTTCCAGCCCTGTGGGGGGCAAAGAAACCCCTGAGTGAGAGAATGTGTTGTTGACATGGGCACAGCCATGACATTGACCATAGCCTCAAATCCATGGGAAAATGGGAAAGCCTCCAACCCTCTGAGGTAAGGCTGAGAGGAAGGACAAAGTCTTCTCCTGGCCCATGTATCGATGTTGAGAGTGTGTGTAGAAAATGTCCACCATAGCTAACTCCCCCAGGATATTTATGACCTGAAGACTGTTCCTGTCATGTCTGCGTCTACCAATATAAGCTAAATCCGCCCCATTGACCCAGTTGTATACTGTAAGCCCTGCCTCCTTACTTATCTGTATTAATAACTCTGCCTCCTTGTTCATATGCATGCAGTTACCCCACCTCCCTATTCAACTCTACGTAATAAACAAGATGAGCTTCCCGGGTGTTGCAGTTTCTCCATCAGAGAGTCCAGTTCACCCGATTTCAGCTTTTCTAAATGTCCATCAGTCTGTCCTCAATTCCTAGGCACTTGAGTCATGTGAAGTCCCCAAGGTCATGTCAAGGACTCTGCAGAGTTGGACCTCTGAGAGTACACCAACTTCCTCTTTCACTAACCATTATTCAAGGGGACCAGAACAATGCATGTTGAAAGTCAAAGTACCAATTAAAGCTTAATCACTGGGACTGATAATGAATGTCGTGTTAATCACTCCCCCCTTTCTCTGTGTTAAATGTGACTTACCTGCCACACGGAGAAGGTTAATCATTCCTATTGGGGAACATGACATATGCTCAGGACAGCAGTCACTTTCTGTAGATGTGTGTCACTGTGCAGATGTGACTGTGGATTCTGTGTACCTTCTGCACAGCCAGAAGTCTTTTCAAAGCTTGTGGAGAGTGTGATGAGTATTCCATGGGGTCAGGGCTCCTTCTCAGAGACCATACTCTTTGAAGACGCCTGGCTCAGTCCCATGTGTTGGTTTTAAAGCTCTAGTGCCTACAGGATTTTTTTTTGCACACACTGATTTAATGATAATTCCAAATAAAGAACTCAAATCAGACTCTATGAAAGCTGGGGAACATTCTTCCATGCTTGTCTTACTTAGGTTTTCTTTTGCTGTGAAGAGACACCATGACCACAGAGACTTTTATACAGTAGAACGTTTAACTGGGGCTCACCTACAGTTCAGAGGTTTAGGGCATTGTCATCATGACGGGAAGCAAAGCAGCATGCAGGCAGACATGGTGCTAGAAAAGGATTTGAGAATTCTTATATCTTGACTCACAGGCAAGAGAAAGTGGTCTGTGTCACTGGTTGTGGCTTGAACATATATGAGACCTCAAAGCCTGCCTCCACAGTGACTCATGTCCTCCAACAAGGTCACATCTACTCCAACAGAGCCACTCCTCCTAAAGTGCCACTCCCTTTGGGGGCTATTTTCTTTCAAACTGCTACAGTGCCCCTACACTGAGTGGATTTAGTATCTACATCAGCCAGAGGAAGCAAGCAGCAACTAATCAGAGACCTGCAAGAGGACTGAGGAATGACCCCAAGCAGTTGAGAGTTTATATCCTTCTCTGCACTCAAGTCCTTTCTGCTTAGCTTCTACTACACCTAGTAACATGGAAACACTTTTCTGTTCACAGTTTATTAGCCTGGAAATTGCCAAGAAAAAGGGAAAACACATCGAAGGACTTAGAACTCAACCGTGGTAGAGTATTAAGCATCTGACTTTTCTCATTAGGAAGAAATGTCTTCCTTTGAGACAAAGTCAACAGAAACAGGTCCACGAGGAAGAGAGACAAGCTATAATGATATAATTCCCAGCACCTGGATATAGCCATTCCTACAGCAAATATATTTCTGGACTTTTCACATATGTGAGCCAATAACATATGTGTGTTTCTGGGTCTATGGACCAAGTTTTCTGTTACTTAAATCAAGATGGTTCCTAGTTAAGAACAGGCAGGATGGGGAATGAAGTCTACAAGAGTGACAGATATTTTAGCCTTTGTCCCAGGATAGATGGCACCCAGCTTTAATATACTTCTGCTTTAGAAACATCATTCTTCAAAGAGGAAGCAGACTTTATGACCAGTATTCTGATGCTGAAACTTGCCTTTGCATGAACTAATCTATAATCCAATGGAGAGAGATCCACGTAGGAAAATGAAGCATGTACAAGAGAGGGGGAGGGCCAGAGAAATGGCTCCGGGGGGTAAGAATTGCGTACTTGCCTCGCAGAGGATGCCATTTGGGTCTCCAGCGCAAACCAGGAGTGGCTCCCAATCACCTGCAGTTCCAGCTCCAGAGGATCTAACTGCTTCTTCAGGTTTCCAGGGGTGCCTACATTCACAGCCACATATTCCCACATAGATAACCACATATCCACGTTTTTAATTTGATTTTTAAAAAGAAAAGTGAGCGACAGCTGTAGCAATGGACTAGGGAATGATGGCTTCCATCCCAGAGGGTCCCCACACACAGGATCCAGCCAAGATAACTATGGGCACACCCTGAAAGCCAGGTGGCTGTGTGGAGTGGTCAAGAGCAGATGAGAGCAGAGAACAAGAGCACCTTCCACCTGTGAACTTCTCAAGAGATAACCTGGGGTTCCAAAATGAACTTCCTGGTACAGGGCATGAAAACAGACTTCGGTCAGAACCAGGCTCAGCCATGGCAAAGCCACTGTCAACAATTTGCTCCATTTTATCACTCAGTAGCAATCCATTGTAGGGATATGAGATATAGTTCCTTAAGCCTCAGTTTCCTCATTTGTAACTTAAGGGATAGATGAACAGACCAATTTGGAAAGGTACTCAAATGATCAATACACTAGAAGTATAATATTACAGCCAGCAATCTAAGAACCTCACTTCTGTGACCTTATCAAGTGACAAACAAAACAGATAGCAGGCCCAGAGAATGAGAGCACACTAGAGCCAGGCTTGATGCAGAGGAACTGAGCCAAGAAGAATGTCATAACGGATGGGGAGAGGGCACAACTGAGAAAGCATTTGTTGCACTTATGTGAAATATGAATCTCTAGCATCCACCTGAGAGGCTGGGCACTGTGATACTCTTCTGTAATCCCAGTGCTGGGTATGCAGAGACAGGAGTATCCCTGGAAGTCAATGGGTGGCTTGATTGGGAAAATCAGTGAGCACCAGGTTTAATAAGTGACTCTGATTCAAAACTAAGGTGGGGCATAATTGATGAAGATATGTGGAATGGACCACTGATTTCTGGTCTCCACACATGTGCGTGCACATGTGCACACACCCGGAATGAACCCTCAGTATGACAATGGGCACCCATCCCGAGAAGCTACAGTCAATCTAAAGAAAGCATTGCCATTGCCAACTCCCACGAGTCTGTCCTTGCAAACATCATCTTCCTTCTACTCTCCATTCAGCAAAGGAAAGAAAGGTCTGTTTTTGCCTGCATGTTTAAGGAAAGGAAAAGAGAACAAGAGCTAAGCAACTGTCTCAAACCTCTGGGCTGGCTGTGGGGGGAAACTTTGGCACAGGCAGTCTGGGAGATGTGGCGTCTCCCAAACAGCATTTCCTGGCTGTGTCAGAGCCTATTGCTCCTCAAGGTGTACAAGAAAAGATGGCAGAATTGAGTCTGTAATGCAGAGATTTACAGTTCTAAGAAATGAAATGACAATAATTTAAGAGAAAGCTTTGTAAGTGGGAATAAGAGCATGAAATTGAAGATAGGAACAATATACAAGTGAATTAGAAAATGCCATTCAGATCCCAATATGTATTCGGTTGCTAAAGGACCTTCCCAAGGGTGCAGCCCGGTGCCGGCTAGTCAACAAAGGAAGAAGGAGGTGTGCTGTCAGACGACCTTGGCTTTGCTGGTAGATACAGCGTTTTCTCACTTTCTTGCAGTAGACTCTAAAGTGTGTGTTTGAACACATATGAATGAATTCTTTCATCATCCCTGCCAGTGAAACAGATTAACAAAATAAAGAAATATGCCCAAAGACATGGAGTCTAGGTTCCAAGGGAGTTCTCTATTGTAGGGCCCCAGAAGGAGACCCACAAAAACCCAGAGGCAGGAAACACCAGATGTACCCAGAACATTCAGAGGAAGAAAGAGCTAGACAATAAAAGGGAGTTATATGTATCCAGGGGAGTCATTTATATGCTTAGTAAAGGTTCCTGGATACAGCAAGTCTCCAACCAGAACTTGAACTTCAGTTAGAGCTACGTGCAGAAACTGTTAGAAACCAAAAAATCAACCATTGCCTTTAATAGCCAGAAGGAAGAGGGAACAGAGACACACACTCACATACACACAAACACAAAGGCATGGAAATTAAGTCTTATAGGGGTTAAAGAAAAAAAATCAGTATTTCAAAGTCTACATATTCTTTGCATCGCTAGGGATAGATTGCCTGTGTTTAGTGCAACTGAGCATCTTGGTGAAGTTCTTTTTGACTTACAAAGGAAGCCCAAGAGCTCATGATGAGATGAACACCAGAAGTTAAACTGTTCTTCATGACAAAGGAGCAGGAATCTTGAGGATTCTTATGGAAAGTAAGAGGCCTGAAGACAAGATTTTTTGGGGTTTTGTTTGTTTGTCTGTTTGCTTGCTTGCTTGCTTGCTTGCTTGCTAGCTTGCTTTAATGAAAACAAGGAAAGACAATTCTCAGTTTCTTAATTCAGGATGAGGTTTCCCTCAGGAGTCATTTGGCAAGATCTAGAGAAATGTCTGCCTGCAGCAGCTGGAAAAGACATGCTCATAGTATCTGGCTAGCAAAACAGGCATGCTGCCGATCATTCTTTGGTTCACAGGACTGTCCCATATCAAAATGATCACCCTTCCTGAAAGGTCAGTCATATCCAGAGCTAGAAACCCATCTCCAGCAGGACAGAAAGACCCACTCAATATCTGTGAGTCACGGATTAAATAAAAAAGTTTATAGTGAGCAAGAATGGACCCAGCAATAGTGACAGTGATAATGTTTCCTTGTGGAGTTTAACTCATTTTATGTACTTAGAATCGCAAGCTCTCTATGTCCACTTCCCCGGAGTGAATGTCTTTTAGACAACTGTCTTGTGCTGTGGTATTTTAGACATCAGAGGAAGAGGAGAGAGGAGCTGACTCCATGGAGGGAGCAGAAGCGCGATAACAATATGCAATTGCTAGCATAGTGTTAGGATAAGACCAGAGAACAGGTGCAAAGAAGACTGAGGGAACCCTTGCCCAGACAACTTCCAGCTGCACTGACAAGGTGCAGCAGCTTGCTTGGTCTGCGGTAAGGGGGCTTGGGGAGAGAGTGGTACAGACGAGGATGCCGTAAAGCAATGCCGTAAAGCAATGCCATAAAATCACCCGGTGATTCATGAGAATTTAGAATGGGACCCAACCCGCTGTGTTGTGTGTGGGTACAGTCTGTGGTTCCTGGGTGTACTGCCCACCACTTCTCTGTGTGTTTTAGGACCTAGCGCACATGCATGCTGGTACTGCATGCTCCTGTCTGCGGGCTGGGCTGGATATCAGTGCAGATGCAGTTACAGTCCTTTTTTATTTCCTTGACTGTTTGTCCTCTTGTCACATTTACACACTTAAAACCAAACCAAAACCAACCAAAGACATGAGAGAAAAGAGTGTGTTCCTTCCCACACCGGCAATCCCCATACCTAGGCATTCAAGGATTTATGTATGCAGGATGGGGGCTTGATATTCCTCATCATTATAGCAAGGCAGTGTTGCACAAATAACATGTTTCTCATCCCCTGATGAGAGCTTGGAAAAGCAACTTCCTAGGGCTGCGAAGGCTGTAACTGTTTGAGCCAGGTTTAGAATCCTAGGTCCTTAAGTCTAAACATCATGTATGAGCACCACAGCAAATGAATGAGAAATGGATTGCAAACATATAAGTGTATGTTTGATATTATCCACTTAAAATGTGAATTAAAGCAGCACATATTTTCTCTTATCAAATAGTGGACATAAAGTAAGGGTTAGGGTGGCGTGCAGTGAAACACACCAGAAAAATACATTTGGCAGTAGACGGGTAACATCCCTACCATTTGACCCTGTAGTTGCAATTCCAGGACTCCTACAAATAATGAATGGGGGAGAGAGGTCTACTATTAGGTCGTTTGTAATAACAAATAAAATAATGAAGGTTCATCATTAAGGAAACTAACACTAATTCTAGCATATGTGAAATGCTAGATTATTAATAATATAAGATATTATTAATAATATGAGAAAATTCTTGAAACATCACAACAGTAGGAGCTTATCAAATGGAATTTTCATAAGGATGCTTGTGAAGAGCTTAGTTTTTTTTAATTACACTATGACATGCCAACATATTAACACAAGACTGGGCACAATGGGACACACCTGCAGTCTCAAAGCTGGGAAGGCAGAGACAAGAGGATCAGAAATTCAAGGTCATCTCAGATTATATAGCAAGTTTTAGGCCAACCTTGTATATATGATACAGTACCTCAAGATAGTTATTGTGGGGATTTTTTTCATGTAATAGCTTTTCAATCCTTTAACTTGTATAAAAAGGCTACATTTTATATAAAATTTTGTAAAAATGTTAAAATTGTATTAAAATGTTAAAGAAGCTGAATTTATAGTCATAAACAAAGTGAAAAATAGAAACCTAGGTATTTTAATAAGTTGTCTTCACCAAAGGAGTATGTTATTCTGCCAATACCCCCACATCAGAATGATGATTTCTAAGGCTGCATCACCTGTGAGGTACCAGAGGGGAGCAGATGTACTGTGTGTCCTCAGACTGGAGAGTTGGAGATGACCTACAGGGGTTCAGACAGCTGAGGAAAGAGCACAGACCACAAATGCAATGCGGATAGATGGGAAGTCATCGTGACAGAGGCCAGGCTTGGAGAGTGTGAGGAGCTCTTACAGTAGAGGATGCTGTCCTAAACCTTAGGAGGAATAGTTACAACAGTCTCTCCTGTTCTTAGCCAAAAAAGTTATTTCTTGACACTTATGTCATAAATTCGTCCCAGCACTCTGCAGTACAATCAAGCAGTGTGTTCTTCTTCTGTGTGGCTTGAATAGAGTCTTGGAGATCCTAGTTCCTAATTCACCCCCCACAAAGCCAGGAAGGGACTCTCCACTTCTCTACTCTATACCTCATGGAGCAATTAACTGTCCTCGCTGGTCCTTACTGATCAGTTAACGCTAATCAAAGTTTGTGCTTATTTCCCATTCGTCCCGGTTCTGATCTTCGGCTCTCTCAGTCATAACGGCACACAGTCCTGAGAACAAGCTGGGACTTTCTCAGTCCCTTCTGCTATGTTTTCTCTGCTACAAGTGGGCTGTAGTCCCTAAAATTGTGAGCCCCCCCAAAAAACCCTCTCTTAAGTTGCTTCAGATATTTAGTCACAAGAAAAGGAACTGACACATCTAATTTATTAGTCTCCATGGTCTACCCTTTGAGATCCACCCAACCTGCAGTCAGAACATCCTCCCTGTCACACAGCATCTCCTCTTTGACTTTGGGTCATGGTTGACAGTCATAGGGAATGTAACCTCTTGTAATTACTCCCCTATTCTTTTTCACTTTCCATCTCCCTTTCTTCCCCCCTCTCTCCTGCTTCTTCCCTCATCCCCCTCTTCCCTTCTCCTCTTTTTCCCCTCTTCCTCTGCCCCTCTTTTCCTTTTTCATTCCTCTTTCCTCTCCTTCCACTCAACCACACAGATATATTTATGTCTTATATTTTATCTAATCCCATATTTTTCTATTCCGGGGTCTTTCCCCTCATGATTCCCTCTACCAAAAGCTGTTATGAATGATAACTTGAAATTAGTCCTGTACTTCAGGCCACCATTTCCTCAGACACCAAGCAGAGACTCTCCCCCAAAGATCGTTGCCAAACAGCAAGCCCATCTCTTCCCTCCTCTCCATCCCTCTCTGCTCTCGGTTTTCTTCATTGCACTCATCACCACCTGCTATGTGTGTGCTCACTCTCTGTCTCCCAGCACCAAGGGTATCAACTCCACCTCACTAGAGACCTTGTCACTCATGATGCTGCTCCTGTATTACCTAAACACCCTCAAGGATAGGACATAGATGGCTTTCAAGAACAACTAAGTAATAAGATAACATTTCTAAATAAACTTTTAAAAATATATGTTTAGCAAATGTTTTCTTTGTATCACTGTTGCTATGATTTCCAGTCAACACAATTTGCTATGATTTCCAGTCAAGGTTGGGTGATGACCTCTAATACTGAGTTGGAAAGATCCACTAAACCTTCCCCAGTACTAATAGGTATTATGGGCTCAATCCCGAGACAAACTGATTTAGACCCTTTATCGTTTTGTTATGACATACCAAGCCACCCTCTAGATTCTTATATTTGCTGTGGTGCAACTGCCAGCCAAGAAATGCAGAGATGTCCCAGAGCACCGCTTCCCTTCAGCACATTTAAAACTGGGAAGAATTTGAGCAGAATGTGTTAGCAGTGGCATTTGAAAGCTCCCTAGAAGAATGAGAGGTATTTGCATTTAGACAAGCTGGGGGAGAAAGGCCCTGAAGTCCTATGGGGAATTTACAAAAGCCACAAGCTTCCTCAGCCATTATATTTCATTCTTCCTGACCCCATGTACATCCTGCCTCCAGGACCTGTTCCCACTGGAACCACTGCCTCTGAATCACAGAAATTATTGAGGTAGAGATCGAATGCATGATTCACTCCTTCCTAAAACCGGTCTTACATATTCAAGGCAAAAATAGCAGGCATAGAATATTGTCACCGTATCTCTAAGTGTGCAATGTGTTATTATATACATCTATGTATAATTTTCAACTGAAAAATATTTACTAAACAAAACCAGGACCAAATATGGGGGTGCATACCTCCAGTCCCAGCACTTGGAAGGCCAAAGCAGTATGGTGAGTTTAAGGCCAGCTTAGCCTATCTAACAAGCAAGATCGTATCCTCAAAACAGAGAAACATGATCATTTTCTGAGTGTGTAGTATGTGTGAGCAGCTGTTTGAGGTGTGCTGACCACATCAGGTGCTCTAATTCTTACCAAAATTGTTGCATAAGAGAAAATATGTTCATTTCACTAGACGGAGACTGAGGAACAGAGAAACCCAGTACCATTTGGCTATAAAATTCAGGTTATAGATTTGAATCCAACTAACTCCAATACCCTTATTTTAGTGACTGCGATTTTGCCAACTAAGACATGAAATTTTACCCGCCAACTTCTTCATATTTTTTCCAATTTAAGTATCCACACAGAAATGGAGCTTCCTCCCCCAAGGGAAAGCTCCCCTTTGGTAGAGAACATTATCCACCAAATTAAGTACACATAGAGTTACTCTTCCCTCGGGAATGCTAAAAGGGTGGAGACAAACTTTGCAACCAGGTAAATTAAGTACAACTATTTGCTTCCTAAAGCGATTATTTCACAAAAGATTGCCGCCAGCATGCCAGTGTACACCATGTTTTCCTGCTGGTTTGTCAGGGTCCAGAGAAAGTGTTATTCAATCTGCTTTCAAAAAGATTTTCTGTTCTAGTCTAATCTGGGCATTTCTGACTGTGAGCACATCTTTGCCTAGAGATGACTCCCTTTCAGTGCAGATTATACAACTGATGAGATTCTCTCCTGGGAATACAGGCCCAGGGCTGAGCTAAACTCCTCTGGGTATGGAGAAAAGAACATGGGAATCAAAGCAGCTTTGGCTCCATGGTAACCCCATACTGCACACAAGCTAATGTTCCTAGTAAGCAAGAACAAAACAAAAAATCAGAAAGCAGAATGCAAGGCAGAAATCAGGACACAGCAGCAATGAGAAGCCACCCCAATCCCAAGAGCCAGAGCCAGGGAGTTACCAGGAGCTGTGACTGACCTTATCTTTGGACTAGTTCTTCACTTCTGGGGACAATGGACAGTATTTCTTGAAATTAGGTTCTGGAAAGTTCCCAGTATTTCTTAGAGTAGATTTCTCTTTATTTAAGCAGTTTTCGAGGAGTAAAATAGCTATCTCTTGCTGGATAGGAAATTATCCCAAAATGTAGCAAGTTAAAATAGTATTCACTATCGTCCCCCTGCCTCCTAGAGTTAGGAGTGGGTGAGTATTTCAGATGATTGGTTCTGACTCAATCAAAGTCTCTCATAAGGTTGGTGGGTCTCGGGTCATGGCAAGGCTTAATCCGGTCTGAAAGAAAGCCTATTCCTAGGACACTCACATAGTTTTAAGGAGCATCACCCTTGCTTTCAGGATAGAGATGATGGGGTAGGAGTGGGTGATAGCAATATGGAGAGATAAAATTACCTCAAGGTGAGAGCCATAGTGTTTGATAACATAGTCCCAGAAATGGCATGCTGTATGTCTTGAAGAGACCTCATTAGGGACCTTCTTGATTGTAGGGAGTCACTGGTCACACATCAGCAGAGGTTCACTTCCAACATCAGCCATCCAAAATCGATCTAGAAATCCAAATATAAATGGGAAAGCATCCCTTAAGCACTAAACAATTTTCATAAATCTTATTTGGCTTATGTGGTGAGTGAAATACACTCTTAAACTCATATCAACTTTCATGAAAAGTAGGTAAGTTGAAATAAAGAGGAGACTCACTAGAGGACATGAAACATCTGAAGGCATAGATAACCATATCTTAGTTATTTGTTATTGAAGCACAAAGTCCAGCAGAAAAAAGAGTGATGATCCAATAATAAATAAACAATGGAAAATTCCATGGTTAAAACCAAACTTATTATGTGTCCTACACAGGCTAGCTGCATACTCGTTGCTGTTCTCAGCACGGGACCAGAGGAGAGGGAATGTCCTCAGTCTGAAATCTTCACAGCTGTAATGTCAAAGCTATACAGGAAATGGCAAAGCATGCCTTGTATAGCAAGCACTTGTATCAGAGACATTTCACTTTTCTTAAGAGACACATGTGGTAGGCAAATCCAGAACCAAGAAGAGTCATAAATTTTTGCCCTTACATACATGTAATTCTATATCCCTTATATCAGAGACACAAGATGAAGTCACGTGGTTTCTTAGAAAACCAAAATTTTGTATGAATATACCTAGCTATATCTGAGGGTGAAAGAGGTAATCTGGCACAGTAATGCCTCTGCCTCCTCTCTTGACTCCATTCTAGCCAGACGCATGTAGATAGTCGTGATTGGACTACCTAGATTACTGAGTAAGCCATTCTAGTGACTCCACTTTTATTATAGATGGTAGTGGGTAATAGATGATAGATAGATAGATAGATAGATAGATAGATAGATAGATAGATAGATGATAGATAGATAGATAGATAGATAGATAGATAGATAGATAGATAGATAGATAGATAGGATAGAGATAGATAGGTAGGTATGTAGATATGATAGAGATAGATAGATAGATAGATAGATAGATAGATAGATAGATAGATGAATAGATGGATAGATAGAGATAGATAGATAGATAGATGATAGATGATAGATAGATAGATAGATAGATAGATAGATGAATAGATGAATAGATGGATAGATAGAGATAGATAGATAGATAGATAGATAGATAGATAGATAGATAGATAGATAGGATAGAGATAGATAGGTAGGTATGTAGATATGATAGAGATAGATAGATAAATAGAAGATAGATAGATAGATAGATAGATAGATAGATAGATAGATAGATAGATGTGATAGATAGGATAGATAGGATAGAGATAGATAGGAAGGTATATAGATATGATAGAGATAGATAGATTATAGATAGATAGATAAAAAGAAGATAGATAGATGATAGACAGATAAAAAGAAAAAAGAAACTATGCATTTTATCAGTTCTGTTTCTCCAGAAAACCCTGCCCAATACAGATACACTGGCCTCTCTGGCTGCCCAGAGCTCTGGTAGGTGTTCTATAGTCCTTGCTCTCGTCTCACTTCTTGTTCCTCTTCTGTCTTTCCACATCTCACTAGCATTGACCACCCTAAACTCCATCTGCTCTCCAGCATTCACTGGCATTATTAAGAAGTGGCTTTCCCACTTCCAACTCCCCAGGATTCTCTAGGCTATGGGCTCATTCACTATCTCTCTTTATTTTATAATCATTGGCAATGGACCTATTTTTCCACATGTGAAAAATTAGGTCTTATTTCCATACACAAAAACAAATTTCAAATGGATTTTAAGGTTAATGGGGTCAATAGATAATTTCATAAAGACAGAAAATAGATTAGTGGTTCTAAAGATTGGAGGATGGGTGGGAATGGAAAATTCACCATATGATAAATGGTCTATTTTCATATATTAAAGCTTTGGCTGCTACAGCTTAGTAGATAAATTGTATGGTATAGATATCCTAGTTTGCTTATCATAAAAGAGGCTGAAAAGGCTAGTGATTTCATGAGCAGGGCATCTTTCTCTGTGTTTTTTACATCATGACAATAAATTTATTTCTAAACATCTAAATGGACAAGAAGATCAGAAAAGTCCCAGGAGATACTGAAGCAGAATAATTTTAAAGATTTCTATGGGAAACACATTCATCAGCATAACAAAACCTCCAAAAGCCATAAAAGAAGGATGTGCTGATGTGGCTCATCTTATTATACATACATAATAAATTTCCTCCCAGGATATGACATCATGAAAACTGCAAAGGCCAAAACAAAATGTGTATCACACACATGGGAACACAATTTACCATGTGTCAGGATCTAACATCTCTCATATTAGAAAGGATCTTACATATCAACAAATATTATAACCCATAAAATCTACAAAAGTTGATAAGTATATAAATGAGAGACATGGCCAGCTGCAAACATGACAACATGTCTGGCTCATGGAGGATGTGAGGAATCCATGTTACGTCTTCTTAGCTCAGTACCCATTGTAGTGTGCTCTACATTGTACTTTTACTGTGTCCCCCAAGAGCAACCTCCCTGCTGTGCCTTCCTTGAGATCTTATTGTCCCGTGGCATCTTTCTGTGGAGAGATTTGTCTCCCCCACCACCTCTTCCCCGTAACAGCTCATTTTCTCTTTTCACAACTCCACTGAAAAGCAAAAGCATTGGTATACACATGCTTTGATAGAAGCCTTTCTGTTTTATATTTATCTTTTTAAATTAAAGATGATTCTTTTGTTGGTCTTGATATGTTGTCACAACCCAAACTACTTCCCTTTCTTCTCATATTGATTTCTATGTGGTCTGTTGAGAATGGAGAAGTAACATTGCAGTCTGGTGTGGTATGGGACAGTACTTAAGCACTGTGTTGGGAATGTAGCCCAAGGATAAGACACAAAATTAATACTTCCAGGAAGTTAATCCCTTCCAGCAAAAAGTGAAAATTCTGAGTGGAAGCCTGGAACAGAAGAATCTCCTAACAGTCTACCAGGAAGACTCCAGCTTAGACTCCTAGCAATAGCAAATAAATAGCCTGAACTGTGACCAGACTGGCACCTGAACAATTGTCATCAGAGAGACATCATCTAGCAAGTGATGGAGGCAGATGCAGAGACCCACAATCAAACATTAGATGGGTTCAGGAATGCTGCAGAGGAAGAGAAGAGGAGGAAGGAATGTAGAAGCCAGAGTGGTCAGGGCCACCATAGAAAGGCTCACACAATCAATTAACCTGGGCTCACAGGGGTTCATAGAGACTGAATGGACAACCAGGGAACCTGGATGGGACTGACCTAGGTTCTCTGCATATGTTACAGTTGTGTAGCTTGATCATCTAGGGAACTCTTAACAGTGGGAACAGGGACTGTTCCTGACTCTTTTGTTGGCTTTTGGGACACAACTCCTCATACAGGGTCGCTTTGCCCAGCCTGAATACAATGGGAGGTGCTTAGTCTTACTGCAACTTGACATGCTGTGTTTTATTGATAACTCCATGGGAGACCTGCCCTTTTCTGAATGGAGACAAAGGAGGAGGGAGTTCAGTGTGGGAAAAAGGGGAAGGATTGGGAGGGGAGGATGCAGGGAGGAGGCTGTGCCTGGATGTCAAATATATAGATGAATAAAAAAAGAAAATACTAAAGATTTCTAAAGCAATAAATTGGCCTTGGTGCCATGTTTTCCTCTCACATAGCATGGGGAAAGGAGTGCACATAAGTGGACAGAAATAAAAGAAAGATCTTCATCTTGAGGAAGCCACAATGGCACGACAAGCACTTACAAAGAACTGGGAAGTGTTTTTCATTTTGCTCTTGTGCTGAAGAATTTAATGGAAAAACATAATCCTCTTAGAAAATGGATTTCTTGCTCTTAATTTCCTCACTGGCTATGAGTTTGGAGAGACACCAGGGAAAGGCGATTGCACCTCCAATCACCATCTCTCCCTATACCTGACAGCCTACATTTGAAGATCTATTCAGGAGGCTACCGAAAGTCTACTGGATGCCCCATCTTCCCACAAAAGGGCTAGGGTCTCTCTAGAAACTTCTTTCTCTGTGCTCTCAACAGTGCCATAAAACCTGGCTAAAAGCCCTGTCCTTCTAGCCCAGTGGTTCTCAACCTTCCTAATGCTGCAACCCTTAAATTGTCTTAAACCAAAATCCCAAACCATAAAACTATTTAGTTGCTACTTTGTCACTGCAATGGTGCCACTGTTCTGAATCATAATGTAATTATCTGATATGCGACCACCAAAGGGGTTGTGACTCACAGATTGAGAACTAAAGTTTTAGACTATATTGTTCCAACCAGTATACACTAAGTTCTGAAAGGGTTGTCTGCTTCTCATTTCTTATCTGGTCTTCTGCAGATATCCGAATAGATCTAGTAGAGATCTATTCAGATTTTAAGGTCCCCTCTCCACCTCTTCTATATCTGAAACTCAAGGCCAACCATGGCCCTCTGGTCAGTAAAATCAGTCAACGTTTTCATGAGACTAAAGATATCATTGGATGAATCTACACCTGAGCTTCTAGCTCACCAGTCTTGAAAACCTGCATACCAGAGTCCTGCCCAGCTCGTCTCTCTTCACTGCTTCCTCATGGTGGATGCTCTATTCTCTACAAACTCTTCTAGTTTTAGACATGCTACCCATTGACCTCTTTGCATGAAATTCACCTTTGCCAATTATGAAATCCATTTCTAGAGAATAATACTTCTTCACTGGTTACATTTTCAGTCCATCAGTACTCTCCAAACCCATTACGTAGCTGAACTGTGCTATGGTCCCTCCTTTTAGCTTCTCCCAGCAATCACTCATCTCACTGAAGTGTCTCAGTCACATGTCTACACCCTCCACTCAAATATGAACCATTCGGGCAAGGGAGCCTGTCTTTATCATCTTTGCAATGTTAAAAGCTTCATAAGTATCGACTCCATGGGAGACTTGAAGTAATCACATGTTAAACATAACTGGAACTCAACCAAATTTCCTGGGTTCTCTTCATTCTCAAGTATTCATAAGGCACTTACCTAAGTATAGGGCAGCCATCATCCCCAGAAAACAGACTTCCCCACATATAATCAAGGCAGTTTTGCCCGCCCCCTAAAAACACTTTCCTCTTAAGATTCAATAAGATCTTTTCTATCCTCTAATTTGCAAACCTTGCTCAACATTCAAATTTCTTGGAGAGCTTTAAAGAAACTCCACATCCAGCACAGGAAGACTTGTACATATATGTTTGCTCCTGCTTTATTCACAGGAGCTGGGGAAAGGTTTTAAATACCCATCAACTGATAAATGGGTAAAGAAAATGTGATGCATTCACACAATGGAATTTTACTTAGCTGCAAAGAAAAATGAAATTTTCAAGAGAGTGGATGGACCTGGAAAATATTCAATTAAGCAAGATGATCCAGACTCCAAAGCACAAAATTGCATATTTTCTCTCATAAATGGATCCTAGCTTTTAATGTGTGTGTATGTGTGTTGGCATAAAGTGAATCTAGGTAGAAAACCAAGAAAGGGGAAATGAGCTACTGAGAAGGGGGCTTCAAAGGGACACATGGGATAAAAGAGAGTCAATGGGTAAATAATGATCTGAGGACAGAGCACCAACAGAAACAAGTGTTCTGTGATATTTCCAAAAAGAAGCCTAATACTTTGCATGCTGTTTAAAAAATGTAATCATATGTCCAACCCTAATCTTATACCTCTGACACTAGAATCTGTGGAGAAAATAATCAGAATATTTTAATAAGCTTTTCAAGTAACAATTTTGTAGATCTAGGCCTACAAAACACAATTCCACATACCAGATAATATAATGGTGACTGGAAAGCTCTTTAGGCAGCAGTGGCTTTGAAGAGCTCACAAGGGCATCACACAGAGGAGCAAATGTTACAGATACTCCTAAGAAATGCCCGTCTAGATATGGGGAACCAAGCCAACCACAGGATTCATGTGGACACTAGTTATCTTCTTTCAAAGCTCTCGTGGATTGTAATAGGTTGACCAGATGTTCGGCAGACTATATGACTCACAACATATAGTGATCTTGGATACTAGGGGCAGCTGTCTATTTTGAGAGGAAGAGTTGGCAATGAGATTATTCTCAGTGGTTTGGAGAATATTTCTTTCATACAAGAGCATAACAGAACCACATGCATGGTGCTGATGCACTGATTTGGAGTGACTCACACCAAACTAAAGGCAAATTTAGGATTCTGGACTACATCAGGGTTCACTGCCAATTCATGGGCTGGAGCATGGTGCGTGAGTTTGGTGTGCATTGCTGTCTTTATTCCACTGGGGTGTCACATTTGAGCCATATTACTCAAGAGTGGTTTGAAGTTATATGGACCACAAGCATGCTTTATCCTCAGCAAACCCTGCTGTGGGACAAGGGTCTTGTATTGGTTTAATCAAACGTTGATTGGCCAGTAGCCAGGCAGGAAGTGTAGGTGGGGTGACCAGAATAGGAGAATTCTGGTAAGAGGAAAGGTTCAGTCTGCAGTCACCACCCAGACACAGAGAAGAAAGATGAGAATGCCTCACTGATAAAAGGCACCAAACCACGTGGCTAACACAGACAAGAAAAATGGGCTAATTTAAGATGTAAGAATTAGTTAGTAAGAAGCCTGAGCTAAAAGGTCAACCAGTTTATAATTAATGTAGGCTTCTATGTGTTTTGTTGGGGTTGAACAGCTGTGGGATCAGACAGGATAAAAACCTCTGTCAACAAACCCCTACTATTGGCACCTAGAGTCTAGTGCTGTTCCTCCTTCACATGAAAGGCAGTTCAGATGGCTGTTTTTTCCGTGTGTGTGTGTGTGTGTGTGTGTGTGTGTGTGTGTGTGTGTGTGTATCTGTCTGTCTATAGTTACACCTATCTTGGGGCTTGTGAAGGTTAGAAGTCAACCCCCAGATGTCTTCTGTCTTTCCCAGTCTTATTGTTTGACAGGGGTCCTTCAGTGAGTCTGAAGCTTTCTTCTTCTGCCCAGGAAATTCTTAGAATCTATCTGCTTCTGCCCTGATGAGCTGCCATTACAGATGCCCACCACAAAGCCTGGCTTTTACAAGGGTGCTCAGAATCTAATATCAGGTCCTCAGTCTTAACTTTTAACTTAATTTATAACCTGAAATACAGATTTTACCAATGACTAAGTTCTTGGAATCCAAAGAACAGTAAATTGAGACTATTTATTCATTTATCTTTGTGTTGCCAAGAAGATAAATCCTGACAAATGCCAATTGTTAAATAAATGTTTGATGTGCCATTAATTTTTGTTTTCACAAGATTAACTGGGATGTTCCCTGGGATTGCATTCATAACACGCCTCGGGGTGGTTCTGACCCTTCCAGCCTACAGCAGCAGTATGAAATGTGCTATCTTATTAGGACATATTTTCTGAGTCCTACTGTGTGTCTGCCTCTTGAAAACAAGAATAACAAGCGAAGCTACTGCTCAGGAACTCAAAGCTAGCACAAGAAGACAGACACAATCTCAGTAAGCAGCAGGTTAAAAATGGACGAGAAGTCTAGAAGAGATGGGAGTAAGACGTGGGAAGAGAGAGCTGAGAGGAGTGACATCTGTCTACAAGTGAGCTTGAACCGTAAAGGATCTCTTTCTGGGCAGAAAAGGAGAAAAGAAAATCCCTTAAGTATTTAAACAAAAGTAGGCAAATCCCTTAATTCGTCCTTTCATGACTTTCTACTACCATTACTGACACCTTCAAACCCTTCCTGTTAGCCAAGATCCTTCAGGACTGAGCTGCTGGCCTTTCTTACTTCATTCTCAGCTCCTTTTTCATATTCCAGGCATTATGCTCGAACCAAGGTCCCTCCCACACAACAGGCTCTTTCTACTTTACAGCCTTAACATCTGCTCTTTTCTCTGCCCAAAACTTACCCTAAGTCCTGCCCTTCACATGGCTTACTTAGACATGTCTTCCAATGTCAATCCTCACAAGCCACCACCTACTCATCTTCCTACTCTAGAGCACAGCACACTTGTGCTGTAGATGACTTTCTAAAATTGCTCCAGGCATTTTCTCTTCTTCCTGTATTCCATACTGTTGGCTACTAGAAGTCAGGGACCTTGAGAACCTTGCTCACTGTTAAGCCTGCAGCAGTTAGCGGAGCACCTAGCAGACAGTAACTTCTCAGTACACATTTTGGATGGATTAATGGGCAAAGATGAGCTGACCAAAGCCAGAAGTGCCTGGGATGCGTGTAGAAAAGACAGAGAAGGGTCAGGAAAAATGCCAAGCTATGACAAGGTAGAACAGGCATCTGAACATGACACCACAACATCAGAACTTGATCATATAAAGGATGGAATCACTCAAAAAGATTTTGAATGAAAATACGTTAATAAGATTTCAGGAGAGACAATTTGGTGGTTATGTTGAGAGTATCTATAGCTGGATGAGCAGCAAATAGTATTCAAAAATTCAACTGGCTATCAAGTGTCCAGAAAAAACAAATAAGCAAACAAACAAAAAATAGATAATTCCAGAGACTTTCAAAATAGTGATAAATAGACCAGTCTAAGAAACAGAGAGGGGAGGTAAGCCAATTTATCTATTGATTATACAGGAAAAGTTTGAGATGACCTCTGTTCCCAAATACATAGGTAATACAGTTAAGTATTGTATATAAATGTTTGTATGTACATGTATGTATGTGAATGTTGAGTACATGTATGCCACATATCTGAGCTCAGATAACAATCTTGTGTGTTGGTCATTGCCTTCTATCTTGTTTTGAGAGAGAATTTCCTGTCTTTACATGGGCATGGCTCACATTTTACCCGCTGAGTCATCTCATTAGCTTGAGTGGACAACTGACCAAAGTAGACGTATAAAAACTTGAACAAGTAGGTGACATGTAAGACAGTAACTATGTCTTTGGACATACTGCAGTTGGTTATCCACAAGACACTGTGTGCATAGGAATGGCACCGGAAGCATGGGAAAGGGTTGGGACTGGAAGCAGTGGATAAAAGGCCGCCTGCCAGAGGTCATCACTGAAAGGTGATAAGAAAGAATCATTGGTCCTTGATTTGGGGGACATCCCAGAGTGAGAAACTATTTAAAAGCAGGAAGAGGATGGATGCCTGTGAGGCCTTGGCCTTGGGAGGAAAGAATTTGAAGTGGAAGCTATGACTCCATCCCAAAGACGCGAACACGAGCACACAGACAGGCTGCAGATGAGCGATCAGCAGAGGACGGCCGAAGCCAGGTCTCACCGCTGCGCGCTCCAGCTTCACTGGCTGAGCCTTGCACCTAAGGACAGCGGGAGTTCTGCTGTGTGCTGTTCTCTAAAAGGCTCTCAAATGGCTCCGAGTGAAGAGACACGTTTACCTCACTAACTTTCCAAACTGCCTGAACGTTTCCATCAGCAGCGTTACTCTTGAGGGCACGCAGCTTTCAGAGAAGATTTTTAACACATGAACACATTAGCAGCTCCTGATGTGATTTCCTCTCAGGACCGGCCTGCTCACAGCTCGCTTTCACCAGATCTCCCAAGAAGAAATAGCAAATTAGGAAGGAGGCTGGAACAGCAGAGAGGGAAGGGAATGCTGAAACTCTCATTTGGGACTTCAACGTACTCCGATGAGAATGATTTAGCTAATGGAGGAACCCAGGAGTGAGATAAGCCAAGCAGCTAGGAGAGTAGCTGTTGGGCATTAACTGTTATGTTAGGCATTAGCCATGGAGGGCTGGGACAGGAGGGGCAAAAATGCCTTAAGTGAGGCACCAAACACTGAACGGCAGGACATGTATCCATTACTTTTCTTTAATTTTTTTCCATGATAAAAAACTATGGTCAAAGGCAACTCGTAGAAGGAAGAGTTTATTTGGGCATCCGTCTCCAGAGAGAGAGAGTCCATAGTGGCAGGGGAGGCATAGCAGCAGGAGGCTGGGACAGAAAGCTGAGACAGCACATCTTCAATCACACAGAAAGCAGGTATATAAAACTGGAAGTGGGATGATGCTAGAAACCCTCAAAGCCAGCCCCTAGCCATGTGCATCCTCCAGTAAGACTGCCCACCACCAACTGGGGGTCAAGTGTTCAAATACTCAAGCCTGTATGAGGCATAGTTCACACACACCTCCAAGACCAAACTTCCAAGACCAAAGAGCCTGCCCAAGGCAGGGCTGCAGAAGTGAGGTCACAGAATTGGAGAGAACTGAGAACAGGAAGGTGGGCAGAGGGGAGAAAAGAGGTGGTAGAGTAAGATAGAACCCAAGAGTGGTGCTATAGACACAAACCTAACCACAAGTCATGTCTGTAAGACAATGGATCCATGGATGCATGAAGAATGGACCCAGAACCATGACCACCTCACTGTGGAACCTCGGTGTAAAATTGCTCATTTACAGAAATGGTAGCTTGGGAGGCTGGGGAGATGGCTCAGTGTGTAAAAGGAGACACCCACATAAAGGATCCCTGACATCCACATAAAGGCCAGGCATGGAAGTCCATGACCTGTAACTCAGCACAGGCAGACAAAGACAGTGGAGCCCAGGATTTCACTAGGCAGCCAGTGTAGCCTAAATGCCAAAAATCTAGCCTTAGTGAGACCCCTTGTCTCAAACATAAGGTTGAGAACAATAGAGAGAGACACCAGCTTCAGCTTCTGACCTTCATATATGCTGACATGGAGAACTCACTTGCAAAAGCATGTGTACACAACACATACACATGCACACGCATGTGCAAGCATGCACACACAACTGATAATTTGATTGAATCATTTCTAGAATATTATCAACTGCAATCAAATTAATCAGCTTTTAAGTTGCTGAAGCCAGAGCTACCTTGCACTTACACCACAACCCAGAGATTTTTTTTAAAAATCCATTTCTTATCTACATTAAGGCAACTGTCACTTGCTTAAGGAGAGAAATCGCCCATCGATTTATTTCTTACCTTCTAAACAACTATTCCTTTTAGGAAGATAAAAGTAAAACAAGCCAAGGGGTGGGAACAAAAGGGCATTTTAAAGCTCTAAATTGAAACAGAAGAGGAAGAAAGGTTTAAAGGCAGCATAATCATGGCTTTTTCTGTTTTCCCACTAAGAGCATTTCATCTGAAAGGTTTGCCCAGGATGCTAACAGGCAAAGGTTGAGAAATGCAGCAAATAGAGCCATTTTTACTTCCCATGGCACTGAACCTCTCTGCAGCTCAGGGAAGATTTAAAGTTAACACTGAAGACGTGGCGACCCCACCTCTTACGCTTTTTAAGTTCAGCTGCCGAGGTGTGCCAAGGTACAAGCTTCAGCCTGCCTCTCCAACTCTCCTGCAGCATCTCCCTGGACCTAACTGACCATATTGTCCCATGAAGCCTCCTGCTTGCTGCAAAGTTCCCCAGTGAGACACCAACTGGATGTGTTTTTCTTGTAGCTGAGGTTAACACTGGGGACTTCATCTTCAATACAGTCTGTGCCTAAGTTACATATTTATGTTATAGAGTCTTCCTATTAAGGAATAACATAAGACCAGGGCTGCCAATGACGCTCACGCTACAGCATTTAGTCCAGAATGCAAGAAGCCCTGGGCTAGATCCCTGACATCATAAAAAAAAAACTGTTTAATAAAAAGAAAAAGAATGTTGGGTAGGATTTCCCTTCTTGATTTTATTCATCTATTCATTTATTTTGGTGACTTCAGTGATCTTATTTAGAAGCAATCTATTTCAGTGCTGGTCAATTAGATTGTTAATTACTTGTTCATCTTCTACTACAAGACCTCCCCTTCTGGGTAACTTATCAGTAGGATGGGATTAATTCTTAGATCTGAAGGCTAAAGTAGAAGAGCGTGGTTCTGGATTCTGATGAAGGCCTTCATGCCGCGTCATAACATAGTAGAAAGACAAGCAGCCTTGGACAAGAAAGGGAACTCATCTTTTTCTCAGATGCCCATCTTTGCGATGACCAAACCACTCCCATGGTAACCACATTGATACATTCACGATCTAGTCATTTTTAAAAGTTCACATCTTTAATATTGCCACAGTGGAGATTGGTACAGGTTTTAGAAGGGGGATTAGAATTCAGCAACCAAAAAACAGCATTGTCATGCTGTTGAAATACTGACAATGTGAAGATAGAAGAATACTTATAAACAACAGCTTAAACTCCTCAGGGACCCTCTCTCTTTAAATGGATGCAGAACCGTCAGCATCAGATGTCCCGACCCTTGATGACGACTTTGAATTACACACGTCGCCCGGGTCCCTCCAGCTTCTCTTTCCACTCCTGCTTGGAAACAAGTTGCAGTGTCTAAGGGAAGCAGACAGTCACAGAAGATAAACAACATCAAAATCATCTTTGAAGTTCCATTTCTAAAAGAGTCCTTGTAATTTTCAGCTCTAGAATACTTAGTAATTAGAGATGCAATTCATCAGGAGGAAAATGACAAAGCTGACATTTCTACTAAAAAGTCGCTGGAGTCAGGGAATCTGTCTCCAAATGTATTAATTACGGAGGTTGCTTTTGGGTGGTGGTTGGTGCTAAACTATAATGTTAAAAATGTTTTCTTTCCATCGGTTCTACAGATTCCATGCAGATCCCCAGAAGTCTTGGGTTTTTTGTGAAGACTTGACTGACAATGGCTTTGTTTTCAGCCAATGTAATATAGAAGGTTAATTCACTAAAATGTTCCCGAGTTTCCAAGCTAATGGGATTTACTACTCTGTGGGGATAGACCTACAAGTCAAATTGGCCTTGACAGACCAGACTGGCTGGAAAAATACAAGGCAGGGTGTACAACGTACACGCACAGAACAGAGTCATTGGTGCAATAGATAGGGTGTGCAATGTACACACACAGAACACAGTCATTGGTGCAATAGATTAACAGGTTCAGTTTATATGTGGAGAGTTCTTGATTTTCCCATAATCAATGAGAGACAGAGCTTGAACCCCTACAGAGGGGACCCAAAGTTCCTCTGTGTTCCTCTGCTCCTCTCTGATATTCATTTGATGAGGGACCAAAGCTTCATTCATACAGACTTTGAAAGCCTGAGCCCCTGTTCATTCCCTGTTCCCTTCCCCTGTTCATCCCTCATTCTCTTTCCCCAGTCTCCACCCAGGTCACCTGAAGCTTTACTCTTGTTGAAGGTTCATTTCCTCCCTCCCCTTGTTTTTTTTTTTTTTTTTTTTTTTTTTTTTTTTTTTTTTTTTTGATGCGGTTGCTTCAACTTCTAATGAAGGTTCATGATTCTACTCTAAGAACCAACCTTGGTCAGTGGAGTTTGGCTTCTAACACTAGTATAATATCTGTACATAGACTCAGAAAGCTTGGTGCGTTTTCTTACCACACTTCAAGTAAATAATACAATGTTTTTAACTACAGTCAGCATGCTGTGCTTTAGGTTATCCACCTTCTAACTGGAAGTTTGAACCCTGTTAGTAGCATCACTAATTTGCCAAACTCCTAGACCCTGCACAACAGGCAACATAGTCTCTGCTTCAGGGAATTTGATTTTTTAATTCACACAGGAGTAAGGTTAAACTGTTTATGTTTTTAGTTCCTGCATTATTTGACTTAGCCTATTGTCCTCCAAGTTCACCTCTATTGTTACAGACAGCAGTATCCCATGCTTTTGGTGATAAGTAATACTCTGCATGTGTGTGGAGTATGTTTTTCTCTATTCTCCATATAATTTGGTTGTTTCAATATCTTGTCTATTTTGAACAATGTCTGTTAACAATAGAGGTGCAGAGGTCCCTTGGAAACACTGATCGTGCCTTGCTAGGATCTATACTTAAGAGTTCAGTGGTCAAATCACATGGGGGGAAAACTGCTTTAGTGTTTTGCATTAATGCCTTTGCCCATCAAAATTTCCACTGGCAATGCAGGAAATCCCTTGCTGTACCTGTTTGCCAACCCTTGCTGTCTTTTACCTTTTGATCATAGCCATCCTACAGATGTGGATTGACATCTCATTATGGTTTTAGTTTGGACTTCCTTGGTGGGTACTGACATTAAGGTACATAGATCTGCGGACTTACTATAGACCGTTGGGGAAAAAATGTCCATTCAAGACCTTTGTCAATTTTGAAATTAATTTATTTGGGATTTTATTCATTTTGTGTATATTCAGCTGTGCTTCTTATGTATTTCAGGTACTAAGTCTTAATCAGGTATATGGTTTGCAAATATTTTCTGTCTCTTCTTAGGTAGGCTTTTCATTTTATTGACCATTTCCTTTGAGGTTGCTGCAGTTCCATTTGTTAATTTTTACTCTTGTTGTCTTCTGGTTTTGCTGTCATACAAAAAAACCATCTCCAAAATCAATTTCAAGCAGCTCTTCCCTAATGCTTTCCTCGAGGAGTTGTATAGTTTCAAATCTTAGACTTTAATCTTTAATCTGGGGACTGGAGAGATGGCTCAGCACTTCAGAGGGCTTTGTGCTCTTCCAGAGGACATGAGAGCTGGCCCTCACAGCTGTCTGTGACTTTAGATTCAGGATATCCTATCCTGTCTTCTGCACCTCCACACACGCATGAACATAAATAAAAATAATCTCTCAATCTTTAATAAAGTTAGAGTTTATCTCTATCTATTCCCTTAAGCAAATGCTACAGTCTGAGAAATTTACATGAAGGTTTCTGCTCATAGTGCTGAAGGCTGCAAAGATAAAGAGTGGGCAGCTACGTTGGACAAAGTTCTTCCTTCCGGTGGGGACTCTAGAGCACTACGGTGAGATATAGAGCACCACAAGGGCAAAGAGAATCACCTGGCAAAGAAGAATATGCTTGCTAGCTTGGATCTTTCTCCTCCGCTGTTGCCACTGCTTCACTTAGGAGCCTCATACTTACGGCTTTCTCTATTCCCAATTCCCTTCGAAAGACCACATCCCCAGAATACCTCGGTTGTATTGTTCCTACACTTTAAATGCAGTCTTGCAGCATGTTTCAGTAGGATGGGCACATACAATCTGGGTACCAGGGACTGCAAAGAGCTAAAAATCTTCATCTCTCCTCGTAACATCGGAGCTTCAGTAATACCATAGCGCTACACATTCCTTATGTATTAATAATGTTTCTGGTGTCAACAAAATTGCCTCACTATCAGTCATGTAAAAGCATGACACACTTATATACAGTACATAATACTTGAGAATGAAAATAAATGACTATGCTATTTCTGCAAGTACTTACTATACTAATTACTGTTATTTTAGAGTTGTGCTTCTTTAACTTATATACTAAAATAATATACTGCAAAATGCTGCAACAGTTTTGGCTAGTAATAAGTTCACATGTTTCAGGCTTACCCTTTCATGCATTTGCATCAAGAAGAAACCTTGAATGACTGACCTACGTCATTGAACTTTGTGTCCACCAATCATGCTCTGATGTTGATGTGATGCTGAAATTGCTCTGCTTCTCATGACATATCCTCATTCCCGTGCAGCACTCAACTCTACTCCACAATGGAGAGTAGATTTAAACAGGAGAGTCAGCGGAGACACTAGAACTACAGCAATCGCCTTCTACAATCTTGGATTGGCCTCCATAGTTGGCTTGGGGATCTCTGGAGTCCAAGCAAAAAGAGGAAAACAGGTGATTTGGTGGAACAGTTTCTTTCTGATCTCTGAGGCATGTTCCTCTCTTCAGTGCTGCTTTTGGATGCAGTTAGTGTGTTCAAGGCTTTCAGTCCATGAAGTTGTATTTATCGATGGGGTTGGAGTTGCTCAGTCTTTGGCTAAGTCTCATGCTAAGGAGATGGAAAACAAACACCAACCTTGAAGGGTATTGCTGCTTCCTATCAGACATAAGCTGCACAATGCTGGTCTATCTTTGCATCTGTGCCAGGAAAGCCATAGAAAAATACTGGCTTGTTGTAATGTTTCAGATTTTGATTTCCCTGTAATATTCTGCTCACTGCATAAGGATTAAGCTAATTGCCAAAGCATGATGCTCACTCAGTCACTTTAAAAAACAGAATCCCCTCTGTACTTTGAAAGAAGTCTTTGATCCATCATTAAAAAAAAAAACAGACACTTTTGCTGTAGGACAATGGTTTTAGCCTGTACAGATTTGTTTCTTGCACTTGTTTAATAAAATGCTGGTTGGCCAGTAGCCAGGCAGGAAGTATAGGCGGGGTGACCAGGCAGGGAGTAGAGGTGGGGCAAAAAGAACAGGAGAACTGGGAAAGAGGAAAGAGTGAGTCTGCAGTCCACAGAGGAAGCAAGATGAGAATGCCTCGCTGACGAAGGTACCAAGCCACGTGGCTAACACAGACAAGAATTATGGGCTAATATAAGTTATAAGAGTTATAAGAAGCCTGAGCTAATAGGCTAATCAGTTTATGATTAATATAGACTTCAGTGTGTTTTCTTTGGGGACTCAATGGCTGCAAGACTCGGTGGGACAGCAACCTCTATCAACACACCTTAACTGACAGGGGCTATTTCCAAACAGATCACAAATTAGGTCTACCTTGTTATCCAAAGGAAGCCAGGAGCAGGGCTATTAATGAGATGGGAATCTTGAAAAGGGTGCTATTTTTCTAGGAGTGGGAAAGACAATACGATCCTCTGGAAGTCAACCTCTAAAAGCCTTTAAGAAAGATCTTCCACTTTCTAAACTGTGCCTGCTATCTGTCCCAAGACTCCTGCCCCACGATTCCTGTTTGACAGGTAAAAGAAGTGTCAGATCCATGTTCTGTGGATGAGGAATCTGACGTTAAGAGTCTTTTAGAGACTGTATCCCTAGCCATTGTCCAACTTTACCCAAGTACAGTAGAAGAGCCTCGAACAGAAGTTCATTAGTAAACTCCAGAATCTGCTTCCTACAAACTACTTAGGTGACCACGCAAGTCACTTTCTTTTGGAGTGGGGGCAGGCGGTGGTGGATACACAAACAGAGAAGGATGCAAAAATGATTCCACCATCACTCCTGGGCAGGCTCTAAACGAGTCAGTCTCTGGAGTCAGCCTCTGCTCAGCATAGGGAGGGGGAAAGCAACACATTCCTTTAGTGGGTTTATGGAGAAGACGGCTCCGCCCTGCTAGCCTCACCTATAATTTGCCTTAGTAATACACGACAGACTTTAGGAAACAGAATTACATACACAGGATAATGACAACAGTTTACTTTGGTAAAAGGAAACTTTTCATCTACTTAATTTTGAAAAGACTCACTTAAAATAGAAAGCCTTATTATAGCCTTCATTATTCATCATAACTTAGAAAGTCAGTCCAGTCCCAAACAAAACAAATATCACCACCAGCAGCAGTGGCGGCAGTTGCAGCAAGCCCCTGCCCAAGATCCAGTAAGACGAAGACAAAGGGAAAGAGATTGATCATTACTCTTCATCATATGACCCTGTGATCTAGTGCAGGCACTAGGACCTGATGTTGAGCATAGTCATAAAAACGTGCCGAAGAACTTGGACCAGAAAGATCTGTGACTGCCATCATGTTTGCATGCAGCCTGGGCCAGTTTAGAACTCTTAGCCTGCAGGTTTTCTAACTGCTCAGTTTCTACTTCCCTGCAGTGTTTGCTCAATGGCTCAGTCTTGTCTTTCCCATCAGCACAGTGCATTCCCATCAGTCGTCCTTAGGAGCTGCCCTTCTATGTAATGAAACACTCTAGCTAATGAAGGGATCTGCTTCCCACCTGTGAACAGCCCTCTCTTTTGCATTATATGCCCAGAAATGCCGATGGTAAACTGTAGAGTGAAACCTAAGGCGCCCTTGAACTCCCATTGTCCATTGTTTTCTACTCCTAGTAACCTTAAAACTCAGAACACAATAAATGTCACCCTTATGCTACTTTCAAACACGTAGCTATCATGAAGCTTCTTGTAACATCTTCCTGGTATGTCAAGAGAAAGGCAAGTTATTGTTCTGTGGCAACTTTCCATTGTTCTTAGTAAAACAATAAATTATGTGCAGTGCAGTCAACCACATAGCACAATGAGGCAGGCTGTCCTACAATCTCCTATGGTAGGATTATAGCCGGGGGGGGGAGGAAGAGAGGAGAGAGAGAGAGAAAGAGAGAGAGAGAGAAGAGAGGAGAGAGAAGAGAACTCTTCTACCAGACTGACTTTAGAAGCCATTTGTATTTTACCGTTGTGGTGCAGAAGCATTGACACCTTCCCTGAATCCCCCTATAGGCTGGTGCCATTGGTTTTCTTCTAGGCTCCAAATGGGAGTGTTGGCTGACAGTGACTCACAGTGGTCATTTCTCTTAAAAAAACATTCCTTGTCCATTGCAAGCACTTTTCCGAGAAATGCCTTAGAGATTACTCTGGGTACAGTAGTTTCCCAGGGAGGAACAATTGCAGGCTGGCCACAAGTCCTCTCTCTAGGACAACACTGGGGTCTACCCAAGTTATATAACTCCCTCTACCCACAGACCATCAGGCTGGGGCTAAATGCACATCCTCATCCAAGCCCTTCTTCGGCTTCCCCCACTCCCTTCAAAACCATGCCTCCTTCTGAATCATGTCTCTGATTCTGCTTCTAGGAGAATCAGATTCCAAGTCAAGAGCAAGACTAGCACAGGAGATCATTTCCCGGTGTAAGCGGCAGCCCTTGCTTGTGAAGTCCATGTCTCATTTCAGTCTGAGTGCTGCTTCTGGCATCAAAGAATAGGAGTGATATGGACTTCAAAGGCTCATTTTGCGTTGATGGGTACATAGTGCAAACTTTACAGCACCGTCGGCAATCAGGCTGTGCGGAGCGATTGCCATAGAAAGTATACCTTAGGGGTATATGCAGTAAGATTTGGAGAAGACATTACTGGCTAAAGTTCAATCAGTTAGTCAGAGCTGGAGAAAGCTCGGGTTAGAGCAGACACTCTTCTCTGCTAAGGAAGCTGCCTTTAAACACAGTCAGACAGTTATGAAGGAGTCTCTGAACCAATGCTTTACAGCAAATGTCTCACCTCAGAACACCTCTTTCAGGAATGTGACTATACACTTGGCCTAACTGGTTCTGGAAAAGTTACCCCCCCCCCCTTCAACCCCAGTCAAGTAAGGTCTGGCAGAAGAGGCTTTCCACTAGAGGCAAGGCCGGGTTCAAGAGACTGAGGCGTGCCAATTAGAATGTAGGAAGTCAGTCTGCAATTACAGCTGGAAGAATTAACAGAGTTTCCATCCTAAATTATTAATCTACATAGAATACAAGTTGGAGATACAGCATCTACGCTTTCATTACAAAGAGACAACATACTGGAGAGTGAAGTCTACACAAAACTAGTCCTTAACTGTATTCCTGACTTTTCCATTCCTAAAGGCAATACAACCTAACACATTTAGGCTGATTTGTGTTATATTCCTGTCAGTTTTGATCAAATGCCGCAAGTGAGCTATAAACCCAGGAGAGTAATTTCTTACACAGTGTGTGTATGTGCCTATGTGTGAAGTCAAAAATGCCTTGGCACATTTATTAGCAAATATCACGTGCTATAAACTTGTAGTAATTATATTTAACTTAAAAATTTAGTGATCACTCACTCTGGGACATATCTAAGAACTTAGTTGGCTTTTCCCTTCTGCCTTTAAAACAGAAGGGAAAAGCCAGCTTCTACAAGCTGTTTCTGACCTTTTTGTGCACACTGTGGGACACCTGAGCCACCTTACACACACACATAAATGCAGCAATAAAAAAGGCTGTGATCTTTGGAAGATTCTAGAAAATTAAGACACAGTTCCCTTACCTTGAAACACCATAGACTTGTAGCTTCCAGGAGAACCCATTAGGTATTAATGGCAGCCTGCTGTACCCAGCTCCATTGGAAATAGCACACGGACATCAATTTGGAAGTTGCCGTTAAGGAATGTTTTATTAAAAACCCAACAGAGAAATAGGTGAGTCAAGTTGTTTCCTGGATCCAAACTACAAATTGTTGCAGCAAGCCATCGACGATGACTCTTCTGGGACATGGGCATGTATTTTTAAACTTCTGAGATTGCCAGAGCAGCGTGAATAGAACAACCGAAAAGAACAGCTCGTCCTGCCGAGTGACTCACTTGAAAACTTCCACTTGTGACATTTCCTAGCAGGATTTCCAGAGCTAAGAGTTGGATTGTTTGAAACTACATTGATGTTTAGATGGTGTCCGTGTGTGTGTGTGTGTGTCCCTGTGTGTGTTGTGTGTGTGTGTGTGTGTGTGTGTGTGCACATGTGTGCATGGAAGCTAGAGGTCAACCATCTCAACCAAATGTCATTCCTCATGTGCTAGCAAACTTGGATTTTTGAGACAGAGCCTCTCATAGGCCTGAAGTTTTCCTGTGAAGCTAAGCTGCCTAGCTGACCAGCAAGCACCGAGGATTGACCTGTCTTTGCCTTTCAGTGCTGCTGGGACTGCAAGAGTGCGCCACCATGCCAGGATCTTTCTGCACAGGTTCTGGGGGACCAGTCTCTTCATGCTTCCAAGGCAAGTACTTCACTGACTGAGGTCCCCCCAGCCAGCCCTACATCCTCTCTTATGATAGCTACAATGGCCTCTGTTCACATTTGCCTCTTTTGATAACTACTAAAGTCAATAGTTTTTCCCAGATTAAGGTAAATTCATGAGCATCAGGGCCATAATGAGCTGTTAATAAGGATTTTTTTCCTACTCTCTTTAGAATGTTCGGTGTATCGAAGCAAGTTTGTATATATTACCTCCTCCAAAGCTGGGCCAGTCAGTGACTAAACATGTCTAATGGTCCCTTATCCTTTTAGGTAGTAATACTCATCTTGTTAATTTCAATCCTTGTTTTGAATTTCTCCCACCCTATAAGCACATCTTTTAATATGGCTCTCGCTTGGGCACTATAATAATCTCAAGAGCTTGGCTATTTCTGAGCTGAAGTTCTCAATATCCCTCATATGCACTTCTGATCCTACTATTTCCCAGCTCATTGCCGCTCTGCTTCCACAGGGAAACAAATCCAGATATCTCAGTTAGTCACTCAGGGAGCTGTCTTACAGTTTTTATATCAAACATTATCCACTCTCAATTCTGACAAGTTTCACAGAGGAAAGGAAAGTTTCTGCCATGCTGAAAGGTCAAGACTGGTGAACAGACAGCAAATTCTGGAAGAAAAGGAAAAAGGTAAGAAAGTGGGAGTCTAGCTTAGGGTTATATCCCACAACTGCAATGACCCCTTCCAAGAAGTCATAAAGACAGATCAAAATGGTTCCAAAGGTACATTAGCCATGGCGTGGCCAGTCCTATTTCCAAAACCATGGCAGGACACAAGCCACTCATGTCTGTGGGTGCATGATTGGCAGTGTAATGGTAAAAATAAAATGCTGTGGATTCCCCGAAGGGCATCGCAGCAGAAACCCTGCAGGTCTCCAAGTGGTGGCAGTGGGCAGGGGGCCGTGAGACCATGTCGCAGTTCCAGAGCGGTAGCGGGCAGCGGGCAGAGGGTCCTGAGACCACAGCAGGCCACGAAGACAGCTGAGTTCCAGGCAGGAAGCTGCATGGTGGGTGAGAGATGGAGACTGATAGGTACGCCATGCAGAGTGAAGTTGGATATTCATTTAGTGGGCTATGGAAGGGAAGGGGAGTAGGGGAAAGAGCAGAGAGAGGGAGAGAGAGAGAAAGAGAGAGACAGACAGACAGATGGATGGATGGACAGACTCAGGCTGGAAGCTGAAGATTAGCTTGCCTCAGTGGACAGGGAGGGAGTGAGTGTGGCTTGTCTCTTAAAGGGACAGGCCATTACAGGCAGCATGTGGGATTGCTAAGAAGTGACCTCCAACACACAGCCGTGAGAAGCCTCTGAGAGATGGTAACTGATTTGCTGAGACAGATCCATGCTGCTTCATCAAGTGCTGTCTACTCCCCCACTGCCTGGAGAACTCTGTTTAAAATACAGGCATTTCTAGGATTCTACCAACATTCAGATTCACAGAATACAGGATGAGGCTCTGCATTCCAGACTGCTAACAAGCTCCCAGGTGAGTTAGATGCACAGGCAACCCGGAAAGACAAGATAGATAAGCCTATTCTACCAGCTATCCTGGAGGATGCCTCATTCTCCATCACCCGGTCCCCTTATAATTGATCTGCCATGAGTCTTTTGGGCACCCAGTAGTTATTAGGCCTTCACAGAAGTGACTCCAGCTTGTATGCATGTCAGAACCTCCTAGGAGTCTTAAATGGGAGAGGAGACCAGGCACATGTCAATATTTGTTTAAACACCCAGGTTATAACAAAGCACAGACAAGCTTGGAAACGGCTGCTTTGTCATCTCGCTGTTCTGTAGCAGTCTGCAGCCTGGCAGCACCTGCCCGAGAGCTCATTAGAAACACAGAAGCCCCACCCCTGCTCCAGCAACAGATTCATCTCTGCATCTTAACCAGCCTCCACACAGAGCATGTGAGGATTCTAGTTTGAAAGGGCCGGCTCTGGTTTTAATGTCTCCATTTGGAGGTCAGACCTGAAGAAGTGGACAGGTGACTGAAAGGAGAAGGCTCCCTGGTAACTAACCATGGGAGCAGAGTGAAAAAAAAGATCCAGTGCCCCTACACCACAGTTATCCATAGTTATCCAGCAGTCAAGAGATACTACAAACTCCTTTTAATGTTTCCATTCGGTGACTCTCAGCACTGAAACAGTGCTCTGTGAGGTGGAGCCTCCAGCCCAGTCGGCTCAACCACAGACGCTTGCACAGGGAACTGTGGGCGCTTATAGAGCCACAGAACCCCAGATCCAGCCGGCATGGGTTCCAGCCAGACCCCCCTGAGCGACAGCAGCCCCGCTCACATGGCTGAGGGCCTGCAAACAGCAACCCTGGGCTCTAACTCACATCCCCAGGAGATTCTCTTGTCTGCACAGGTTGGAGAAGACCGAACCTAACTCTTAGCCCAGAGGCTGGGCACTCGGCAGAGGCAGCTAATACGGCCTTTCAGCGGCGGGTCTGAGCTTTTCCAGTGTGAGTCTAGCACATGATTTTTAGACAGATTGCTTTTCCTCGAGTGCTTCGGCAAAGCATAAGTGGTTCCTGGCTTCTGCTGGTCCACAGAAAACCCTCAAAGGTGCTAGGAGACGCAGAATTGGGACAGGATTGGAGAGGTTTGGTTAAAAAACTTGTTTTCTCCTTGAATTGCAAGTAGAGGGTATAAGAAAATTGCAATTTTCTTTGCTATCCTTACAGATGACCTCATAACACAATTGTGAATTTTCTGTCTCTGAAGGTAAAAATACAGCTCAGTTAGAAGAGGGCTTGCCCTGCTATGCATGAGGACCCAGGTTTGATCCCTACTGCCTCATAAACAGGCATCACAACACATTCCTGAAATCCCAGCACTCAGGACATGGAGGCAGAGGATCAGAAAGTCAGGTCATCTGAGCTACATAGAAATTTGTTGTTAGAGTTTCTCTGTGTAGCTCTGACTACGCTAGAACTTGTTAATTAGACCAGTTAGCCTCAGTCTCAATAAGAGCCTCCTGCCTTTGCCTTCTAAGGCATAGGACTAAAGGCATGTTCCACCATTCCAGAAGTACAAAGATATTTTTGAGGCACTTCAGACTACAGGAGATCCAGTCTTTAAAAAAGAAAAAGAAAAAACCCATGTTCGATGTGCTTTGCTGACCCAGGAACCACAATCCAAGAGTCGGGAAGTAGAGTAGTACCAGGAACTGTGTGGGATCCCACATTAGCTCTTTTAGTAATTTCATGAAGTGCTATCAATGTTGCAAATGCTATTTTAAAACACTTACTTCTCTGATTACTCTTTAAGGTGGAACATTGACCTAAGCTCATTTTGTCTTATTAATCTGAGTGTTGAACTAAATCCACAAGAGGAAACTCTGACCTGAGATTCTCAGAACCTTGCTCCCTGGGCGTTTTAAGAAATAAGACCTACGCTTCTATGGGCTAAGCAGAACAACGTGGGAGGTTCAAGCCCCCGCTTTTTTATATTGCTATGGGAAAGAATCCTGACCATAACCTACCTAGCAAGTTAGGTTCTTTAGGCTTATGATTCCAGGCTACAGTCCATCGTTGAGTAAAGGCAGAACACCAACAATCACATCACACCCACTCTCCAGAGCAGACAGAAACAAGGGCACATCCTGTTTTCTCTGGTTTAGATCTCTCTGTGCTATAGAATTCAGGATCACTGGCCTAGAGAGCGGTGCCACCAACGGTGGGCTGACTCTCTCATCTCAATCAAGGCAATTTCTCACAGACTCACCCACCCATGGACCAGCCTGATCTAGATAATTTTGCAAATGAGACTTTCTTCCCATGTGAGGCTAGGTTGCAGGAAGCTAACAAATAAAAATTAGCAGGAAGAGTGCCCATCCCACCCTTGGGGTGCCAGAAGGCTGGTTTCTCTTGCAGATAGATAAGGAATTGGGATAAACAAACTCAGGAATGCTGGGCCTGTTATTACTACCATCATGACCTAAGGAGAGCACCAGTGCACACGGAATTCCAGACCATTTCCCTTTTCTCTTTCTTCTCTTAAAGTTGAAACAAACAATATTATTCCACAATAATTCTGCAAGCTTCAGTTGACAGTCCATGGAGTCTTCATGTATGTGCATAACCCATGAACCACCATGTGTACACAAGATAAGAACCTATGAACCTCTCGTCCCTCCTGGGGGTTGTCTGTCTGTGGTGCAGTGGCCCCTCTATCCAAGCTCCTCTAGTGACTCCCACAAGCCGTGGTAGTATTTCCCACCCCTGTGCTCTGTCTCAGTCGGGTTGGGTATGCCATTACTCGCCCTATCTAGATGAGTGTTTTCTCCTCCTCTGCCTCGCTTCTTTTGGCGAGCATTTTGTTTTCTGTAGCAAGAGATCCTTTTATGGCTGTACAGGGTTGCGTTGTGTGACTATTCTGTTGGTGCCATTATCTTCCCCCTCAACTACTGTAAACATCCTTGTGCATGTCATTGGGAGGACAGAAGCACTCGGTCATTTCTTTTGGATGGGTTCCTAGAAATGGAAACACTAGCATACAATAGGAAGATATTTAGTTTTGATGACATTTTCCAGGTGACGATATTAATTTCACCCCCGATAAGCTATATGTGATGCATCTGGCTGTTTCCCTCCCCAGCTCTTGGTGTTATTAGCTCTGTGGAGTTTGGAGCTTCTAGAGAGGAGCATCTCACTGGGCTTCCATGCTTTTCCCGGGCTCTTGAAGACTCTATGGAAGACATTAGCAGAATGTTTCTTGTCACACTAAACATCTACAAGGAGGGGCAGGAACAGAATGCGTGATTTGGGAAGTGTGAGGTAGTCACTGGGCCCTACCCGCTTAGGTCAGATGCTGCTGGGAAGATGGCTCAGGGTGGTCACTAGAACAACTGGAATCGAGGATACATTGTACCAAAGTCAGACATCCCCAGGAGGCATGTGAGCCATGATGGGAAAGGCTAGCATGAAGAAAGGAGATAGGAGAAGAAACAAAGATTAAAAGTTGGTAAGAAGCCTCTATCTGTCAAAATGCTGTTGGGCCCCAGCTGCAATGTGGCAGGAGGTTAGCGTGCACACTGCTCTCCACAGAAACCACTGCCGCTTGCCTTTTTCTTTGCCGTTCAAGGCAGGATCTACTGTAAGTGAAAGGCAGGCTCTTGAGGACGGGTCTAGAAGCCATGGGAGAACACAGAAGGAAGAAACAGCTCACACGGCGGAGATTCAAGCTAAGGTGGGCTCCAAGACATGAAAGCTGAGCTGCTGCTGTAGCCCGATTGGTGTCATGCCCGCCTGGCACGCGTGAAGTCCTGGGTCCAATCCCCACCACGGTGGTGTGCCCTGTAATCTCAGCACTAAGGAAGCAGAAAGCAAGAGGATCAGAAAGTTTAAGATGATGTCTGGCTACATAGTGAGAGCCACTGTCAGGGCACCTATGCCTGAGGGCCTTCTTAGGGCAGAGCTTCCTTGGCTAGGAATTGATGATTCCAATGCCTGAGGCATTTTTTGACTTCCGGTTGTTTTGCATTGTTTTGCTTCTTTTTTGTTGTTGTTGTTGTTTTTGGGGGGAGTCATTTGTTTGTTTGTTCATTTGTTTTGAGACAGGGCTTTCTGGTTTATCCTTGATTGTCCTGGAACTCACTTGGTAGACCAGGTTGGCCTTGAACTTAGAGACCTGACTGCTTCTGTTCTTTTTTTCACAAAACTATTATCTTTTTGTTTATTTGCTTGTTTGCTTTAACTTTCATCATACTTGAAAATTTTATACATGTACATAATAACATATGATCATATGTACCCTATTCTGCCCCTAACTCCTTCCATATCTCCGTCAACATGCCCCCTTGCACTTCATAGTGGAATATATGTATTCCATTACATCCAGCTAGTGCTGCCCACATGTACATAGGTATGGGGTCATGAGAGAAACATGGGAAAGCTACTGGTGGCCCTTTCTCGAAATGAATGATTCTCCCTCTTTCCAGTAACTATCAGCTGCTACTACCTCCTCAGTAAGGGCTGGAGCCTACAAATCATTTCTCCTGTCTATACCAGGATTTTGACTGACTTGATCTTGTGTGGGTAACCACAGCTACGGTGAGTTTGCAAATAAGATAACTGTGAAATATACAGAAGACAGCATTTCCCAACAGTCCTTCCTTCTTTGGGCTCTTATTCTGCCTTCTCCTCCAAGATGTTCCTGGCAGTGGCGGCAGCGGTGGCCGCGGTGGCGGTGGTGGTGGTGATAGTGGTTGTAGGGGTGATGGTGGCAATAGTTCTGATGATGACGGTAGTGGTGGTGGAGCAGTCATGTTGGTGATGATTGGTGGTGATACTGATGCTGGTGCTGGTGTGATACTGACTGATCCAGTGTAGGAGTGAGCATAGTAAGCTCTCCTGCCTTGAAAGACCTTTTCTTTCCTCAGCCCATTTGTCAAGAATAACCTGAACCCACTCAACTCTTCCCTCATACATCTTGTCTTCCAGAAGCCCTACCACCTCCTGTCCTGCCTAAAAACTTATTTCCCACCTTGAGCAAAGCTGCCTGGTACAGTTTCTGCCTTGCTCCCACTCCAAAGCCTGGCCCATGGTAGCCATTGCACAGGTGATAGCTTAGTGAATCGGTTAGAGCTCCCTGGACTTGTGAAGAAAAGAACGTACAGTCACTGGTTTGAACCCACACACTTCTCGTTCTCCATCATTCCCATGCAGTGGTTTTTATTTTTTCAAAAGAAGATAAGCCAGGCTTTCAATTCGCCAGTTCGCTAGTGTTGAGCTCCTGCTCCTGTCCCTTGTCTTGTCAATGAGCTAGCAAACACTCTGGCATCCACAGGAAGGAAAGAAACAGAAGTGCAATGCTCCTTGGGCCCCCAACCTGTCGCTGTCCCAATCCCACCAGATTAAAGGGGACCAGAGATGCCACCTTGAAGCCAGGCAGCAGTGAAGGGAGGTAGAGGCAGACTATGTCTTCTTCCCTTCCAGATTCCACAAGATACAAAGCTCTCACAAGCCCGGGTCCCTGAAACACAGCAAATGTCCCTGTGGCAGGCTCATTACAGAAGCCTCAGCTCCTCAGCTTCAGAATCTGAGGTAGGACTGTCCTCCCCGGGCTGGGCCTGGAGATTGATGGCTTTAATTTGATCTGAGTAATTCATAAGGTAGCCCCAGTGCCCTTACCAGAGCTGTCACTTGGTAGGAACATAAAATCAAAGGCAGGCCTCAGAGACAAGCTGTGATTGCCAGTTTTCCGCTGTTCTCAGCATGAATTGCTAGACACAGGGCTCTCAACTCGTCTTCCTGGCCTCACATTAAAACAAAGACATGATGGTTCTCTCCACCAGCAGCTGAGAAGCCAACTGCCTGGCGTCCGAAGTCCTCTGTCACAGGATGGGACCTGCACCTTTCATGCACTTGTCACTCCTCCCCATGGTTGGGGGCCCTGAACTTGCCAGCCCTTCCTCTGGAAGTCATTCTCTACCCTTGTTCATCAAGCTCCTCCCTGCCTCCTGGAGCCCGGGGTGCCCCAGCAGAAACCACAAAGCCACACTTATGTTGTTGCCTGAACTGCTATTCACTTAGCAATATGAAATTAGGGTTGATATCTGGTCTCCCATTTAGAAGGGGTGAGTCTAGGCTCGACTGACTTCCTGTTCCTCCCAGAATAGTGAACATAGTAAACTCAATAATTACAAAAAAGGGCTCTCAATGAGAATGGATTTTTGCAATTCTGTTATAACTCAATCTTGAGTCTCTGATACCACTACAAAGAAAAACTCTAATTAATTAGAAACCTAATCTGAGCCTGTAACTGTAGAGTCCTGACCACAATGTGGTGTGTGTGTGTGTGCGTGTGCGTGTGCATGTGCACGTGTGAGTGTCTATGCACTGACCTACCCATCAGCGGTATCTTTGAAACTGGGAGATAAAGGCTGTGGTCAGCGGCTTTATTTCAGCATCCCCTTTGAAACAACTGTGCTGGACTTCGGAAAATTGCCTCAGGTTACTTTGACTTTTTCCATTTCAAACCTTTTTGAAGATTTCTCTCTCAACATTGGCTTCTTCTCTGGCTTCCACGTGTGCATGCATGTCAGTAACAGAGGTATGGGAAGGACTTGATCACTTGGCTGCTTTTATCTGCCCCCTTCCCAGCCCAACTTACCTCCATCTTGTTGCTCTGAAACACTCATTGCCCATCACATATCCCTGACCTATGACTTGCACACCCCTGTAGCAGCACAGGGTTCTACCAACCTGCTTTCCATACTGCTGGCTTCTGTTAGGAACACAGAGAGAGGGGTTGTGAGACATATATTTAATACATGCAAAACTGAACGGGAATCTACTTTCTAGCTGCAGGCTGGAGCCCAGAAAAGGCTGAAAAATACCTCTGCAGTCAGTGCTTCCAGCAATGGGGGAGAGGCCCATGCTCACCCTGCTGCTTACTGTATCTCCGTGGGCTCTGGGAAATCACCTTGATACTGTCACATCGGGTCTGGCATCTGGGCTGGGTATTCCCAGTCTTTTGACATTTAACGCAACACTGTCATCTACAAATTCACACTCAAAAACTGTACAACCAAGTTGCCAAAAGCATCTCATAATGTGTTAAGTTGATGTCTTTCTGTTGAGCTTCACTCAGAGCTATTGAAGGAGCATGTGGCCCTTGGGCCCAGCGTAGGCAAGGCTATGCCACAGGGAAAGCCAGATAAGAGGCTCCAGTAGGCACCCCATGTCCGACCACAGGGCACACAGGAGGGTGAGTGTAGACCCTCCCAGTCTCCATCAGTAGAGTTCTCCTCAGCCTGACCATCTGCATAGTCAAAACCTCTAGTACTGTAAGTGAGCATAGATTTGCACAGTTCTGCATAAAGGCTTTTTTTAATTAAAGAAACAGGAATGTCAACACAGACACAAGGTATTGTCTTAGCCATTCGTAGTGCGTGCATCCTACAGCAGAACCCATAGTCTCGCAACATATTTGAAACAAACTCTGCTAAAGAGCAACGCAGTCTGGGAGACCGAAGTCTCACTTCCCCACCAAGTGACTCATGGAGACTATTGCATTCAGACTGTTGCTTCCCACCGGAACCTCTAAAGACCTTTCAAGTGGGTCACAGTTGTCCCTTGGGCAGCTTTGCCTTGGACACGGCAGGGAACACAGACACACCTCTAAGATCATCGGAAGCTCTATCAGACAACACTGAGTACGAACTGACAGAGGAGAAAACGAAACCCTGCTTTCAGAGGCTCTCAGCCAGTTCCAGGTGCAATCTGGTGAGGGATGATGGGATAGCTGAAAATTAGCCTCACAGGTGCATTGCCTTGGAGACAGGTGTTTATGAAGGGCAGGACAGTGATTCCGGAATCATTGGTTGACTTCTGAGACAGGTGACTTCTACTCACACCACGACCAGTCACAGGAAGGCTATTCTTCCCATCATGCATCTGGAAAAAAAAGCCTGCGTGGAGGACAGAGGACACACCAGTGTGGAGCCAAGAGTATGCGTACCTGATCTTTTGACTGATGATGATCACGCAGGAGACACACACTACTGTCAACTTCACTTCAAAGAACGACATGAAACAGAAAGAGGCTGAGAATCATGCTGCTTTCTAGTCCCATTGGAGGTAGTCAGATGTGGCTGCAGGAGGCTCAAGGAGCAAAATGTGTGTGCCTCAAAGTCTTTGAGTTCAGAGCACTGCCCTCCTTAAAGAACAATGTTACAGTGGTTTAGAGGCAGCAGGCAAGTGAGAGGCAGCACCTTCAGGCCAAGCCTTCTCTGTGTTTTGGCAGGAAGGGTAAGAGAAGGCAGGGTGAACACAGAGCACTGGCTACTTTGATCATTTTAGCGACTCTAATTCACAGAGGAGATGCCGCATTGACCAATGCCAGGATGCCCATGTCAGATAGAGCAAGGATGGCTCTGCTTTACATTTCAAAAGCATGCTCTTGGCTGAGCAGTAAGAACCCACTCGTCACGAGAAAAGAGTTGCTTTTCTAATGTCCTCATAGCATATAAAATAAATATATATGTAGACAAGCATATGTATATATCACATGAGCAAGATCAAACAATGTATAAGTAGCAAACTCCTACTGCCAGGGCTAGAGCTATGCTCTAAATCTGAGGAAGTTAGGATGACACCAGGGAGGCACACAGTTGGGGACAAGTAAGGCTGAAATGATAAGAGAATATATTGTGAATAACTAGTGCAAATATTCCCTTCGGTCTTGCTTTAGGTCCCTCAGTGCAGAACGAGAGCCTCCAATAGGGAGCAAGTTTCCCTTGGCAGGTGTCTTCAGGAAGCTGTAAGAAGAAAGCAGAGGAAAAGTGACCGGGCAGCAAGGAAGGCCAATGCCAGCCTATTCCTCAGGCTTCTATGTGGCTGCTGCTGGGAGCCACAGGGGATGACCTCACGCGGTCAGGACACCTGGGACCCTGCAGTCTGCTCCTAGCACTCACTTGGCAGTCGCGCTGTCACCTCCCATGGGCTGTGGACTCTCTCGGTGTGCTCAGGTCACCCCCATGTACTCTGCACAGCTGTACAAACGTATGTGACGCTGGGCAGACCCGTCAGGTAAGGAGATCTGCAGGGGTTCACAGCAGCTACAGCTAGCTAATCCTGAGATGGCTGAGGACCCGTGGCACACCCGAGCACCAGAGATACCTGTGGTATCAGTCAGGTCAGTGCCCTTTGGATGGTGCACTTGGTTAATATTTTTTAACCAGGCACAGGTTGTGGCTGAGGCATTCCTGGTACCTCGGTCAGCATAGAACGCTTTCCTCTAAAAGCTTACATTCTAATGGAAGCATAGCTTAGCCACTTTTCAAACAGGACTCTTCTCAGTCTTTTCTGTGTATATACGGACCCCACATCCAAAAAAACATCTCCCACTGATGAATCCATTCTTGGCCATAAATCTTACTGGTTTCTCCACAATTGGCTGTGTCCTGGAAGCGTCCAAGCATTTTCCTCTTAAGCTTTAGTTGGCAGAATTTCATTACATTAGCCTCATTTCAACTACCAGAGAGCATCGTGTGCTTTTCCTCTGGGCCCCAAAACATTAGTCAAAAGGAAATGAACATGAGGAAGAGAGGGGAAAACCCACAAAAGCAATATCATTAGGACCGTCTGCTCCGGAACCAGGCTGCCCACACTGTCGTTTCTTCTTTGTGCATACTCGCTCAAAGCCTCTAACTCTGCCCCAAGTTCCAAGGTTTGCTTTCTTGAGAGGAAAAGAAGAAATATGAGAAAGTACACTTTTCAAAAGTCTAAGGTTTTCAACTATAGTTTGATGACTTTATGTCAGCAAGATCCAGGAGTAAGTTTCTGGTGTGAAATTACAACTTTTAAGGAAAAGAACAATGGAAGTCTCTAAACAGAATGTGAGCATTGATTACTGTGCTACAATCAATTAGAGACAACAGGGAACTGGCAGGAGGTGTTGTATGGAAGGCTATTAGTGACCACTGGCATACAAACATGTGTGACTACATATGGTGGGGCTCAAGACTCTTCCTATGAAAATGGGCACATCCACGCTTGCAAACTGTTAATCTTCATTACATTTACCTAAACCACTTCATTTCAGACCAGTTGGCTAGGCTGAATCCACAAGAAAGGTTAGTGCAAAGGAAGCAAACTTGTAGGGTAGCTTATTTTACCCCAACCTGAGGTACTGCCTTCTGATATAGCCCATCGGTCATGAACAGAAGGCAAGAAGCAGCAATGGTGACGTGTGACGTGTGAGGTGACGTGTCAAGCATGACAAGGATATATATATCTCACTATGTGAGGCCAGGCTGGCACCCTCACAGGTGTAAACGCTGTGTCAGGTGGAATCTACCTATGTGTGACCTTTGAAAAACGTGTGATCAGATCTGGAAACTTCCAACCAAGAGATGACCTGGTGCTACAGGACAAAAGAGAGAAAGACTGCATCTATTTTGGAACAGACATGGAAGTTTTAAGCCAGTGATGATCACTCACATAGTTCTTGGGGGGAAAAAAAGGAAAGAAATAGCATTCCTTTTCCCACTGCACCTTGACTGGACTACACGCCCTGTGATTTTTCTCTAGTTGCCAAACTTTGCAGGGCAGAAGAACTACTCGTGAAATAGCTCCAAGTCCAGGTTTGTGGCCATTTCTATGCGGTACTCCACTGCCGAGGTCTCAGTGTGGAGGTTTAAATAAGCTTCCACAGCATGTCACTGCAAATGTACTAAGCTAATACTTTTATTCTGAAAAAAATGAACAGAATGAGTCAGAAAGGAAGATGTTAGTTATCATAGTTTGAAAACGGCATGGTAGCAACTAGTAGGACTGAGAGGATTCTAGAATTCATAAGCGGTTTTAACAAACACTCAAAAGCCAGTAGTGTTTTCTGTAAAACAAAGCTGACCCATAATAACTATGACAGAACAATAGATTCTTGGCTACAATAGAAATGATATTCTGAAAATAAATTCTTCTTAGATTTTAAGTTTACAAAATTTGACCAAATAACATAAAATAAAATTTAATGAAAGGACCAAGAATTCTATGGCAAGGTATTTTTTTTTAGGGAAAGGAAAATACATATAATGACTGATGCTTTGTAGTGGTCATTGCTACATTAAAAAATTTAAAACCCAAGTCTCCATTAGTAGAGGATTAATGAAATAAACTATGGAACATTGTTACTAAGAAATCTATTATGTAGCAGGTAAAAAGACTGAGTGTGAACATGGAAAGATGTATAAGATATATTGCCAAGGAAGACAAGCAATCTACAAGACAATAAGTTCAGAGTCATCTCATTCATTCAATAGCATCCATACCACAAGGCTCACTTTTCATTATACATCTTTGGGGGTGCGTGAGCATGTGGAAAGACACAGACTAAATAGAAAACATCAGGGACCTTCCAAGACAGAAATTATTTGCATCTGTTTGCTTGTATATATGATAGATATAGATATATTCACATAGATCGTAGGCATGCATTACTTGACTGAAGTAGTATACTCTTGATGGGAAAGACAGAAGAGGAAACATGGTACAGTTGTGGTCTTCCAGTACATGCCCTTGAGACTCCCATATCCTTTCTGAGCTCAGTCAGTGTCCCAGCTGAGATGACAACGGGAAATGAATGAAGTACAGATCCTTAGAGTATGTGTTCCCACCTAGCAGAAGCTTTCCCTGTGATCAGAATAGCCCTTGTTATATTCCCACCTCTATGGGGGCTCATCTGCCTTTTCCCTATTATGCAGAATTTTCTCTGAGGTATTGTCAACCAGAAAATACACCCTGAGTACTACAACATATAAAATACTGTTCTGGGGCCACTGTGATCAAGATACCATCTGCTGTTGCCATTCAAGTCCTCAGACACAGAACAGAAAACCCAAGAACTTATTAGCCAAAGCCAAGATTGGGGCTCCGAACAGATGATGGGCAGAGGAGGCTCAGTTGCACTCAGCTGTGCACTGAAGTTACTCACAGAGCTTCCTCAACGATCTCATGTGAGTTCCTGTGCCTGTTAGAAACTCCCCTCAACTTAGCGCTCCCCTTTGAAAAAGCAGGTGCAATATGTTCTGGTGCAGACATAGTGCTATTCATTTTAATTATTTCACAGTCATTTGCATGCAATTGCTTTTCTTTGACTTTTGAGACAAGGTCTCATTGTAGCCCAGGCTGATACTGACAATAACTTTGAATTTCTCATCCTTCTGCCTCCACATCCTGAGTGTGGAGATCACAAACATGTACCCACACACAGTCTACCCAGTCCTGGGGATTAAACCCAGAGCCTCATGCATGTACTCTGCCCACTGAGCTACATCCCTAGCTCCTCTGTATGCAGTATTTGCGTTTATATTATAAATTCAGCATTAGAATCAAGCACAGCTCAGTTGCCTGCCCAAGGCCACCGACCTCATAACTTCAGTGAGTATGAGTCAACTACTTCCTTATACAAACAAGACTGGAGAAAGAGTTCTGTATTATAGAAAATTGGAGAATGAAGTGGCCCAAGAGAGGCCTGTGATATCAAAGGAAAACAAATCCCAGGGAAAGAAAAGAAATCGCAGATGGTTCTGCAAGGACCCAATAAACCAATGACTTGAATTCTCAGTTATTAAAATGGCCCGGCTACCATAGCAACAAGTGAGTGAGAACTTGCACCCCCTCCCAAGACAGAATATTGTATGACTCTATTATAGGGCATGCTTGAAGCATCACATAAACAATGACAGGGGCTTTTCTGTCTCTCTGAGAAAGGATGTTTCCATTTTCCCTTGTTATAAGTATGTAGTTTCCATTTATTCCTGCTGGTTTGGGAGAGAGGTGAAGAAGAGATCAGGGTGGGGAAGGTGGAGCTGAAGTTGGTGGATCTAGGGAACTGGACAGGCCTCTTCTGCTAATCTCGGAATCACACTGACTGATTTCTGCACTTTTCCCTTTCCTGCTGCTGCAATCACCATTCCCAGTCTGTTCCATGGTCAAGTGTATCGGCGAATCAATCCCACACCAGTTATGTTTTAAGGGGTTATTTATTTGGGGGGGTAAAACTTACATACACCATAAACCATCAGGAAGGGAGCCTAGTTGCTGGAGCAGGAGCCAGGAGCAGGAGCCAGGAGCAGGAGCCGGGAGCAGGAGCCGGGAGCAGGAGCCGGGACCAAGCACCGGAACCAAGAGGGCCTGATCCGGATCTGCTTCTCTTTTTAAAAGAGAAATACACCACGCCCAGTGGGCTGGTATTTCAGCAGCTATTGGCTGACGGAGCGGAAGTCGCTCCCCGCTGCACTGTGGGCTCGTATTTCAGCGACTATTGGTTGAGGCAGTGGAAGTTACTCCCACAACACAAGTGGCTGCTGCAGGGTAAGCTGTGGTAGTCCACCGAGCCCTGGGAAAGCATGTGGCATCTGTGGGTGGTGGTGGGGAGAAGGGTTTGTGCATTGATGAATTCCATCTTGCAGCTCCATCTTCAAGGGCAGCAAGAAAACAAAATGTAGCTTTGTTCTAAATCAATTGTGTCCTGGATCTGAGCATTTCAAATGGGAACTGGCACTTGAGTGGAAAATAAAGGGAAGACTTCTATCTGAGTCTAGATTCAGGGACAGAGAAAACCAGAAATGGATGCAGAGCAGGGCCACAAACAGGAAGAACGGTCCTGGAAGGGTCAAGCCTAGTGGCAGCCAGTAGAATCTGATTCAACTGGAGATCTGGGATGGGACCATATGACCAACATGTGAGATGGGTTCTCCAGGGACAATGACTGTTTATTGGAACCAAAATTATGGAAAAGTGAGGAAACTTCAGCAGCCATGCTTACCTCTGCCACCCAGTACTAACTCCCATGAAGGAAAAAAAATCAAAACAAACAAAAAACTAGGAAGTGATCTTGTTAACAGCAATCAGAAGCCAACCTGGGTAAAACTGCTGGCTAACGGAACCAATATGGATGATAATGGAGCCAAAAGACATATCCATACTTTGAGCACCTGGATCCAGTCATATGTAGACCATATGATCTAGGCTTCTAATTATAGCAACCAGAAAATCCTCCCCTACATGTTGTTAAGCCATTTTTTTAATGCATCATATCACTTGCAGATGAATTAGTCATGCCATCCCTTGTCCTTCATTGTATGGTCAACAGTATCCCATGACCCTCCCAATGTAATACGTTCACACTTAGACACACTTACAGAAGCATCAGCAAGTCAATTGGAGGCGACAGAGCAACAGACACTGTAAGCGGCTCATGACTCCTCAAAGCAGAGCTTGGGTGTCAGAATCTTTAAGAGTCAATTGTTCTAAGGTCATCGAGGTCTCAAAGAACGAATTGACAGAGTTAGGACAATAACCAAGGTTTCTGCCATCAGAACCATGAAACTAATGTGAACAAGAAACAAGAACAATCCACTTGAAAAAGCAATTATGCAGCTGGGCGGCAGTGGTGCATGCCTTTAATCCCAGCACTCAGGAGGCAGAGGCAGCTTGGATCTCTGTGAGTTCAAGGCCAGCCTGGTCTACAGAGCAAGATCCAGAAAATGGCTACAAAGAGAAATCCTATCTCAAATATATGTATATGTATTTGTTCTTTGATGTTACCAAGAAAGTTAAGCATTGTCTTCGAAATGTCTAAAACAGCTCAGTTTTCTGGAAAGGACACGGAGGGTGAGTGTGGTATTTACTGGCTAGAACCAGCCAAGCAAGAGACATACACTTCGGCATGTGATATTTGGGGTGGGTTTCTTGGACTGGATAGCTGAAGAGGGCTTTCCACAGACTAGAAGTCTAGAAATGAAAGCAAGCTGAGGTCAGGTTCCTCTTGGCAACTCCAATGCTGCCTTCCAGCGATGACTCAGAGAAAGATGGAAAGGCTAGGTCTCTGCTTTGATTGTTACAATTGTGTTATAAAACTAGACAGAACTTCCCTGCTAAGGTGAAATGGTTCTTTGCACCATGTGGAGCACAGAATGAAATCCCACAAAAGCCGGGGTCCTTTTTCATTTTGTTAACAAGGTAATGGAAAACACAAATTTAGAATGAACAAGGAATTTTGCATCTTAATTATCACCCTCACTCGTCACCCCAAATCCCAATTGCCAACTGGATTACCAGATATCAGGTAAACTCTCCAAGATTTGAAGGTGTAGTTGCTTAGAAATAAAGATACATGGGGAAAATCCTAGGAAGCATTCCAAAAATTCTACACTAGCATACATTTGAATAAAATAAAACTAGCAACTTAGATGTGAAAAATCAAACCATCCTAGATACTGCATCAATTTTAATGGCATCTCTCTCTAAAGTGAAACATAAGACAGAATACACACAATTACCTGTTCTATTTCTCCTTGTTCCACAGAGTTTTACTGAAATAATAGCAAACCAAGGATACGTAGAAAGTGGGATACAGAACAATTATCAACCACTGTCAACATGATGATCCCCAAAGCAAACTTAATAGAAAGATGAACATTTTTTTTAAAACTAATGATAAAAACCCTGAGTCTGGTGAGATGGTTCAGTGGATAAAGTGATTGGTGAATCACAAGGGGACCAGAGTTTAAATGTCCCTCAGCATGTAAGCCATACCTATTCTTCGCTGCTACTCTGAGACAGGAGGCAGAGATAAAATCACCCCCCAAAGCTGGGGTGGGGTAGAGGAAACCAGCCTGACGTACACAGTAGTAAATAATAAAAGACTTCGCCTCAAACAATGGTGGGGATGTCCAAAAAATGTGAGCATATTTCCATCTTGCCTGAAGGTCAGAGAGTTTTAGCTTATTTAAAGTTGTGGACAACAAATGTGGCTACACATTCTGACCTAAGGTGTGATTACTTTGTGTTTTTGTTGTTAATACAGGTAGATCTACTCCACCCTGACCAAAGGTCGTGAAATTCAAGCATACTTCTTCTCCTTCTTTTGAATTAAGAAATTTGACCTTGGGAGTGGCTGTCTTCAGGATACTTGGTCTGAATGGGTTCATTGCCTAAACAACAGAATGCTTTTCTCGTGGATTAATGGCTTAATGGCTCAAAGAATTAAAGCAAGTTACTGTCCTTTGTATCATGCTAAAGCCATCTTTTGTCTTCTTCCCCTTTTTGAATGGGGGGGTATAAAAGTGTCTAGAAAATAAACGAGGGTGAATTCAATTTCAGTGTTCACTGGAACTCCCTCCCGGTACTATTCTTTGTTTCTGTTTTAATATTTTCACTTGTTTCTTCACGCTCTTTACTAACTTTTCTAATCCCCGTGCCCCTACCCTGGTTAGAGTAAGGACCCACACTCACTACTTCGTGCTTTTTTGATGGCCACACAACTTCTCTTTCAGTAGCCTGCCCTGTTATCAACAAGGAAGGTAGGCTCTGTTCTTCTTTACTTGGTTCATGGTATTTCAAGTCTGTGCATGCCATTGTGAATAAGGAATTCTTAAGCATCTGTGAAATGTTTGGGAGCTGAGAAAAAAAATTACTTTAAAATTTAAGAGAAAAGTACAAATTGGATTTAACTACTATTTAATTAAATGTCTACAAAATCTAACATCATGCAATTCTTTGACAGGTAGAATTAGTTTCATAAAAATGCTTCCATTTAGAAATGTTTTGGATATATTTTTCTTTGAGTATGTTTCTGAACACACACACACACACACACACACACACACACACACTGAAGAATTCTTGAAATGATTGCAGAGAAATTGAAATCACCAATAAATTGTCTTGCAGTGAGTCAGAATCATTTTCAAAGAAAAGATAATAAAAATTCTTTTCGAAAAATGCTCAAGATAATGGGACATTTAAGCGTATTTTAAAACTTTGTTTTAGATGTGGTCTTACTATATCACCCACTGGCCTCAGTCAGACATACTGGCTTCTGGGGTAGTGGAGGAGGGAGCTGGGAGTACTTCAGTTGGCAAAGTGGCTGCCACACAAGCGGAAGACCGACTTTCATTCCCAGAATCCATGTAACAAAGCCAAGTGTATATCTAGACGTGGTGGCGTGTGCATGATCCATGAGTTCAAGGTCAGATTGGTCTACATATAAAGTACCAGGTCAGCCAAGACTACATAGTAAGATCTTATCTCAAAATAAAAAAAAAAAAAACAGGTGTGATAGCTCAAATTTGTAATCCCAGTACTGGGGAGGTAGAGACAAGTGGATCCCCAGGATCCACTGTTCAATCAGCCTAATCTGCAAGCCTCAGGTTGATGAGAGCTGAGAGACCTTGTCTCAAAACCAAAACACAACAATAACAATGTAGATGTCTCCAATACCCAGTGTTGTCCTCTAGACTTCACAGGTATGCACAGTTTCATATACACACTACACACACCGCAAAAAGATAAGGGGGCAGAAAGACAGAGGCAGAGGGAGAGAACCTTGCAGTCTTCCTGTTTCAGCCTCCCAGTGCTGAGACTTGCAGGACTATATCACCACACTGACCAGGAAACAAGATAGTTAGTATAAAGTGGGATGCTTCTTAAACAGTTTCGCACGGTGCAGAGAGAACACTAAGAAGAGTTACCTAGGAGTTGGGCATGCATTCAGACCACAGACCACATTTGTTAAACTGGAAGATGGGTTGAAAAGATCAAACAGTAATTTTAAAACGATAGACAGAAGGCCCAAGACATAAAACAGAAAAATTATTGCCGCAAACTTAATCCTTCTCTCAAGAAAGCCTTATATCATCAGCTGCATCATTTCTGGGCCTCCTGGTATTTTATTTGCTTCCCCTGGGTCTCTCCTGTCTGCCCCAGGGAACAATAAATCCCTGAGGTCACAATCCATCACCACCGCCTCATTTCGTCTCACCTTGGGACATGTAGTCCTCAGTTAATATCCTCTTTTCAAGCTAAACATTAAAAGAGGCAAGCACTCTCATGCACATTTTAAAAAAGAATGGTTCTTCCAAGTGTGTTCTTAGCAGCATAAGAACAGACCAGAACCTTTGAATGGGGAAACACTGCTGAGAAATGCATTTGCACGAACATCCGTTGTTGTTTCTTTGTTCCTTGCTTGGAATATGTTTCTCCCTGGGAAATCTTATTTTCTTGCTCAAATGCAGTACTTAACTCTGGTTGATTTCTTAGCTGAAATTACTTACAGGAAGAAAATCTGCCTAAGTGTCTTTGATTATTATGGAATATTTAAACCCTCACCAAGCTATGACAACCTTGTTAAATATACACACACACAAAAGACAAACCACATCTCAAAAAGACATTGCTTTTAAGTGTGATGATGCTTTACAGTTCATTTTTGATGGGGAAAATGAGAATTATTACTACCTATGTGGGTTCCTATCTAAGAATTAGCCCAACTCTGTGGGTTTCATAACTGTAGTGCTGGTAGCGGTGATTTTTATAAAGTATGGGAAATCCAACCTCCTGTAAGCAATTGAGTATGGGTTTTGCGCTCCCCCACAGCTGTGAGAGGAAGAAAGTCAATGACACCAGCTATAAATTCCTAAGCTTTTGTTCCCTGTGCTCCCATGGAGAAGAGGTGTGTGTTCACAGACTGAAGTCAGAATGCCCAGATGCCCATGGTTACCAGTCTAATGACATTGGTTTAATATTGTTTTCTTTTCTTATCTCTTTTCCTGTTTCTTACTCATAAAACAAGAAGTCAAGAGTATTCTTAGACTTCAGTTGGAGATCAGTAAAGGATCAAATGTTTGAGGCCTAGCTACACTCACTCCCTCCTGCCCCTGACCTCCCAGCAATAGCCAACCTCAACCAGAATGCATATTGTCACAAAGGATGGGGAACTTGGCCACTGGGTCACTGGGGGTTTAAAGAACCTGAGTGCAAAGATAAGAGGGTTTTGCTTTTCTACTAAGTTATTCGTCCTGGGCCTGGGCTTACTGTGACCTCTGTAACTTCCCAAGCTAGCCAGACTTTAGGGACTTTGTGATTGGGGTACCCTTCTGTGCTTAGCAGTCTTGAATCTGTTCACTACCATGGAGAATTCTCATTATCTTCTACTGTTCTCGGATGTATTCAAAACCCACGCTTAAGAAGAAAGTAGCGTTGGTTGCTACCTACATCAGTCACTTTTGAGTCAGTGTGACCAAATGCTGGACAGAACCAACTTAAGGCAAGAAAGATTAATTTGGGTTCCTGGTTTCGGTGGTATACTTGATCACAGTGGAGAAAGATGGAGGTGTTTGTGGTGATGCACCCATGTGGCAGAGCCTTTCACCTCTTCAGTAACATGAAACAGAAGGCTAACCCCTAACCAAGTCTAGGACACAGCCCTTAAAGGTCCTCCCCTGGTAACCTACCACCTCACCTCTATGTCCCAGAGGTTCAGCCACCCCCAAAAAACGGCACCATCAGTAATTAAACAAGTCTTCATATATATAAGCTTAGAAGGGACATTACATGATCAAACCATGACAATGTTCAGCTTATTAGTTAAGTTCTAATCTCCAATTATGCAGACACAGATGACTATCGAGCAGTATGAGCAACATGAAAAGCCAGGAGTATGATATCATACCAAGAGTTGATTTACTTCATCTATGACAGTGTGAGTGCATACTGCATTGCGGTAGTTAGATATAGAAACCTGCTGCATTCACGGAATGTAGAAAACACCTAAGGAATAATAAATATGAAATTACTACCCTTCCAGTCCCAAACAGAGCTACCCTTGGGGGACCCTGCCCACGACACACACGTGTGCGTGCCACTAGCTTACCCTGGTGTGTTTCCCTGGCAAATTTCAAACGACAGGTGTATAAATTACTTTCCCATTGCTGTGCTAAAAGGGCCATGACCAAGGCAACTTAGAGAGCAAAGGGTTTCATCCTGGTGTTTAATTCCTGAGGAATAAGAGTCCATCAATGCAGAAAAGTGGCAGGCTTTGTAGAGTTGAAGCTGAGAGCTCACACCATGAACCACAAACAGAGAACATCAACCAGGAATGGTGTCAGGTTTTGAAACTTCCAATCCCACTCTTAGTGGCATTCTCCCTTTAGCCACCAATAGGAACCAAGCATTCAAATATCTAAGCTAGCCTATGGGGGGCATTCTCAACCAAACTATAACAAATGAAATATTTCAAGAAGTCATTGTATTTTTAGCAGGTCTGACATTTCCATTAAAGTAAACCCATGAAGTAGATATTGAGTCATTCCACTGCCCACTCATATGTACACAACATGTAACACACTGTCTAGGCTGACGGGTCTTCAACATGGAATGCTCCCCTCAAGGACTCAGCGCTGCAGTCTGGACACACAGATGACAGAGCACATGAAGGAAACAACAGAACGGGGAGCCATTAAGGGGCAGTGCCAGTCACGTCAAGTCTTCAAGGACGTTTTTGCACCAAGCCTGTAAATCTTGACCCAAGAAGCTAAGAAATTTAAAAATCTGCTTTATTTAGGGAGTTCCCTAAGGAGCCCACTGTCACACAGATACCGTCCCCAACCTGCCTGCTTTACTTTAGATCCTGTGGCCTCCTCGAGGGACACAGCAGACAACAAACTCTGCTGTGTGTGCCTAAGAGGCTCTTGCCACACAGGCCTCAGCTTTGCTCTGCTGTCTGGAAAGGAAGATGGAAACAGAAAAAAAAAAACTCATAGTAGACTCAGCATTTGGCAAGTTAAACATAAATGAATGGTATTTAGTTTTCTTTGTTCATATTCTTTACTTAATTTTTTATCCCCAACCCCACAAAGGATTTTTTTCTTACACATTATGAAATCCTGTATTCAACTCTACTTTTGATAGATTTTTCAGGGCCTATTTTAAAGACATGAATATGACACACACACACACACACACACACACATCTTTATTAAAATTCAAATTATACTATCCCTACCCCCATGAAACACACTTCCAACACACAAATGCACAATCACACACGTGTGCACATGTACATACACTCACACATGCACGACCACACACATTCATTCACACATGCACACACACACATGCATAAGTATGCATGCACGTGCACGTGTGCGCACACACACACAACACACATACACACACGTGCAAGTCCTTGAGTGATTAGCTCAGTGGATACCTGATTACAAATGGCATTCATAAAGGTCTTCTCTTCCACTTGACCAGGCTTGCTTGCTCTTTCTCTCTCTCTCTGAGCGATGCTGAGTGAAAGACAAGGTTCTTACCCGGAACACTTCCAGGAATGGTTTTATGATTGAAGCTGAAGCACACAGCTATCTTTAAGTTCCTCAGGGAAGCAGTCTTCCTTCCAGAGAATGAAGGGCCATTTCATCAGGAAGGAGAGAAATTGAGGCACTTTCTCCAGGAGAAAATGAGGCCTCAAGTTTAGAGTGAGGAAGAGAGCGCTAGGGCGCCAGCTGGAGAGAAACAGCTCTGACAAGGAAAGCTGTAAGAGTCCGGAGCCCAGCAGCAACACTTGATTGGCACCCTGTTTCTCTTTAAAATCAGGACATTAATCAGTTATTAATCTACGACAGCCCCACACCAAGAAAGGCCAGCAAGGCCGGACTCCAGAGAGAAGGTGGACACCTCCTTTATGGGCTGAAGGGAATGCCCTTACTGTCTGCCACCGTCAACAATGCTGAGTGTCCTTGGGACGTGGGAAGAAGCACAAAGCTCAGAAGCCAGGCTTTGGAGACCGGAGGAGGAGTGGCTCTACCACTTCACACTGTCGTCGGGTCACATACAGGGCCTTGTTCCTCCGAGTCTACACAACCAACACTGCTTACAAATCTCTGGCCGTGCCTGTGAGACGGGGTTAGCTGAGGAGAATGGAAGACTGACCCTAACTGCTGGACCAAACATAAAGGAGGAAGGTAAGTCTGCATGAGCACTCACTGCTCTCTGCTTCTACAGCCTGGCCAGCCACCTCCTGCTGCCGGCTCCCAGCTTCCCCTGCAGGATGGACTGCATCCCTTGGAACTGTAAGCCAAGATCAGATCTTCCTTCCCTATGCTGCTTTTGTTAGGAATTATGTCCCAGGAATAAGACAAGAAACCAGTATGACTGGTTCCCTGCCCTCTCTTAAGGAGGGAGGGGGAGAGGGGAGGGAGAGGGAAGGAATGGGAGGGGAATGGGAGGAGGGGAGGAAGTATAAATTTTTGAATGAAAAAAAAATAAAAAATAAAAAAAGAAAGAAACCAGTATGACAGAAAGCGATAGTCCTGTCTTGGATGTTTCCTCTTAGAAGTGAGTGGCAGTCTCCCAGTCCCACTTGGGTCATGCAAGCAGCTGTAAGTCGCCAGTTTGCAATGAAAATGAACATTTCCCACAGACAACAGTGGCAGGGAAAACCAAAGACTGCAGGTGTTTAGGTCCCCGATTCTGGCTGTACCTAAACCGAGCTCCACATCTGAACCTTTTCGTGGTGTGTTCATTCAAATTTCCTTGAACTATTTAAAATGGCTGTCCACAGGTCTAGAGTCCCAAGGGCTAAATCTGGCTACAGCCTATTTATGGAAATAAAGTTTTATTGAGACACAGTTGCAAACATATTTGTCAGTTTATAAATTGCCTGTGGCTGCTCTCACACCGTGAAGGCTGAGTTGAGTCACTGTGTCAGAGACCATATGTCTCAAAAGGCAGAAAATAGTCTCTCCACAAAATAAAATGGTCACCAACCCTTGAGCTCAACAGTCCATTGCTACCACAACAATCGCTTCTTTTTTCCTTGAGTAGCTGGTTGGTGGGAGCTGGTTTCTATCACTGGCTACTCAGCTATTCAGAATGCAATATCCAAAATATGTTATGTGCTTTGAACTTCAAGGTGTGTTGGAAGTAGTTTCTCTTGGGCCTATCCCTGTTCTTTTGTCTCTTGTCTTTTACCCCAAACCTAGTTAAAAGCAACACAGAATTCCTCTTCCCCAAGTTTCATCATGGACACTATCCCTTCCTCCCCCATGGTGAGCCATTAGAAGGAGGAGAAGGAGAAAAAGAGAGTCCCTTCTCCCCTTCTTCGTCATCTCCTCATTCCAGAGGAGCCCTGCTCTATATCTGGGAGTAAATAAGGTCACACCAAGTTCAAGAAGAGTCTGAACACACTGGCCTTGCTGGGGGTGGCACCTCAGTCTATATATAACTATGACGTCAGGCCCTTTTGTTCAAACACATTCTTCCTCAAGCCTAAGCATAAGAGCAGCTCCTCTAGGCCATTAGCCCTCCATCTGTGAAGGTTCTAGCAACACATATAACTGTGATTAAATAAGTTATATTTTATTTTTTTTATTATTTACCAGAATGTTAAGAGCCATTGTTAGGGTAGGTGGTGGAAGAAGTCATATCTTCCTATCTCTACATCACCAAAAATCATGACTGCTGTCTTCAGCTTTTCCTTGCGCTCAGTTAACCACCGACACAGCTGTCACCCAGCACCTTGCTCCTGCATTCATTCCCTCTCCTGACTGTTTCCTTTATGCAGAAATGATGCCATTTTGCACCATGCTTTTAAGAAGAAAGTACATGCTGGCTCTCCCCTTGTCTCTCCTTCCTCCTATTCACTTTGAGCTGGGGGAAGTTATGCCTCAATTATTTTTGGCTTTAGCATCCTTAATGCTTGGCGCAAAGCAGATATTTAATAAACACACATTATATCTTAAACTAAATCCAACTGTCTGCACTCAAGTTAATCTCTCTGTGGGAGAAGAGCTGCTTTCTTTGATGGAATTCATGCTGCAGAAGAAGACCATTGTCTGGGCCAAATGTTCAGAAGAAAATCTATCAAAAAGCAAAACTAATCCTCAAACCCTGAACATTTTCAGTATTATTGGCTTAAAGCAGTAGTTTTCACAGTGTAGGCTCTGGGCACCACCAACAGGCTTACCCTGACCTTGCTAAAAACAGTCTCAAGTCTCACCCCATACTCCACTCTGTGAAATAGAACCCTTCAAGTGGTACCCTGAATCCTTTTACCAAGACTACATACTGATCAATGCACTTGAAACCCTAAGACCAAACAAGGGCCCAGGCAACTTCTTCATAAGAGTAGATACTAAAGATTTAGACTCTATGCCAAGAGCATCAAAGTTCTATAATGTGTACATATTAGGAGGGAACAGAGATTTCCATAAAATGTTTAATGATATTTAAAACATATTATGTACTTACTATGCTGGCACAGGCCTTAAATCCCAGCAGACAGATCTCTCTATGTGGTCTACAGAGTAAGTTCCAGGTCAGCCAAAGCTACATAGCAAGACTCTACTTCAAAAAATGTATTATGCAATTGTAGTAAGAGTACAATTTTCGATAATGCATCTCACTAAAGGGAAGAATGGAGAGCTTCTTCATGACAATACGTTGATCGATTGCAGCTCAAAGTCAATGATACCCATGCATATGATACAATGCTGTGGTTTCTCCACTTCTCAAACTTACTGAAGTCTTACCCTCAGTGTAACATATTTGGGAGTGTAGCCTTCAAGTGGAAATAAAGTCACAAGAGTGGTGCCTATGATAGGATCAGCGTGCTTATAAGGAGATAGAGAGAGTTAAGAGAGTCAAGAGTAAGCAGTCATCATTGAATAAAGATGACTGCCACCAAGCCTGATGGCATGAGTTCGATCCCCAGAACCTCACGTTAGAAGGCGAGAACTGACTCCTGCAAGTTGTCCCCTGACTTCCATGTGAACACCAACATACAAAAATATTTGCAATCACAAAATAAAACAAATAACGTTTTAGTTTTTAAAAGAAGGGAACACCAGAAAGCTCGCTGCCTCTCTCTTTTCAGGCACATGTGATAAAATGATGGTCACTTGCCCTGTGATATTAGACTTCTTAGACTCTAAGACTAGCTGACACCACAGTGTTTGATGACCACATAATTAATTGTACTACTATTTTTCATACATGGGAAGAAATTTAAGTAGGCACAGGCTCTAAGCCCAGTCATTCGACTTTGTTCAAAAGATCCACTGAAGGTGTGGTCTAGATAGTTAAGTGTCAAACTCAAGTTCAAAATCACCATTAATGCCATCAGTCAGCATAGAAGTGACCTGGACGAAGACTGGTGGGACTCCTAGAAGACAAGGCTGAACAGTCTGGGGTAGGCATGTTCCTTCAGGACATGACAGTCTGTTCTGAAACACTAATGAGCGCATGAAGAAAGGCAGATAATGAATAGGTTTGATCATGATGGAATGTAGATGAAAATAAGAAAATCATACTGCTTAGACAGACACCCATTATTCATACTGCTTAGACACCTTATGCAGAACAAAGTCTTCAAACTAGAGGGGAGCTATCCCCTGGAGGGCCCCTCCCAGGATTCCCAAACCAAGGAAAGGTTTCCAAGAAGATAGGAAAAAGGGAAAGTACCTGAGCAAAGGAGTAATCAGGGTGTGATGTTCTTTCTCATGCTACTGAATTTCCAATTTTTCTTTAATAAACCCAAACCATCTTAATGAAAAATTTCTAAAATATCTGTTGCAAAACAAATGAAGAAAATGTATTAGATTCTAGGATCAGAATGCATGCATTTCCCAAACAAAGAGATCTTTTTGAAGAGCTGTGTGCTCACCTCACATAATGAGTGACCCTGAGTCATCGACTCAAAGCAGTGCGGATGTTGATTTGATTTCACTCTGTAGGGAAAAAAACAGAATAGCAAGTGTTTCAGGAAAACCTCTTTGAATTTCAACTCTCAGTGAAAAGGAAATATTTATGAATAAGCTTTATAAAATAATAATTCTTTCAAGTCTTTTTAATGAAAGACACTTTTTAGGAGAATTAGCTAACAGGGAGAAACTCACATAAAGGATTAAAAAGAAAAGTAAATTATTTATTCGCTCTCCGGCGGGGCCTACTGAGCTTCAGCTGTATATCAAAGACGCCTAAGTGAGTTCATTTCCGGAGCACATTTCCATTTAGAGCAGCTTGTAGGCTTCAAAAATGCCCTGGTTCCGCTTGCATATTTCATGGTTAGAAGGGGTGTCCAGGTTCAGCATCAGCCCGAATCAATCCTGAGCTCTCTTTACCAGGTAGATAAAACCCTTTGCCAGGCCGGCTCTTTCTAGGAAGGTGAACACACATCAAATTGTATTTGAAAGGCTCCTGAAGATTCAAGCTGTGGAGAGTTGTGTAAGACATAGAAAGCTTAAATCTTCTTACTGTATTTCTTCCAAAGAGAGGTGTTTGCACCATCTGCGCCGAAACCCACGGCAAGTCTATGACTTGTAAGAAAGGTTAGAGTTTCCCATTGAAGAAGATTTAAATGTGTAGAACTAAATGAAAACATGCATCCATCCCAACAAAAGTTTTTAGAAAGCGCAGACCTGTCCCCTGAAATGAGATGTCTCAGCATTAACTGACTTCGCCTAGCTTTCCTGCCTCCGTGCCGCAGCCATCACTAGAGGCCAACTGGCACCCCTGGAAACTCTGCGTATTCCTGGGAACCGAGGGAGATCGATTACTTTCAGACCCCCTTGTGTATTTTTAAACATTTAATCTAAAGCCTGGAATAGATTGTTCTTTGTGGGCTTGACATATTGTCAGGAAAATTACAAATCTTCCAAAAATGCTAATATCAACTCTGATTACAGCAAATTAGAATCAAATCCCGAGTCTCTTCCCCTGGGGTCGTTTTTGGACCAAAACAAACACCGCTCAAGAAATTGAATTCTGATAACTAATTTGCCTTGTTATTGAGCAAGAAAAATTGGAAAAGAGAAAGGTACCTGGCCCTGGAATTGTTTCCCCTGTTGAACGGGGTTCTGTCACCCTGCCAGAGACAACAGTAGAGAGGCAGGTGCTCTTTAGATGAAGGTTTCAGATATAGTAGACTCCTCCATGTTCTGGAACTCTACACCTGGTGTAGCCATGAGTTCTGAGGTTGACCAGTGTCTTCAGTCAAATGGATATGAGTTGGGGAACATTTGGACTATAGTGAGAAAGCTCAGCACATGGAAGCTCTGGCCACCTTGTTTCTATTAATGTCCTAAAACCCTATGGCCGAAAGCAGCTTGAGGAAGGAAGGGTTTGTTTCAGCTGATGTATCCTGATCATGGTTCATCAAGAAGGGAAGTCTTCAAGAACCGAAAGCAGAGGCCATGGAGGAGTACTTCTTACTGGCTTGCTTAACCTGCTTTTGTACATAACTCAGGACCAACAGCCTGTGGATTCCCTGCCAGCAGTGGGATGAGCCCTCTCATGTCAATCATCAGTCCAGAAAATACCCTACAAACTTGCCTACTGGGACATCTCAACTGAGCTTCCCTCTTTCCACATGACACTAATGTGTATCAAGTTGACAAAAACAAAAACAAAAACAAAACCAACCAACCAAGTAAACGAAGACGCTAACCATCACCCCACCAAGCCTGATAGCCAGAGTTCGGTCCCTGGAATCCACGCGGTGGAAGGAGAGACCTGATTCCCAAAAGATATCTTCTGTCCTCCACATATGTGCCATGACACATGTGTGCCACACACGTGCACCCACAAGAAGTAAGAGTACTTTAATTAAAAAACTTGAGTTCTTAAGAAAAATTAAAACAGCACCACAATTATTGTCACCTTTGATTGGTGGTGTGTCTTGTGGTTTAGGCTTCCTGCATCTTCAGCTCATGGTTACAGCAATGCTCTGAAGAGACATTAAAGCCCTCATTAAATTTAGTAAGTGTATCTGAGTGTCAAGCCAAAGTCTCCTCCTGTATACCAAGACTTTATAGCCAGTTTCCAAGGTGTCCCTGGAGGCCTCGGCTTCCTGCCATTCAAGCCCCTGAGCAGGGCTTCTTACTGCTCTAGGCTGATCTTGGTGACCAATCACACAGGGCAGAAGAGACAGCTATCACTTTTGAGATAAGAAAAGGGCTCTCTCTCCCTCTCCCTCTCTCTCTCTCTCTCTCTCTCTCTCTCTCTCTCCTCTCTCTCTCTCTCTCTGTCACTCTGTCTCTCTCTTTGTGTCTCTATCTCTGTCTCTGTCTCTCTCTCCCCTCCCTCCCTTCACACACACATATTAATACTATACATGCATACATAGTATATAAACATTTATGTACTATATACATACCATTATATACTACCATTCCAGAGTCTCTGGTGCCATTTCCATATGTATACACATACATGCATGCACATGTGCACACATACACACACACATGCACATGTGCACACAGCCATTCCAGAGTAGTGTTAAGAAAATCCCCACCAGTGGAAAACTGACTGTTTACTCCGTGTCCAGCCAAAGCCTTGAGACAACCAGAGCTCCGGAAACAGCCTAAGCTGGAGCCACCAGCTAAGCTTCCACTGAACTCGCAATCTGCCACAGCACGCACTATATTTGCTAAGCTATTAAATTCTGGAGAAATCTTTATCATATCATTGATACATCAATACATATGAGTTTGTACAAACATGATAAAACACTAACTGCAGATTTCCTAGAGCGTCTTTTGTGCAAAGTCTTCTGTAAATACCAAAGGAAAATAAGAAAATAGAACAATAAGATTCCCTCCCTACCCGAAGCCTTCAAATAGCTTTAGAGTAGACAGAAGCATTTGTGTAGGTAGATTAAAAACTATTTCCAAAAATACATGTGTGATAGTCTCTTAGATGTCTGTATAACCTTCTCCCTAAGTCCAAATTATATAGCGAGATGCTTTAGAGTATTAGGTTATAACAGAAAAGTGCGAAGGAGAAGAAAGGGCTACGATTAAGCTTCTCAAATTCAAAATAGTGTCTACTTGCGAGATAATTAGCTGCAAGCCAGACATTGTTGGAAACGAAACAATTTTCTAAATTCTTTTAGTTCCCATTTAACATATCAAGGGCCAGTCCTGGCATATTAAATCATAGGCTTTCTTCCATAATGCAGCAAATATAGGTTCGGCTCTTTGACATCAACTCCTGAGCCAAAAGAATATTCACCAAGTGAGAGATGAAAGAAGTCGCTATCTTCAGTGGGTGCCGTGGTCTTTGAGGGAGCCCTTCAGGCCTGAGAGGCCGATTCCAACACCTACTGGAGGGAGGGGCTGCTAGCAGACAGCCATCAGCCGTCCACCTGCCTTGAAAGGTGCCTTAACTTTAGCCCCAGTTCAACCACTGGCAGGATAAAGGCTGCTCCTCCTGCTGTAAGACAAGACACCATAACAGACCATCCTGACTTCAGCTCTCTTGTGGACCTGCGTGGAGTCACTGAGGCTGCAGAAGACAACTCCTCTCTCTGACCAGATACGCTTCCTCTTTCCAAGGTTGGTGATTCCCAGGGGGCTCTTAATAAATATTCTGCACTCTCATTTTTATCCCAGTGTCCACGCCCTGTGACAAGGGCCATTTGAGTTGAGTGACACGTAAGTGAAGGTTCAGACATTTGTTCTGCAGCACCAAGTATTGGAGACACCGGAACCTTTATGCACACATGAGAAGATGGCCTTTCCTTGCTTCTGCCCTTGGAACCTTGGGAGTCAAACTGTAGGCTGCTACTGCACTCAAATAGGGATCCCCATTACAGTGGGGACAGAACAAACAGGCGCCCCTCATTTTCAGTGCAGAGGGAATGACTAGCTGGAGCCCACAGACCCCATGACCCTGCCTTAGAAATGAGCAAGATCAGGCCTGGTACTTGGGACGCCAACACAAGACAGACCAGGAGCAATTGATGGATAAAGCACTGTGTCTGGGAACTTCCACTGTTTGGATGCCAAGGGGAATCTAAGGCAGTAATGGGGAGACAAGCCCCAGGTGGATATGGAAAAGATGGGGTTCAGCAGCAAAGCACCATGAGCAACAGAAAGGAGCAGAATGGCCAGGTGGACCAGGCCAGAAACTCTGAAGTCTAGCCCAAGGCCTGAGAGTCCACTTTCACCTCAGTTCTGTGGGGGGTCACACAGGTACTCCCCTTTCCTCCACGTACTAGGCCACATATTGAAAAGGAAGAGAAAAGAGAGCTGGAGAGTGTGGAAGACTAAACTCTGCTGCGTTTCGTCAAGTTGTCCACGCTCCGCCATGAGCCTGGCTGACACTGAGACATGCTGGGCTGACCTGAGTGAGTGCTGCTCCAGTTCTTGGACCCTGTTGATGTCAGCGTCTTCTACCTGGGAAGAGCCATGTGATAGCCTTTTATAAAATATACCCGTCTGACTATATGAGGTTGCCGAGCACCTAACCTCCTTGACATTTCTGTTTGTGTAGTCTTTGTTTTCAAGAGGATGAATTGAGGCTGGCAGTTGATAGATATTAAATTATACAATACCTGAAAATAGAGCATTCTCACTGTTGTGTGGCTGAGTCAGAATACCTGCCATGCTGTAGGCCTCAACCATGCTGTAGGCCTGAGAGAGGTAAGCGTGCACAGACTAGAGGTCTGTGAAGACCTGAAGAAGACAAAGAGGAGGGTGGCCCTAAAAGTGGGGGGGAGGCCGTGTTGGCCCCTTCTGTACTAAAAGCTCACTGAAACCATGTATTAACATAGAATACCATGTACACCACTTTTCTCAGTACAGTCCTTATTTTTCCCTTAGATCTTCAGGTCCTGTCTACTAGCAAACTTTTACTTCTTGAAAGTGTCCTGGGTGAAATGACATTGCCCTCTGTGAAAGGGCTGGGGACACAACTCAGCAGTATAAGATGTGCTTGGTTTATACAATGCTATGGTTCAATACTCAGTGCTGCGAGGTAGAAAGAGAGTCAGGGAAGGGAGGGAGAGGGAAGAAAAGAAGAACAGGAAGAAGAAAGGAAAGAGTAGGAAGAGGGAGAAAGAGTTGGCATAGGTGTGGTGGTGCTTAGAACTACAGTTTAGGAGACAGGGTCATCTTTTCAGTAGATCGTTATGATCATGTGCGCACAGAAAAGGTGGAGCTGGGCTTCCGGAGAAAGGAAGACTAGACTTGATGGATTATAAATGCAGCCGTAGTACCTAGTTTCACATTGCAGCAGTTAAAAACAGAGTGCTAACTGTAGTGAGGAGCTGCAGGCAGGCCTGCTTTTCATCCCGCCCAGCTCCCGCATGGCTAGCTTAGCCCTGGAAATAACAACACACAAATTGTATTCATTTAAACATTGCCTGGTCCATTATCTCTAGAGAGTTAGTTACTGGCTAACTCTCACATCTTGATTGACCCATTTCTAATAATCTGTGTAGCACCACGAGGTGGTGGCTTACCGGGAAAGATTCAGCATGTCTGACCTGGTGGCTGGCTCCATGGCGTCTGCCTCATTGCCCTCTTCCCAGCATTCTGTTCTGTTTACTCCACCTACCTAATTTTCTGTCCTATCAAAGGGCCAAGGCAGTCTCTTTATTAACCAATGAAAATAACACATAGACAGAAGGCCCACCTACATCATTTCCTCTTTTTCTATTTAAACAAAAAAGAAAAGCTTTCACTTTAACATAGTAAAATTACATATAACAAAACAGTAAGAATTACGGTTACAATATTTATATCTATTTTATCTTTATCATAATAATAGAAAACTATAACTAACCATTCTTCAACTCCATCAAAGACTCCAGAAGGATATAATATTACCTAAGTAAACAAGAAGTAAGCAGCTTCCAAAACTCTAGAAATGACAGAGACATCTTGCTGCCTGGACAGTCACCCAAAGTTCATCTGTACCATTGGGGCATCCATCTTCAGCCTACAGGCCCATAGTATCCAGAAACATTTCCATGAAGCAGGAAATTTCAAAGGCAATTCAGTCACTATCTGCTGTGTCCTGCAGAATGTCTCATCTTTTATTATCGATCGCATCGTGCCCCTTCAGCTAACAGAAGTGCCTCTTAGTTTGTAAAACACATATAACCAAATACAGTGATTTCCTATGAAGCAAAAAGTTACTCATTAAAGCAGAAATAATTGTGTGTTCAAAAGGAAATGTCTCTGCTTAAATACTCTTGAGGTGAATCACGTGATAAAGAAATAAATATTAAACATTATCCTTCCAGTAAAAGTGAGAGAATGAAAAATAGAATGGTTAACTGAGTAGCTGGTGGTTGAAGAAGCAAAGATTAGCAAATGCTTTGCTTTGCTTTTCCTTTGCTGCATTAAATGGAGGCTCAGAAGATACCAGATAAGCTGTAGACATGAAGAAGGTGTACCACCTCTGTACAACTCCATTGACGACTACAAGTTTGTAAACCCTCACAGATCACAAAAAGAGCCTATCTCAGGAAAAAAACTAACTACTGACCAAGTGACACCAAGTATGCTGAGTGCTAACCTGGAGAGGTAAAAAGCCACCTAGTAACTTTGGTGGGTCAGGAGGCTTCACAGAAAACGTGTGCTTCAGTCTAAGCTCCAGAGCAGAATTGGTGTAGGAGGTCCTTCTGTTTATGTATTGCTTTTATTGGTTAATCAATAAAGAAACTGCTTAGCCTGATAAGGCAGAACTTAGGTATGCAGAGAAGACAACTGAATTCTGAAAGGAAGAAAGCAGAGTCAGAGAGCTGCCGTGGAGCTGCCAGGTCAGACACACTGAATCTTTCCCAGTAAGCCATGACCTCATGATGACATTCAGATTATTAGAAGTGGGTTAAATCAAGATGTGAGAGTTAACCAATAAGAGGCTAGAGATAATGGGCCAGGGAGTGTTTTAATTAATACAGTTTCTGTGTGATTATTTTGGGTGTAAGCTAGCCGAGTGGCCAGGACAAACAAAGGGCCCTCACACAATACAGGATGACAGGCAAGAATAAACTGGATGTCAAGAGAGCTATAGGCAAATACAGAGAGGACCAGAGACCACAGAGATGGCAGACATGGTTGGAACTCTGGGTAGCTTCGAGGAACAAAGGTACAGCTTGGAAAAATAATGGGGACAGATTGGGGAGTCCAAGCCAGATCTGCTGTTGGGTTTGTAGGACATATGAGTCCTCTGAGATTGTAAATGAGAAATAATGTGAATTCCTGGGGTTAGATACAAGGCTGACCATGGTAGCTGCTTTTGCTACTGTCTTCATACTTCGAATAGGTAGCATTCATATGCTTAAAATTTCAAAATAAATGAGCCATTACTGTTTTTCTCCCTTAGCTACTTCAATTTTATCTACCCAGAGGCAGTCAATACATAGCTTGATTCTTTGATATTTTAAATCCTATTTTTCTGGAGAGATCCTATATCTTATGTCAATAATACCCTTGTCCCCTTCCCTACATTTTTAACACCCATCAATATCTGCACAGGACATGCTTTATTCCAGCTTGCCTTTTTCATTAAAATTACATCTTGAAGATTGATCTATAATAGAATATTAAAAGTTCTTGTGTTTTCTATGGTTGAGTAGTCATCCATCATACATACATATCATGGCTCAATTAGCAACCTCCTGCTAGTAGAAATGTCAATATCTTGCTATTAGTAGCCATGTTACAATGACTGCCCATACAGTTCCTTAATACATTTGTAGGATGTTTTTCTACAGTAGAAAAAAACTTCTGGTCAAGAGAAATAAAATCTCTGGCCTGGGTAGAGATTTAATCCTCTGACTAGGGGAACACTCCCAGGAAGGTGGCTTCCAGTAAGCCATGCTAAAGAGATGGGAGGAATAATTGACTCTTTAAAGAGATCCTGCACTTTTCCCTTCCCAGAATCCCAGCCCCAGTGCAGCAGCTCATGGGTCACAGCCACACAAAGGTCAAAAGTCTGTTTTTCTAAATTATCTAAAAAGGCTAACTTTTATGTAATGATTATTTAAATTATTCTATTATTAATAAAAACTCAGGAGTCAGACATTGGGATAAAACCTGATTGACCAGAGAAGCAGCACAGAAGTGATCAGTGACCTCCTCTCTGTCTCCTTCCTCAATCCAAACAATGCTGCATCTTTCTAAGTCCCTCCCCATTACTTCCCATCTCTCTCTATATGTCCTCAGTCCTCCAAAGTCTCTGTGGCTATGTTGGTCAGCCAATAGCTAACTCAGTCCTCTGATTCAAGATAAACTTTATTGGCACAGTAGAATGGCAGTGAGAAGAATTCTCCCTCAACATTCCCACCCTTTTGTCTAAATAAAAAAAGAAATGTTTACCTCTAGCATACTAAAACTATATACAATAAAAATGATTATCAAGTAGGAATTACATTCACAATGTTCAATTCACTAGTATTTGTTAAATTCAGAGAAAATACTCCATTACCTATCTTGGTGAGTCAAAAGTTTTACATCTGTTTTACTTTCTATCATAACAACTGAATACTGAAAATAACTATGTAATATTCAACCCCATTAGAGACCGGAGAAGGATATAATAATGAGTAAAACTGAGGAAGTACAGAATAAGCAGCTCATAAAACTATAGAAATGACAGAGACATCTGACTGACTGAACAGTTGCCCCCAAGGGTCCTCAGCAATGTGAGGGCATCCATCTTTGGCCTACAGTCCTAGAAGATCTGACAGAAATTTTTGTGAAGCAAAATTATTATTCAAAATAGTTTTAAATAATTATTCTACCTTGTTTTAGTGAATTTCAGGAATTGCCTTCTTTTGTGTCCTACTTGTCCAATTTGAACAGCATATAGTCATCAGTTGAGGGAAGCAAGAACAGTTTCTTACCCAAATGGCTAGCTTTGCCCCCAACCCACCAAATGATGACAAACATCCATTGAATGACCAAAAATCACTCACCCCATCTCTTGAGAATATGGGTGTCATGTTCTTAAAATTACTTCCTATTTTCTGGAGGTAAAAATATTTTTATGAAACCCTGACTTCTCAGGGTTTATTTGAGATAAAGATCAAACCCTGGAAGAGCTAGCTGTTGTCCAGTCTCAGTGTAGTGGGGAAGTCCAAAGCTTATCTGAAGTCCTGGTTGGAGTAGTTTATGATGTTGGAACATCTTAGCTAGCTACCTTGAGATTATCCTGAGCAGTCTGTAGTCCATAGCTGGTCTTTGGGTGGTGTTTGTCAGCTTACTCACATTACCACAATCCAGGTGGAACCATTGTTGTGGGGCCCCATCATTCTTCTGGAAACTTCAAACATCACTGTTAGGAATGGTCACAGAATACTCCAGAAAGCTTAAACAGTTTAAGTACCACATGCAGCAGATGTCAAAGATGTTAAAGGACGACAATTTGTTAAGTACACATGGAATACACAACCTTAATTCTTAATTGCCTGCTTCAGACTCGAGCCTTGTATTCAGGAAGCTAGATGCAGCCTATTTCTAGAAGTAGTTAGTACTCTATATTACTATTAATAACATAACAGAGGCATATATATAAATGTATATATGGAGAGAGAGAGAGAAATCTTATAAATTTTGAGATAATATTTATGCCTTACAAAAGTTTTTTAAAAGTCAAAATAAAACCAAAGTATTATAAGATTAGTGGCAAGAGAATATAAAGTTAATTTTGATTTTTCTTTTGTCCCATAACAGGTGATTCTTCTGACATGAGACAGAGATTTTGGATTTTCCTTTAACAGGCATGCTTGGGTTTAGAGAAAGAGAGAGTCATATTCTAACTAGAAAGTCAGTTTTAATTTTTAATTTCTTTGGGACTACAAAAAGACTATTGGCTTTATATGTCTGTAGAGAACAGCAGAAGTAAACATCCGGGAAGAGTTATGAGATTTTTATCCTATTGGAAGTGTGATATACCATTAGACCAATTTACTTTTTTTCTTGGAACATTTTCTCTGGATGATCCATCACTCTTTTTCATACCAGTGGTCTTCAGATTCCTTAGTTGAATACTTTCATTTTCCTGGAAATACAATAACAAACCCTTGCCCCAACCCTTTTGGGGGAGGGACTTTCACTTTTGGCAGGTTATATCTGATCAAATGAAAGGCATTTGTTAGTCTTATAATTTAGTCTAGATTGAATGGCCATGTTGTTTGAAGAACTTTCACATCTCCTAATCAAGGGTCTTTCCTGATTGAACCTAATCTTAATCAATCTTGATGGTGCCATGGCGTTTCTATTATGGAAACAAAAGCAAAACTTCTTCCCCAGTGTAACATATAGCAATTCTGAGGTCAACACATCCTTAAAGTATACAAGCTGGTTTAATTCATCAGTTTTTTTTTCTACTATCCAATGTCTTTCCAAAGTAGCCATTCCTTTTCAATAGCATTTTAAAAATTTAAAGTTAGTAGAGTATTGTGCAATCTGTCTCTGGGGGTCTTTATTACTCCTTTATGTTTATTAAACATTTCTTGTAAAGTGCAATTAGATCTTTCTACAACTGCATATCCTGTAGGATTGTGTGGTATTCCTGTAATATACTTTATATTGTAATATGTAAAACAGTTTTATTTTATAGAGACATAGATTGGAGTATTGTCAATCTTAATTTGTACAAGTGTCCCCATGGTGGTCATAACTTCTAATAAATGTATAATTACAGAATCAGCATTTTCAGAATTTAAAGCAGTTGCCCATCAAAATCCTGAATAAGTACCTATGGCATGGTATACATATTTTACTTTTCTGAACTTTGCAAAATGAAATACATCCATTTGTCAAATTTCATTTCTTTGAGTACCCTTTGGGTTACTTCCTACAGGTAATGTAGTTTGATTATAAAAAGAACATGTAGGACATTTCTTTATAATTCCCTTGGCTTGTTACCAAGTGATTAAAAAAAAGTCTTCAAACCTTTGTTATTATTTCTTTTTATGAACTGAAGTTTCTTGCTATGGGTATATTTGTCACTAATCTCTCCCAAAAATTACTGCAAGCTCTTTGCCAATGCTTATTTTCTGTCCATCATGAGGCAATTTCAACGTTAATAAAAGGTACAATTTATATTAGGCCTATTCCTATTAATCAATAAAGTTGCAAGCCTCCTTTAAGAGTCAAGTCAGAAATTGATTTCTACATAGGTCTTTAATTTTTCTCTGTTTATGTGGTAAAACTACATATTCTATGATATTATTTTCTCTTTGCATAAGAATTCCTGAGGGGGATTCATAGAAGATAGTTAAGACCAGGATACAAGCTCTTGACCAAGCAATCCACATGTGCATCCTGTAATTTCTCTTCTACCAAAGCCAATTCTCTTTAAGACTCAGCTGATAATTTTCTTGAGGTATTTAAGTCATTGTCACCTTGTAAGGTTTGAAATAAATTACTTAATTCTTGAGTACTTAATCCTATTGTGGATCATAACCAATTAATATATCCCAGCAATTTTTGAAAATCATTATGAGTTTGTAATTGATCTTTCCTGATTTGTGCTTTCTGGGGTTGAAATTTTTGCAAATCCATCTTATATCCCAGTAATTAATAAAGTCTTCTCTTTGTATTTTTTTCAGAGAAATTTGGAATCACAAACAAGGCAAAATCTTCTGCAAACATTTTTTCTAATGTATCTGCATCTGATTTAGCTAGCAAGATATCATCCATAAATTATAAATTATAGATTGAGGAAACTGTTTACAAATTATTCCCAATGGCTGTTGAACAAAATATTGACTCAAGATGGGACTGTTTAACATACCTGGTGAAAGAATTTTCCACTGATACTTTTTCACAAGCTGGGAATTATAGGTCATTGTGAAGGCAAAATTTTCTCTATCCTCTTCTTGTAAAGGTATAGTAAAAAAAAAAAAGCAGTCTTTTAAATCAATCACTGCAACATCCCATCCTTTAGGTAAAAGAGAGGGCATGGTAACACCAGACTGTAAAGCTCCCATTGATTAAATCATCTTACTAATAACTCTTAGATCTGTTACCATTCTCCATTTTCCAGATTTTTTTTAACAACAAATATAGGAAAATTCAAAGGACTGGTTGATTCTTCAATATGTTGAGCATTTAGTTGCTCCTGTACTAGCTGTTCTAAAGACTGTAACTTTTCTGATGCGAAAGGACATTGTTCCACTCACATAGGTTTGTCAGTTAAGCATTTTAAAGGCAGAGCAGTTGAAAGATAACCAGCTGCTATACCATGGTTATGTAAAATCTAAACAGTAGGTGACTATTCTTTATCATACTTTTTAATCTTTCTCTCAGAAGCATTCTTTACTTCATGGTTTGTTTCTGAGATTGGAGGAATGTTCATATGTGGCATTCATTGCTGTTACAAATCATATCCCCATAAATTTATTGCTTTGCTAAACACATATGGTTTTAACTCTCCTATCTTTCCTTCTGGCCCTATATACTTGACCCATCTTGCAATTTGTTTTATGTGAGATCCCAAGAAACTGAATATCTCCTGAAGAGGTCATCTAGATACCAAGATTTTGGTGAAATTATTGTTACATTGGTACCTGTGTGCACTAAACCCTCAATTTCAATGTCATTTATAGGTGATTTAGCTTTGGTCTCTGATCATTTATAAAAGTTTGTCAAAATACTTGTTTCTGGTCTCTCTAGAACTTTTTTGTTGTATTTATATAAGTTGTTCTGGTTTTGGTCATATCCAGAGCAGTGTGGTTTGTCCTATGGCCTGTCCCTTGTTGATCTGCATTCATTAGTCCAACGCCTTTGCCAAACCCTCTGCATTTTCCAGAAGGCTGGGGCCTTCTGTTTGGAATATCTTTAGAAAAAATATTGTATCTAGGGACATTGTGCCTATAATCAAATTTCAAATGACCTGTTTACCACAATCAAAATATCTGGCATTTTGATTTTTCTTAAAAATTTCTAAAAATTACTATCAAACCAGCATCATAAACATGAGATACAATGTCAGATGTTGTTCTATATATTCATCTATTGATGCCAATCTTGCCTTTAAATGCCTGATTATCCTTTTGCATTTTGAATTAGAATTTTCAAAAGCCAAAGTTTCAATTAATATTTTTTCAACTTCTGAATCTGATATCATTCTATTTACAGCTGAAATCAATCTTTGTAAATAAACATCAATGAAGGCTTCTTCTTCATGACTCACTTAAAACTCAAAGATGGCTTTGGAGTTGGACAGTGGCTATCCTTTTCTAAATCCAAGCATGCTGTTTAAAGAAAAATTCAAAGTTTGTATCTCATATCAGGAGTTACCTGGTGTGGGACAGAAGGAAGACAAAATTTAGAGATTACTATTATCAAAACTCTGCTTTCAAAGAATTTTGCTTGCCCATGCCTACTTTTGTCTCTATGGTACCTTTAATTGAATATATGAATAATGTTTAAGTTTTCCACAATGAACAATAAATTTTCCTGCAGTAATCTTTAATGGTTCCAAGAAGAAGATGGGGCCCCACACAATTAGTCCACCTGGTTGATATGATGTCATTATACTGGAGCCCCTCAATGATGACTCCACCTGGTTGATATGACATCATTATGCTGATAGTACCACTTCAAAATCAGTTTTGGGTTACAAACTGTTCAAGATAATTCCAACTTGGCTTGCTAAGATGCTGCACCATTCTGGCCAGAACATCAAATAAAATTTTCAAAAAGCCCTACCAGCTGCTCAAAGACTATCTAGAATTGGATCAGACAGTAATCTTAAAACCTAACCATCATTTTAGTTTCTGCAGGATCCCATAGAAAGAACTTCACCCCATTGACAGCTGGAAGTAATTCTAGAAACAATGTCCCCTCTCCCAACAAAGTTTATCTTCAGGTCTAGGGACATTATTAGGGATTGGTTATAACGGGGATAGGGCTGGCAGTAAAAATGAAGTAGGTTTGGGGATCTCTCTGTAAAAAAGGGAGATGGATGTGATATTTTGAGCATATTTACACTAATAATAATAGTGAGTAATAGTGAGATTACTTGTGAGCTATTATTTAGAGACAATTTACATTGGTATAGATCCTTATATATTAATATAAATTCAAATTATATTTATTATATTGAATATGCTCCTATTTCTGTTTACAATTATTTTGTCATATTATATTCATGCATATTTTTACCTCTGCTTAAGATATTTTGTATATTGGTGCAATTTTAAGATATATTTATCATATTGTACTATACATTTCTACCTCTGAACAAAGCACTTATATATTGTTTACATTTTGAGATCATTGTCCTCATTTGCTTCACATTTGTTCAAAGATTATTAAATTTTTAATATGAAGCCTTAGTCTTTAAGTTATAAAGGTGTTAAGAATTATAAGTCAATATTCATTCACTTTTGTCATACTTAGAGTTAAATGAATCAGGTTCTTTAGATGCATAGAGGTTATATTCTGTATAGATAGCAAATCTTCCAACACTTCAAAGATCTGTAGAATATGGCATTTAAATAACTTAGGATTCTGTTGACATGAGACATAATTGCTCCTGGCAGAACTGATCTATCTCTGGGAGAAGGTTGGCAACCGAAGACACTCCACTTTGAGCTTGGTTTCTCTTAGCAAAACTGATCTTTGGGCAAAGAACTTCCCCTGCCTCGACCACTAACAAAATGCATGGTGTCTAGACTAGATAAGCAGGCTACAAGCAAAAAGACTGCCAAACCTTGTCAAGACAGGGTAAGACAATTTTCCAAATTTTCCTGCCTTTGAAAATGGCCTTAGTCAAAGTCAGTTGCCCCAACATTGCAAATGAGACTTTGGGTGATTTCCTAGGTAGCTAGTTGTCTCTGTCATTTCTTACATCTTTTGGAAGTTGCTTCTTTGCACTTTCTGTTTACTCAAGGAATATTATTTCTCTTCTCAGTCTTTGATGGGGTTGAAGACTAAATAGTCATAGTTACTTTCCTCTCATGACTTAGCCAAGCCATTTTTAATATAAGACTTAGACTCCTTAGGATAGGATAACTATTGAAACATTTAGCGTATATTTCTTGTTTGATGTTGTTCATGATGGTTGTAATTCTAATTTTTATGTATGTTTTTGCCTCTTCTTTTCCTTGAACAATACTTGATATTTGTTCTTATTGTATATTGTTTTGTATTAGGCCTAGAACTCTCTTATTTAGACAAAAGGGGGAGGTGCTATGGGAATTCCTTCAGCTAATAGCCTTTAAGATAGTGGCCCACTTTGGGTGTGGTCTCATGTACTGTAAATGTAGATGAAACACATGCACAGGCCTCCTAACTGCTGGCTTTGGTTCTAGTTCCCAGTAAATACAGAGGACTGCAGATTGCTATCTATGTGAGTTTATGCCCTGATAAATAAACCTTTGTTATACTCCATTCTGGGATATTTGGAACTCTTTTATATGCCAACACCAGTCCTGTGGGATAATTCTGTTCTGAGTTGCCCATTTGTTGTATGACAACTGAATAAACTAAGGTTGGTTTTCTAATAACCTTGGACAGCTCCTCTTTAATTTTTGTAATGCAGTGATGTGATAGGGTCTGCTCTAAAGTCCTCTGTCCGTGTCTGAATATTTTTGTTATTTTTATTAGTAAGACTTTCTAAAGTTTGTATCTTATCAGTCAAATTTTCATATTTGGCACAGTTATCAAACAACTCTTTTAAGGATAAAATACAAATTAGCAAACTGATAGTAATTACAATCACTATTATGTCAATACCAGCTAAGGGGTTTATTCCCTTATTTAATTTTTTCATTTGCAAACCATCCATAGTAGCACTAAATAGGGTCCTAACTCCCTGTATTATGGTATTTCTCATTCTTAACATGGGAAAGATTATTCTCTTTTTTAAAAAAAAAAAAAACCTAATCCCACCTTTAAGGATTCCTAGGTATCTCACCAAATCTGCTAACTATGACAGTGAAGACAACAAGCTGTGTGGGTAGCGCTCAGCTGAGGAGGGAGGGGCGTGGTTAGTGGTTTCTCCTCAGTATGGATGGGCAGAGGATGCAGGTGGTGGATGTATGGCTGCTGGCTTGGCAGCTTGTGGCAATGGCAGCAGCAGTAGAAGACTGAGCCCCAGAGCAGATGCCAGCAGGTGCAAGCGGGTGTCAAGGCAGCTGAGCTGGTCTCAGTTGGTGGCCCGGGAGGAAGTCCAGAAAAAAATCATGTGACAGGAAGTGAGGGTTCAGGTGGGCAGTGGGCTGCTAGCACAGCAGCAGTTGGGGCAGGCAGCAGCTGGAGGCTGCTGTAGAAAGACTGAAACATAAAAACCCTAGACTGATAAAGAGGGCCTGTTGGGAGGGAGACAAAGCCAGTGCGTTGGCAGGAGAGTGGTGGCAGATTCACCACCTTTGCAAAGTTTAATAATGCCCCTCATTGGGTGCTAGATGTAACGACCATCTAAATTACTCTATTATTAATAAAAACTCAGGAGTTATATATGGGGTTAAAACCTGACTGATCAGAGAAACAACCAGTGACCTCCTCTCTGTTTCATTCCTCAGTCCCAACAACCCCCACACCCTTCTAAGCCCCTTGCTACTATTTTCTGTGTCTCTCTGTACATCTTCAGTCCTCCAAAACCTCTATGGTCAATTTTGGTCAGCCGGTAGCTAGCTCGACCCTATGAACAAAGGTAAAATTTATGGGCACAGCAGAGTGGTGGTGCACACAATTCTTCCCCGCCGTTTTCCTTTCTTCTCCTGAGTGAGCCTTCCTTAACACCTGCCCCAACATTTCATTCCTTCCTATAAAGCTGCTGTCTACCATGTCTCTACCTGCCATGTGGGCTTCAGTGGCAGCCCTCTCCTCCTCCAGGAAGCCGCTGAGATTCACCATGTGCCTGCCTTGGGGTTTTTCTTCCAATTCTAATAATGTTGTCTTTATGCTTCCATTTGAGTACATTCATAAATTTTCTAATTAATGAGATTAAGAACCCAAAAAGGGAACCCTAATTTCCCCAGTTTAGGTAGGGGAGATTATGAAGTACATAATATATATGTCATATTATATATATGAATGATTCATATATATTATTTATCTATTCATGAGCTATCTTTATTTTCTTCATTACTTTTTTCTATTTTGACATTGAACTCAAAGACAGAATCTTAATGAGATGAAATGAGGAAGTCTTGTGCCCATAGTCCAGTGTGCTTATTACCTCTGGTTTAATTTCCATGCAAATATAACATTGCTCTAAAACCACAGATGTGGCTTTATGTACTCTTTATTTTTAAATATATCTTATTAACTAATAATGACAATATTCCATTCTTAAATGATCATGTGATGTTTTGAAACATCTACACAATACAAATTACCTGACTATATTAGTTTCTTTTCTTTTGCTGTGATAAAACACAGATGGAGAAGGTAACTTATAAAAGAAGGTATTTATTTGATCTGGGAGTGGTGGCACATGCCTTTAATCCCATTGCTCCAAAGGTAGAGGAAGGCAGATCTCTGAGTTTGAAGCTAGCCTGATCTACAGAGCCAATTCCAGGACAGCGAGGGCTACACAGAGAAACCCATTTTACAAAAACAATACATGTGTGTGCATGTGTGAATGTGTGTGTGTGTGCGTGTGTGTGCGTGCATGTGTATGTATGTACATGTTCAAATGTGCTCATACTTTCACAGGGTTGCGATACACAAGGGATCAAAAACATGTTGGCAGGAGAACTAAGAGCTCATATCTTGGTCTGTAAGTAGGAGAAAGAGAGAAGCATACCAAGAAAGGTTGGCGTCCTTTGCATCTCAAACCCTGCCCCAAATGACATGCCTCCTCCAACAAGGCCACAGACAGTTGTGGCCTAATCTTTCCCAAACAGTTCCAGCAACTAGAAATTAAGTATTCAAATGGCTGAGATTTAGCAGGGGGAGGCATCTCAATCAAACCACCACACTCACAGGTGATATATTTGAATTTATATTCTCTTAATTATTTTGAATATACTGGATTTAGTAACTATTGCTATTCTGTGAATAAAATCATACTGACTGCCCATATGTGTATAAGCAGGTAAAGAAAATATGATATACATACATATATAACTAAATAGCATTCAGATTTCCAGAAACATGTCAAGCAAGCTGGGGAGATGGCGGAAGGAGAGCACATATGCAAGTGTGATAACATGACTTCAGATCCACAGCACCTAGTGACAAACTATCCTCCTGGAAGCCCAGCACTGTGGCTGGGGGTAGAGGCAGGAGGATTGCTGGAACTTGCTGGCTGTCAGCCTAGCCCATAAGTGGTAAGTTTCAGATTGAGTGGCACACCTTGTCTCAGAGGAATAAGGCAGATAATGAAGAGGATTCAAATGCATTTCCCTGACCCCATGACCCCCCACACATCCTATCACTACAGCACCAACCCTGTCCCCTACACCACACACACACAATCTTATCACTAGGACACCATCTCTGTCTCCCACAAACTCCCCCACAATCCTATCACTCGGGCACCATCTCTGTACTCCACACCCTACACACGTTCCTATCAATCTAACCAGGGACACCATGGCTACACCTAGGCAACAGTAGTGAAATCAGCATTCACAACTTTGGAATCTCTCGGGATGAAGCCCTCTGTGAACACTGCACTCAATGACAGGCGCAGAGAGATCCTGCGGCTGACACTACGATTTTTGTTTCGTTACCCATGACTTCTAGAAGCAGTGTTGTCCATCCTTGCACATAGCCCCTAAGTCTTTTTTAAATTATATTTTTAGTTGGTTTTAGAAGACAGTGGGATGCATTTAGCTTTTCCATATTTCCTCCTTTGGTTAACCCTCCCCTATCTGCTTGTCTTATCTCCCCCATTTCCCCCACTTTCGTGTCTGCTTAAACCAATAATCCCCCCCTCTGCCTTCATTTTATTTATGCTCTACAATACCCCCTGCCTTAAGGTACCCACCATGGTCCCTTTCTAGTTCCCTGGATTCTACAAGAACTCTAAGAACACAAAGCTAGAGATTCAGAGCTTGGCTCCACACATGAGAGAGAAGGTGTGGTGTTTGTCTTTCTGGATCCAGGTTAGCTCACCTGGAATAACTGTTTTCAGTTCTTTTCATCTACTTGAAACTTTCATTTTACTTTGCAGCCGAATAAAATTCTACTGTATAATATTCTCACCCAGGATCCACGAACTTTTGAACTGTCAAACATTTGCAGGTGGGACCGATAGTGGGTGGTGAGGGTGAAAAGGAAGGACCTTGTTTGCTCTACTCCTGCTGGTTCCTGACAGGCTGGAAGCCCTACGGTTCTCTGCAGTCTCCAGAAGGTAGTGAGTCCCGTCAGATCAGCACATCTGGGAAGCATAAGTGACTCATCCCTTCTTGTCCCCCTCCTAGACACAATCCTTATTCATTGATTCACCAGAGTTCTTAGTTATTCCTTCATATGGTGTGAGGAGCACTGCCTTGCCCTCAGCACTGAGGACAGGGTGCCCTGCCCTGTGGACCGGCCAGTGGATTACCTGGCTCTCATACTCTGCCTTTTTGTATAAATTCGCCCTTATTAGGAAGTAGGAGGATACTGTACCTTACCATTGTCCCCTCTCATTTCGTTCTCAACTGTTCATAGCTTGGGCAAGAAGCTCAGAGACTCGAGTGGGTGGTTCACATTTCATGGGATGTTATCTTTTTATTTCTTAGATTTTACTTCCTAAGGAGGCAAAACTGCTAAAGATTTCAGTGTCTACCCAAGTAGCATTTCTCCAATGTAGATTGTCTGTCTCCAAACCACAGGAAAATAGGTTTGAGAGCATGAAACAGTTAAATGCCAGATTTTAGACCTGACCTAGTATATTTTTATTGCCATAACAGAAAAAGGAGAGGTGGGATCCTGGAATCTGCATTTCAGGTAAGCCTCCAGGGTGGATTTTAAGGCAAACTCCTAAAAAGCACTCATTACTACTAATCCTGAGAAGGCCCTAAGTGACAAGCTGTGACCCAAGTCTCTCTGCTGATTGACAGATGACTAAAGAGTATGACTCGGGGCTGGGGAGACAGCCTAGTGAGGGAAGCACTTGCCGTGCAAGCATGACGACCTGAGTTCACATCCCCACAGCCCTCGTCACAGCAGACACAATTGTGTATGCGGCCCCAGCACTTCTGGAATGATATGGAAGCAGAGACAAGCGGTTCCACAGAGGCTCCCAGGCCAGTTAGCCTGGTTCAGTGATGAACGCAAGACCCTGTGTCAAGCGGGTGGATGATGAGCATCCACACCCAAAGCTGTCCTTCAACTCTACATCTGCACCATGGCACTATTGTGCCTGTGCTCACCCTCACAGATGCGCGCGCGCGCGCACACACACACACACACACACACACACACACACACACAAAGTCAGAAAGAGAGAGGGAGAGAGAGAGAGAGAGAAATAGAAATGAAAGAAACAAAGAAGGAGGGAAAAAAGAAAGAAAACAACTTAGAAGACCAAACTTGAAATGTCAAGAACTTGCAAATGCTGGCTAGAAATAACGAAGAAATATTCATGAGTCTACGAAAGACAGAGATAAATGGCTTCCTGCCTACTTCAAAGCTGAGTGGCATCAAAGAAGAGGGAGAAACAGGATGAATGAAAGCTGCGGGTTTCAATTATTTAATGGTATGGTAGAAAAATTAAGTTGGGGGACACATAGCCTTCGATGAATTCTAAATAAACTGATTTTGCCTGGCTCGATTAATTAGTACATTTAAAAGGATGCGTGTTAATTAGTTGCCTTTACATTGCTCTACCTGCCCACATGCGAGTGAGGAATTATCTCCTCCTTGCTAATTGGCTGTTAACAGTGGGATGTAATTGCCTTGGAAATGATTCCCTTGAAAGCGCTTATGTCTAATGTTGGGAAATGTATTTGTACACGTTTGCATATGCGCCAAGAAATACTACCTCATACTTCCTAAACCAGATACAAGCCAGCTTCACTGCCTCAGACACTTCCCTGGGTACAACAACACGCAGTACGGGGCATGTTTGTGTGCTTAGCCACATTTGCTTCATGCCAAACTGAGTTTCATTTTTATATTTATATTAGAAGATTAGCTAACCGTCATCAAGTTAAAAGGACATTAACACGTACTAATCTTTATATCCATTGTGATGCTATTTTACATCCCCAAACACCTGGGTAACTTCTACCAATGTGGCACTGGTTCAGAAGGTCCCATGCTACCGTGTCCCACTTCACACCCACCCTCAGGAGCTGCCGCTGCTTTGACATCTGACAGCTTTGTCTCATCTTAAACATGACAATGTACTATTTAATGCGTCCTTCTATGTTAGGCTTCTTTCCAGGGCAGACGATCTATCAGATGACGACTGGTCTTTGGACAAAAATGAGGTTCACAGTCAGAGCAAAAGCCTCTTGGGGCTGTGATGAGACACACAGGGAAACATGGAGACAAAAGAAAGATATCTACTAAAGAAGATAGTAGACTTATCCTTACGGTTAAAAGCAGTAGCAGGCTTCATCCTTCCTGGTTAATTCTCATAGTGCTAGAAGGTGCTAGATTTGCTACCAAGAGAAAAGGAATCACCAGTCTAATACAGCTGAGAACCCTGCAAGGTACAATAATTAAAGGACTGGCAAGACATGCTCAGTGGTGCAATGGTGACATGTGTATCGTGGGACTAACTAACCAACCACTTTCTGATTTGACTTCTTCTCCAATCCAGTTATCATTCAGTAATGGTGTTTTAATCTCTGTGAGTCTGAGTGTTCACTAGAGATGTATTTGCTCTCCGTTTTAAGTTGAGTTGCAATATGGCCAGATAAGATACACAGAGTTATTTCATTTTTAATGTTTAAAGATATTTTTGTGTGTTCCAGAATATATTCTTTTCTACAGAAACTTCTGTGTGCTGATGAGAAGAATGTATATTCTTTGATGTTTGTGTGAAATATTCTGTAGGTATGCTAGATCCCTTTGATAAATAATGTAATTAATTCTGATGTTTTTCTGTTTATTTTTTGACTGGCTGAGCTGTCAGTTGGAGAAAGTGGGTTGCTAAAGTTAGCTACTGTTAATGACTGGTATTAATCTATGTTTTTAAATCCAATAGTATATTGTTTATGAGATTGAAATTGGGTGCACCAGAGTTTGATGTGTATACGTTTAGGATAGTATTGTCCTATGATTAGCTTTTCCTTGTTTAGAATAAAGTAACTCTATCTCTTCCTATTAGCCTTAGTTTGAAGCTTATTTCATCAGCTATTGCAACACGAGCTCTATCAGGTATTAAAAATAAAAACCCAGACTCAGATTCTGGTGAAAATGCATGTGCCACCGATGTCTAGCCATTTTCTATCCTTTCTGTAGCCACTGCTTAGTCTGTTGCATTCATCATGATTTATTTGTTAATTATTTCCCTCTGTGCATATACCTTATGTGGTAGGCAGGGATTCCATTGTCCTCAGCACTTAGCGGTACAGTTGGAGCTCAGGAAGCCTGGGGAGGAAGGCTGGCGGGAGGAGACAGGAGGAGGACAAACTTGGAGGGTTCTGCCAGCACCTGAGGTTGTACATCAATCCACTTAATGTGTTTCTAGAGACCGGGCTACAGAAATACAGCGATTTTCATGATTCTTTTACAGCCCTATCCTTATTATATTTCAAATTCTATTTCACTTTGATTCCAGACCTGCTTATGAGAACTGAATGCATTTTTTAAAGTTACTCTGCCAGTTTCACAAATGCAATATCTCAAAGGCTACTTCTGGCCACTTCTGGCTTGTTTCCCCTCTCCTGGGATTAGTTATGGTCAAGATGAAAGCAACCTCCCAATGACCCCTCTCAAGTGTGCCTTAATTGAGCTGCTCATGTGCAGAGTGGTTTTTTTTTTTTTTTTTTTTTTTTTTTTTTGCCTTGAAACAAAATGTTCGTGTTAGATGAGATGAAATAAGATCCGGAGCTTTGTTATTTGTCTGCAGCAGACACACTGCTGACAATCAGGCAGTGGGGAAATGAAGATTTCAACAGTGTGGATGGTGAGCACACAGGCTGAGTACAGATTCAGTGCCTACTAGAAACTGAATTCTGGCTCTAGAGTTCACAGAGTCTACGGGTCTGGAGGTCCTGGCCATGCCCCATTTTCTCACATGCAAACAGCAGACCATAATGACCTATTCCATATGTTTGTGTTGGTAATAATGTGAAGACTGACGTGTTTAACACAACACCTGTCCATTTTAAGTGTCTAGTTAATGTCGGTTCTCAGCGCTGTGGCTGGGACAGGAGCATCTGAAACCCTGGGGTAGAGCTGGTTTCCGAGCAATGAGTGGGTGAGGTGGCAGAACGAGGAGCTACCAGAGTCATCCCAGACTGGGGACTGTAGGACTAGAAAGGGATCCCTGTGCAAAGAACCAGCTAGTGGGAAAGCACAGAGCTGCTGGCGCAGTGGAAGAGACAGTACGGAGGAGGCTGGAAGGGCAGGCTCCTGGCAGAAGATACAACAGAGCTTCCTAGAATCTGGAAGCTGCCAAGGACCACACTGCCTTTGCCTTCACCAGGAAATATAGCCACCCCAGCACAGCCCTTTGAAGAAATGAAGAACTAAGGAGAAACTTAATTCTGAAAAGTGTGCTCCTCCTTTCCTTAAGCGGGCCAAGTTTGGCCTTCAAAAGGAGCCTAATATCTTGGTTAATCAAAATGTTAGGTCAGTGACTGGCTCAAAGACGCTGGCGGGACTTGAAATGAAAGGAGTCCAAAGCAAGCTCTTTCTATTTCAAAGCAACTTTCTCTAAGCCCAGGATCGAGGACTCATAACCACACGTAAGCTGCTTCCTCTTTCCAGGCATTCCGAGTACCCTAAAGTGCTGGCGCTGCAAGAACACACAAGAAGGAAAGTTCCATTTTCTTTGAGTCCAATTGTGAAGTAGAGCTGTAGTCACATTCTCTTGTCTTTCAAGTCACTGAATCACTTTAATGGTGAGCTGACACCCCGGGGCACACAGGAAATGCGTAAATATTGTCAGCAGTTTAAATTGCTATTTTTCCCCTGCGGCAATGTACGTATCTAAAGGAAGCAAGAGCACAGCAAAGCGCCCAAACCCAGAGTCAAAAATACTCTTTCTTCTCAAGCAGCACACTCAGGAATGAGCCTTAGACTGCGCGGCCCCAACCTTCTATGCCAAGCCTGGTTTAGATACTGTGTTTTCTCCATAAAGATTCTATTAAAGGCTAAATATAATATACTGTGCTTTGCACATGAATAAAGACCTATTTTTTGGTAAAGACTGGTTGACTAAATATTTTGGTTGCCATATTTAACTTGAAGTCACTTGTCTTCGGGGTTCTCTTTTCTTCCCATTTTTTAAACCTATCAGAGTCACTTCCACCTTACCACCATCCATTCCCAGACTCCTACAGTGGACTCAAGTCTTATGCAAGCATTGGAACCCAACATCAGAAGTCAAGACAGAACACAAGTAGCTCCAAAATTAGTCTTGTGCGTCTACACTGAATTAGAGATTGCTTCCTAGTGAGAGGCATAAAGACGAGCAGCTAGACTCCCTGTGCCTTCACCTGTGGTGATATCTTGTTTGTACAAATAAAACTGGAGATCAGAGGGCGAAGCTAGCCACTAGCTAACCATAGAGGTCTGGAGGTCTGGACAGACAGATAAGAAGTAATAAGGCGGAAAGAGACAGGAACTCAGTCTCCTTTTGGCGGGGAAGTAGGTAAGGTGGCTGTGGTTTTGCTCCTGTGTCTCTCTGATCTCTCAACATTTCCCCTATATCTGGCTCCAGGCTTTTATTATTAGAATGTATGCCAACCTCGCCTGTGCACTGCAGGCAGAACGGAGTGCTCATTCACTTTTCCTCAAATCTTTGTCTGTCTCTTTCTTTTGGAGCATGTATCGGTCAGGGTTCCGCCACACTCCACGGTTCAGGCCGAATCTCTATGTGGCGCATCCATGGACTTTCTAAGGCAGTCTTTGGTGCTGGGCTAGAAGCCCCAGGGAGGGCAGCAGGTAAGAGAAGAGGGAGGGAATTGGGAGTGGCCCGGAGCCCCCAGCAGAAGCATGGAACCCAGCTCGTGAAGATGGACTGGGATGCCCTGTGGAAATCAGAGACCCTCATTACTGAGCTGAACACACACACCAGAGCTCAGACTTAGAGCTGAAGAGGGAGTCAGAATATGGAAGCCTTCTGAGGGCCCTACTTCAGGCCAGTGTGGGGACCCAGCAAATCAGCGGAAGCCGCGGTATGGCTGCTGCTTCCCACCCACCCTCTAACCTCCCTGGAGTCTCTGTCTTCAGACCAGTGCTCACTGAGAGGAAACAGTAAAACTAACAAAAGGGCGAGTCTAAGAAATTCAGCCTGCCCAACTACCCACGGTGACGTTTTACAAAACCGTCCCGGTGGATGATGGCCGAATGTGGCAAAGTAAATGCAGTACACACCTTCTTCCTGGTTTTCAGAGTACCGAAAGATTTCCTAAACCCCTCCCTACTACTGTTCTAGAAGCTTCGAGTTCACGGTATTTCTTACTGCTCACCAGCTTCCCTTGTAGCCTGTCTGGCTCCACCATCCACTTCTGTTAATAAAATCGCCTAAGCCCAATACCTGGGCCCATCTCCTCTCTGACCTTTTCCTTATCTGCTCCAAATTAAGTCCAAGCTCTCCCCAAATCCACAACTGTAAATATAGTATATACCCAAACCATCATCATCTTCCATTCTTCCCCTCCTCTCACCCCCTGCACATACACAAAAAGAGCAGACAGACAGACATAGAGAGAGAAAAAAACAGAGACACACAGAAAGAGAGGGGAAGGCAGGGAGAGGCTTCCCAAATGGTGTTGCTGCCTCCAGCTTCATCCTCTGTACTGAGCGCCAGCTACTTGACCAGCTTTGCCCTAAGAGGCTGCAGGGCCCTGTGCCTCCCTTGTGGGGTCTTGCAGAGATGCCCACTCTCACACAGAGATGCTGCATGCAAATAAACGGCCTTTTCTAAAGTGGAGCACCAATGCATTCCCTTGGGCTGAAGTCCACACCTCCACTCATTAGGACCTTTCTCTCTCTCTCTCTCTCTCTCTCTCTCTCTCTCTCTCTCTCTCTCTCTCTGTGTGTGTGTGTGTGTGTGTGTGTGTGTGTGTCCCCACTCCCCACCCTCTCTCTCTTTTCTGAACTTCCTACTCTGACCATTCTTGAACATCTTAGTATCTTCACCTGTCCGGTTGCGGACGACATTGCCTGGTCCTCTCCCACAACTCAGAGCACCCAGACTGATCACTTCCTTTATCACTCTCCTTCCAGGACTGCTTAGGCTCACAGTACTCACTGAGATGGCAGCAGCTTCATTGCCATACCACTGCCACCAGAACCTTGCTTCTTAGCACCATTCACACCAGTCCTGCTAGGAGACTAGGGGAAGTGGTCTCCCTCTGGACAAATTGAAAAGGTTGTAGAGTCTGGTACAAACTGTGTTAAAGGGCCCTAGTTGGGTTTCACCTTCAGCTTCCATGGTCATCAGCTGAAATCTTTGCTGTCAAGATGTTCCAAGTTGTCTCAAGGCATTCATTGAGCATTCACAGCAGATGGTACCACCTATCATAAGGGTAGCTTAGTTGGGTGTTAAACTTCTGCTGCGCTTTTACTCAGGGCAGTAAAGGCAACTATGGCGAATCCAGTGACTGCCAATTAGGGAGACAAATCCTCCCATCCCCAACATCTTTGTAAAGAAATAGGAAAACGAGCACCAGGGATGCTTACAAATACTCATTTGAAGAACTTACCATAAACACTAACAGTAATTTTAAAAGAATTTTAGTGATGTTAAACATCAGCTCAGTGTCCCAGGAAATTGTGGGACCCCTTGACTAGTTCTAGCAAATGCTTCTGTCCAGCAGACACCACATTGCCCATCTCTTTCTCCCGGGCTTAGAGAGCTTCTTCTCCTAAATCGTATTTTCTTGTGCATCTTCATTTTTCATCACGATTGCCAGTGTTTGTTTGGCACAGTGATCGTCATGGTGATGAATTGCATCATCAGCTACCCACACAGCACCATTTTAGAGATGGCGCAAAGCTGAGCTGATGCTAAAACACCCCCTTCCCTCTCTAAACTCACCCAGAAACCAAATAACCTGTGACTGAGACTACCAGTCTTTCTCCCTCAAGGTCCTGGGGGTAGAAAATTATAATAATATGGTGGGTGGTATAGCCACAGGTCCACATTTCTGAAAGACTGTCCTGATCCACACGATGAAATAGGGGAGATTTGACTTGTAAAGCCTTGGGAAGCAGAAAACCATTGTACATATGTCCCTGATGAGCCTTAGATGTGATGCAACAGTTACAAAAATAGGGGCCTGTCTTGGAGGTGATCTGACTCAGGAGCATTTGAGCTCCTCACTGTGGCTTTCTGGACAGTTCTCATTGTCTTCGACTTCTATGGCAGAAGCAGTTTTGTGTGTCCTTGTTGCTCTCTGTTCATCACACCCACCTGGAATAATCTTAGCTAAACAAATTTTAAGACGTCAAAGCCTGTTGTTCCTTTTGCCTTCAATAATGGACAATGTTTCTATTCTGTACGCTGTCAACAAAAGCTTCTGGCTTTATGTCCCCAAGGTGAGACATATCTCACCAAAATAACATTCAAGGTCCCATTTGAGCTCATTAGAAGTGGAAAGTCTTCCTGTTCGCCTTTCCCACTCCCCCCCCCCCCGCCCCACCACACACACTCTTTATCCCTTCTCCGTACTTCCCGATTCATTTCCATGTTTACCCATCATTTTCTGTTTGCTTCCCAGGGTTCTTTTATTTGATTCCAGGGTTTGAAGTCTCATCTGCCTGATGCACACAGTCCCCTCGCCCTCTGGTGGGGCAGTCAATCACACCACAGTCTCTTCATTAGCTTCTCAAAACACTATTTGGTATTTCCTACATCAGAAAAACATCTCAATTGGAATCAAATGCTGTGTCCCTGAAAGCTGTCTTCCTCTGTATACTCCCTGTGCCCAACTCGAGGCCTTCTGCTTTCATGTGTGGCCTGATGTGATATGATATGATATGATATGATATGATATGATATGATATGATATGATATGAATATCCTCCATATCCTTACACGCCATGCTGAGAAGAGCCCCTCCCACCACAGATGGACATGGTATATATAAGGTATAAAGAAACATTCCCTGTACTTTAAAGTGAATTCACACACTTAAATCCTCCAAATTCTCCATAAGGTAAGCATCATCACCAAGTCACAGATAAAGAAACTAAGACCTCATGTCCTCTGTCCCCAGAGTCACATGGGTAGCTAGTGGTAGAACCGACTGTGGAACTCAGACATCAGTTCTGTTGCACCAGACTTCTTGTAGACTTTGACTATCTCTTTGGTGCAGTACTGTTTATTAAGTAGCAGATAATACAATAAGGAACGAGGGAGTCAGGTCCCTTCTGACAAGCAATATGCTCATGGGGAAGACACCAAATTTGCAGAATCCAGTTATCCATTAAGTACCTATAGGTATTGTCCTAGGCACTGGATATCCATCAGAGAGAGAGACATCCCTTCTGTGAATGGATCTTTTATTCTAAAAAGAAAGCATGGAATCCATCTCCAACAAACCTATTAAGGAGAAGTTTCATCAATGCTGTACTCCAACAGCATACTGGTAAAAGAACTGTGCATTTAATACGTACCAGTGTAAATATATATATATATATATATACATATATATATATATATATGTATATATATATATATATATATATGATGTGGGAGAATTGTCTGCATTCTGTCAATCACATTTTAATAAAACGCTGATTGGCCAGGCAGGCAGTATAGGCGGGAAAACCAGACAGGAAGTAGAGGTGATGCAATGAGAACATGAGAATTCTGGGAAGAAGGGAGGTTCCTCTGCCACTTGTGCTCAGACCACTGAAGAGGCAGCATGTAACTGGCCCAGCTGAAAAAGGTACGGAGCCATGTGCTAACATAGATCAGAATAATGGGTTAAGATAAGTCATAAGAACTAATAAGTAGCCTGACCTAGTGGGCCAATCAGTTTATAATCTTATGGAGTCTTGTAAGTGATTTTCCTTGGGAGTTGCCGGCTGTGGAGTACTGGGCGGGACAGAAACCCCAACAAGCCAGCCCCTCATGTTACATATATATATATATATATATATATATATATATATATATATATATATATATATATATATATATGTATATCCTAGTAGCTGGCTCTTGTTGTTCTCCTAATTTAGCAGTAAGGAAATGGAAGTATAGAAATCTAAGTAACTTGTCTTAGATAACACAGTTCTAAGGAGCAGGGATGGGTCTCTATCTAGTGTCACCTGCAGAGACTGGGGGCTGACAGAAGGTACCATGCATAGCCTGGTATCAGCTTGTCATCACCACCAATCATCCCTATGACTACCTCCATCATTTGAATGTCAGAGACACTTTGCATCATCTTATATATGGAAAGCCATAATCAGGGGTAAAACCATACTTTACCCAACATCATATCAGGCTTTGAACTTGATAAACATCAGGTGCTATGTCAACAGCTCTCTTTTGAAATCCAGTTGAATAGTCACAACTATTGTCTGTGAAATAAACAAGCATTTCCCCAATTTAAAATACATAAGGACTAAGATTTGGGGAGTAGAGATAGTCAGTTTCCTTCTAGCCTATCATCTTGCAGAGAGAGAAAGAGAGAGAGAGAGAGAGAGAGAGAGAGAGAGAGAGAGAGAGAGAAGAGAGAGCTTTCTCTTCCTCTTTTTTAGGCTTCCTTTGTGGTAGACATGACCTCATGAGTAAATTTTGGATGATGAAGCAGCTGATACTGTGACTCCCATTTGAACTAAAGGAAAGCTGCCTTCTCCCCTTCCTCTACCTAGGACTGAAACACAGACAAGGTAGTTAGCATCTCTGATCATGTACATGGAGTAAGGGTTGGCAGACCAAGCAGGAGGAAGCCTACCCACAAATGTTGTTGACCTCCCTTAATGCCAGCCCTGGACTGAGCATCAAGACCCTGATTTTATCACTCTAAACAAATTGTACAAACATAATACCTAATGTCTGATTGTGCACATGGAGTCAAGTCTAGTAGAAGACCAAACCGAAAGCCCGGCTGCCAATGCTGGCAAGCCCTCAGATATACCATTCCAGGACTCCATAAAAGACTCTAACTTGAGAGAAAATGAAAACATTTACCTTAGTTAGGTCATTGTATTGGGAAACTTACCCCAGATGACTTTTATGCGTGTCCAAGACCATGAAGTTGTGAGCAGTAGACGTGGAATTCATAACCAAGTCATCTTGGATTCTCCTTGTCTCTAGACCATTTCTGCTCTGCATAGACATTACTACATTACAATCGCTGCAACAGCAAGGTCAAAGTCAGCGTTGTATCTGATTCATATCTTAGAGGGCAAGAGCAAATGGGCTCACAATGCCTGCCTTCCCTTCTTAGCTCAGTGTCCCTTCCTTCAACCCTGCCCGCCTCACCCCTACAATGATGCCCTTGTGCCATCAAGTTATACTAGGGAAGAAGAGGATCTAAGCACAGCTGTTCCCAGCTAAAGCAGGCAGCACCTGAGAGAGGTGACACACCTCCAGGGGAGCGTGGTCTAAAACTCTGCCATAGCAAAACCTTTCCACAAAAACCAACAATGTCTCAGATGTGACTGAGAGCGTTCAGTGAATGTGTAAGCTCTGAGTTTGAGCTTGACAAATCCCTCTCTGAAATGCACCAGCAACAAAAAGTACGAATAATGGGATATAGATGGAATGACTCAAATGCTGCCAATGAAAAGACAGCTAAGACTGACCCAGTGTGGTGAATGTGAAAGATAGATACTGTGGCATTATATGAGCAAAGGAACACCACAGCAATGGCATGGAGAATCCAATGGAACTAGGGTCAGGTGATGGCCCACTTGGTAAAGTGCTACTCTTGCAAGCATGGGGACCCAAGTTTGTATCTCCAGAATTACAACAACTGGGCATTGTAACCCCAGTGCTGGGGATGAGGAAAATGCAGGGGAGACAATTGGGTCCCCTGAGGCCCCTAGGCTAGTCAGTCTCAGCAAACTGAAGAGCTCCAGGTTCAGTGATAAATCCTGTCTCCAAAAGCAAAGAGTGATGGAGGAAGACACATCAACCTCTGACCTCTATACATACATACATATGTGTACACATGCACACATGAACATATACATACAATAGAAATAAAAGTGACCTAAACTCATATGGATGATGGTGCTTTCACTTCAGCTAAACACTGCCCAACATATTAAATACAAAGAAAGGCTATAAGCTAAAAGAAATCAAGAACATTTGTACATTCACTTTCACAAGGACATGTCATGGGGTCTGACAGCGGTCAATGCGCTATTAAAAGGTTTACACACAGCGTTAAGTTTATGTTTATTTCAGTGACTCTGTAATGAAAAAAATTCCGCATTAGGAGTCATCAAGTGTGGATAAGTCATGCAATGGCGCCTGAGAACAATCCTATACAAAGATGTAAGCTCGTGTGTCTGTATTCAGTGTCCCACCATTCGCCTCGGAATAAATACTAATACTCTCCCCTCCAAGACACCAGGCAGACACACAGCCTCCCTGGGCCGTGGGAGCACTGAAGTCCCCACTATCTGACTCCCTTTCCAGAGGTTCTTCTATCTAAGTAATTGCTTATGAGAATCAGCATCTTGTTACAGCCTGCCTTGCTCAGAAAGAAATTGTTTCCTCTGGCAATTAACGTGTGGGACATAAAGGAAATTAGCTGGTGACACCAAAGCCTGAGCTTGCCACAATACATCAATCATCCTCCTAGAACATGAGCTTGTGCCTTTAGTTTGGAACTCAAGTTTGGTTGGTCCTTGGTAACTAAATAAGAATGGATTGGAACAATTAAACATGGTTCTGCAAAGCCGAGAGACCTATAGGAATCAAATATGTTTTATTATAGGGAGGAGGGTCATCTGTCTATGTGTTACTTTCATTGGTTAATAAAGAAACTGCCTTGGCCCTTTGATAGGACAGAAAATTAGGTAGGCAGAGTAGACAGAACAGGATGCTGGAAGGAAGAAGGCAGTGAGGCAGTCGCCATGACTCTCCTCTCCGAGACAGATGCAGGTTAGGATCTTTCCCGGTAAGCCACCACCTCATGGTGCTCCACAGATTACTAAATATGGGTTAAAGCAAGATGTGAGAATTAGCCAATAAGAGGCTGAAACTAATGGGCCAGACAGTGTTTAAATGAATACAGTTTCCGTGTAATTATTTCTGGGTGTAAAGTTAGCCATGCAGGAGCCAGGCAGGAACACAGCCCGCCACTCCTTCTACAGTTTATTTTCTGTTGATTGGCTGTTTTTTATTTGTCTTGTCATTTGTTTGTTTGTTGCCTGATGAAAATAGGAAATGACAAGATGAAATGCATAGTTCCCTCTCCTGTGTGCACAGACAGAAAATCCTCTGAATGTCACCTACTTGACCTAGATCTTCCTCATCTAGTAGACCCCACACCACTTGCCCTTCTCTCCCCACCCCTTCTATATCAGAGTTCTCACTCTTTGGATGGCAGCTTCCCCCAAGCTGGCACTGCCCATGAAAGTTACTGCTTGCGGTCCTACTTTTATTTCTGTTGCTGTGACCCATGGCAACAGTGGGGAGGAAAGGGTTACTCTACGGACAGTTCCAGGCTACAGTGCACCCACGCAGGAAAGTCACCGCGAAAGGAAAGTTCGAGGCAGCTGTTCCCAGCACAGCCACAGTCACCAGCAGAGAGACGTGAATGGCTGCTTATCACTGCTCGGCTCAGGTAGCTGTCTTCATTCCTACAGAGTTCAGGGTTCCAGGCCTAAGGGATAGTGCCCCACAATTGGCTGTGTGTTCCCCTGTCCATCTACAATCAGGACAGTCCCCCACAGACTTGCTCACAGGCCAAGCGGATCTCAATATTCCACAATGAAGGCTCAGTTCTCAGGTGATTCTAGACTGTGGCAAGATCACATTTCCTACAAAGCATCACACCAGCGAGCCACCACAACTTTGCCATCTTCTTCTGGTGCCAGGTCTCCTCAAGCGCTGCTCATCGGTCCCACCAGACTCTGCACAGTTCACTTTGCCATCTAACACCCTTACATCCTTATTCATCAACAAAGGGTACATCTCAAGAAAAGCAGGCTAGTGGGTATGGCTCACGACTCTGCACCATCATGACAGATGCTCATCCGTTGTTGAATGAGTTAGTTTGATCCTCTTCCATCTTAGACCAAGTTGCTAAAGTAGCACCCATGGCACAATCTATCACTGTCTCCTTGCCTGTTCATGTGGGACCCAAGAAAACAGTGTTGGGCTTTGCCTGAAGGGCACTTTAAAAGGCACTAAGTCAGTAGCGGTTCTGTGATTCACCTGATATTATTAGATATTTCCAAATATATGTACTAGATATTTCTGTGGGCTACACCAGGACTCTGCCTGCACTTTGTGATTTGCACAGAAAAAGAGGGAAAGACTTTGAAAATGTGCTCTAAACCAGAAAAATAATCTATCCACTGGTATAGGAGACCATAGAACAAGCCATGAAGTCACTCCAAAGAGTCAGTGTCAGCAGTATTCAAGGATCTGGTATGAGGTGGCATTTATTAAAATAAAGTATCATACTTTTAAAGAAGGAAAATGTTGATATAGAGACAAATGTAGGCTGATAATGAAGTAGAACTCTTTCCTTTGGGATTAATTTCATTCATTAAGAATTAAAAGTTGAAAAAATCACACACTAATGTCTTTTTGTAGGCGGAAAAATTCTGAGTACTTTATATTTTCTTCAGTGCTTTCTTTGTGTCTGCTGACTTCTCTTTCCTGAAATGAGTCAGTACTGTATTTATAGAAAAAATAATAAAGTTATAATTCTGTCAAAGAAAATAAAGCGAACTGCTTTACTTTTTTTTGACACTACCTGTTTGTAGAAAGTTAGGCCAACTCCTACAAGGTCCCTGGCCAGGACCCATGTAAGCATTAAGCCTGCTCTTGGCCATCTTCAGGCAGGGTTTCTGGTACCCATGGGTCTCCAGACCTTGACGTCCCAGGCAGGCTGATATGGTTCCACAGGCTTGCTCACCCACCATACGGCATCAGTCTGAACCATAGAATCCATCATCCTGAAGCAGGAACTCCCATACACTGGACCAGCACCTGTGTTTGAGGCTAGGATGCCCTGTGAAGGAAAGACATTTTGTGGAGTATGTATTGGCTCATCTAGTACTTTCTCATTTAATCCTCTCATCTTCTAGAGGTGACCTCGTCTCATGGGTCATATGGGGAAAAGGAAGCTCATTAAGGAGAACAAGACATACACAATCAACCACAGACGAAATTCACACCCAGGCACCTCTGACTACAGAACCAGGCTCCTCTGTGATACCCAAGGTATGGGGGGAGCACCCTGTCAGTCCTCCTGTACACCGCCCTCTCAGCTTCTCTGCTTATTTCTGAGAAGCAGTTGGCCTTTGCTTGCTTCCTAAGATGCTCTGTTCTACTTTGCTCCCTGTTGCTGTGGTAAACACGAGGATCAAAGGCAACTTTGGAAGGAAAGGGTTTATTTCATCTTATACCTCTAAGTAACAGTTGAGTACTGAGGAGGTCAGGACAAGAACTCAAGGAAGAGCAGAGACTGAAACCAAAGAGGAAAGCAGCTCACTGGCTCTCTCGGCGAGCATTTTTAGCCCTGGCACATTTGCTAAGGATGACCCTGCCCACCATGGGCTGGGTCCTCCTACATCAATTAATCAACTAATCAAGATAATAGCTCACCGACATGGTCACAGGCCAGGCTGTTCAAGGCAATTCTTCAATTGTGGTTCTCTCTTCCCAGATGACTCAAGGGTGTGTCGAGTTGACAGCAAAAAGCTAACCATAATATGCTCTTTCAGGGAAGTGTGGTTTTAGCAAAGCCTTTCTATGTGGTGAGACAGCTTTGAAACTGTGGACTCACCTATTTTCAATTAATGTTTCCTCTTTAAGAGAGAACAATAGTAAAAGTCACTCATCTCCAGGACATGGGCTTAAAACCCTAGAAATACAGTGTAGGTAATCACAACTGGGAGGTTTCTACACAAAGATGGCAAATCAGCTTTCCGTTTTTCATTTTCAAACCCCTTTCTAATTTCCACTTATTTTTTTCTTTGCCTTCTCCCATCTCCAGAGTTAGCCTCCCATCCATTTAATTGTTTTTAATAACTCCTTTTTTAAATCTGCCCTGGAACTGTCCACTGAAGACAGCAACCAATAATTGCACTCTCCAGGCACATGAGATTTGCTGTTGAAAATAAGCCTCTGGTCAGACAGGAGGCTCAGAATATTCTAACTAATCCACAGCTGACAGAACGGCTGAGAATGCAATGCTCCCATTTCTAAATGCTTCTTCATTAATAGGACCCCCCCCCTTTCCAGGCTGAACAAATAAAATTCTAAATCATACTAAGGAGAGAGAAGCACTGAGAACTCGAAGTCTGCAGACAGGGACCCTTTCAGGCTGCCCTGGGATGCTGGCTATGGCATTTCATCTCTCAGTGTGTTCCAGAAGGAGCGGGTTTATGGTGAGAGAAACCCAGAGAGGCTATTTCTTTTCCTTCGTAGGAAAACAGGTCCAACAACTTTTTTCTAACTTGATGCATTGCGGGAATAACAGAAAAATCAATAACAAGCCTGAGAAACTATTCTTGTTTAAACAGAAAGCAAGATTTTTTGTTCTAACCTTCTTAAATATTTTTCCAGTCGATGGTAAAAGAAAAACATACTGCAAAGAGAGGCAGGAAAAAGAGAGATGTCCAGAAAGCAATCTATATTTAAAGGTAGAGAAAATGAATGCAAAACCAGGTAATATGTCCACACTACCCCATCTATCCTCCCCAGAAAATCACCCGTGGCCCTCTCCCACTCGCTCCCTAGTATACCAAGAAGCCAATCATTGCATTGCTGGGCAGGTTTGCCTCTCTCTGCATTTGCTGGAGTCAGGTGACAGCCACCTCATACTGGCTCCCAAGAATATACTGTTTCTTTTTGGTTTATTTTTATTTTTATTATTGGAACCAGTAAACAACACATCATATCAGTAACTTAATATCAGCCACAGCAGGGATTCTTACACCTTAGAAATCAGAAACTGCACCAAGAATCCCACCCCTTCCCTGGGGAGGAGAAGCTGTTGCTCATCTGTGTACCAGTATTTCTCTCTGACTTCTTGGCGTTTCCCTTTGGTCTCAGGAGGGAAAGGGCAGAGTCAGAGAGTCACCAGTAGATACAGAGAAGCAGGATGAGAATGCCATGCTGGGATAAGGTACCAAGTCACGTGGCAAAGTATGGAGAGAAATATGGGTTAATTTAAGTATAGGAGTCACCTAGTAACAAGCCTGAGCTATCAGTCGAGCATTTATCATTCTTATTAAGCCTCTGAGTCGGTTATTTGGGACTGGGCGATTGCGACAGGAAGCAGCCATTTACAGTCATACATGTGAAATAAAATAAATAAATCTTAAGATAATAAAATAAACTTGTATTCTAGGCCAATCTTGGAAATCAAATTGCTGTCTACGCCTTGGGTTCCCATCTCTTCATCAAGAAAATAGCAACAGAGTTCTTGCCTTCTCATGTTAGGTTTACCCCTTAAGACCAGACCTGACCAGCTGTCTAACCTTTGAGTGTCCCCATCTTCAATGGATGCTAACATGCTGGGGCGGAGGTGTCAAAGTACATGTGCAGGCTTTGATACAGAATGAGTGCTCCATCCCTTCCCTTCTCTTTTCTAGCTGGGTAGTCCTGAGGGCTCCAGAGACTCGGTATGTCTATCTCTACACCTGAGGGTTCCAGATGTCTCCTCAGAGGGTGGCTTAGGGCAGGCTGCCATGAAAACCCTTGTTATTACTCCACCCCGGGTAAAAGCACAGCTAAAGAAATGTAAGGAACCTCCTCTAAACTTAGAGAGAAATGAACTTAACTGGATTCCCACCTGACAGTTTATAAACAGTGAGGATGCCTTCAGAGACGAGCAGGGAAAAGTCCACTGAGTACAGCCACAGCAGTGAGGACCGATGCTCAGCGAGGGGCCAGCACAGAGCTGACTCACTCTGGTGACAGTGTACGCCACTAAGACCTAATTTCCTTTTTTGTGCTTTGGTGCCCTGTAGCTGTCAGTCCACACATCCCACACAGATGCTCTACACCCATGTGAGGAAAAGTGTCAGTCATTTCCATCTTCATCTCTATTGGAGAGCAAAGAAACTTCCCAGCAACCCTCTGATATGATACCCTGATGTCACATTGGCCAAGGAAATCTTCACACAGTGAAGCCAGTGACTGTTGAGACCAGTCCAGGACTGGTGACCAGATCACTGGCAGAGATGGGAGAAAACCAGAACTCTGCCAACACAGAATGAGAGAGGTGGGTGCTGGTAATGCTTTGACACTTTATCTTATTAAACTTGGTCCCCTTTTGTTGTTAACAGAGAATCTGGTGTGTTTATGTGAGGATTTATTGAAAAAAAAAATTTTGTGATTAGTCACACCAAGGGTAGAATGTATACACAGCAAAGGAGGGGGGATATCTTATGCACAGGTGGACCTCCCTTTCAACATGACATCCACACAACCCTGTCTCCTGTCTGACCACAGCGGCAGCAAAAAATAAATGATCTAACCATGAGATCAGCCGAGCTGGCAGTCTTGTTACTAAGAAAAGCAGAGGTGATGATAGCATTTGTTGAGTGCCTACTGTGTGCTGGGTAGTGTGCTAAAACGGTTTGCAAGCTTGAGATTCACAGTGATGCTACAAGGGCTACAAGGTGGTCATCTTGCTTTTTCTCTTCTGTGTTTGTATGTCTACAATGTATGCGCATGTTTGTGTGTGTAGAAATGTAGTACGCATACGGAGATTAGAGGACAACCTTGGGTGTCAGCCTCTCGCCTCCCGCCTTATTTGAGACAGGGTCTCTTTAATGTTTGCCACCAGGTTAGCTGGCCCATAAGACAGGTTTCCACACCCACTTTTAAGGATGAAGAAACCAGACCAGGCAGCAGCGGGAGTGGGCAGCTGGTGATGGCAGAAATGAATCTTAAGTCAGTTTTAGCTGGCTGTCATCATTGTCTTAATTAGTATTCAGTGGGCTGTGAAGAGACACCTTGACTGTCTTAGTAAGGGTTTCTATGCGCAGTGAAACACCATGACCAAAAAGCAAGTTGGGGAGGAAAAGGCTTATTTGGCTCACACTTCCACATTGCTGCTCCTTACTGAAGGAAGTCAGGACAGGAACTCGAACAGAGCAAGATCTGGGAGGCAGGAGCTGATACAGTGGCCATGGAGGATGTTATTTATTGACTTGCTTCACAAGGTTTGCTCAGCCTGCTTTCTTATAGAGCCCAGCACCACCGGGCAGGGATGGCACCACGCACCGTTGGCTAGCACCTACCCCAATGGTCACTAACTGAGAAAATGCCTTACAACTGGATCTCCTGGGGGCGTTTCCTCAACTGAGGACCCCTCCTCTCTGATGACTCCAGCCGTGTCAAGTTGACACACAAAGTCAGCCAGTATAATGGCCAAGGCAACTCTTAGAAAGCACTTAATTGAGGCTAGCTTACAATTTCAGAGGCTTCTTGCATTGTCATCATGGCGGGGAGCATGGTGGCATGCAGGCAGACACGGCACTGGAGAAGTGACTGAGAGCTGTACATCCTGACCCACGGGCAGCAGGGAAAGAGAGACACTGCCTGGCACAGTGCTTTTTAAAACTGCAAGGTCCACCCACCTTGACACACTTCCTCCAACGAGACCACACATTCTCATCTTTCTAATCCTTTCAAAGAGCTCCCCTCACTGGTGATGAGGCATTCAAATACATGAGACTCTGAGGGCCGTTCTTATCAAACCACCACATTCATAATCTTCCCACTCTAGCCAGGCCCTTACGACTGATCAGCTGGTGATGATGGGCAATTTTTCACGGACGGCACAGAGTAGAAAGGGCAGATACTTGGCCCCTAGCCACACTCAGAATTCCACGAGCAGTCAAGCTACGTGTGCAGTAAGGAATAGTTTTAGGAGCCTCATCTTGCTTCAGCCTGTCTCTCTGCCCGCTGTTGAGAGCGTTTGCTCATCTGCACCATTTCTAACATATTCTTCTGTCTTGCTAATGATAGGAAACTCACTGCTGTGGAGTTCCATAAAGCATTATCTCATTATCTCCTTTCGCCTCTCATTGCAAAGTGCTTTGTAGCACAGAAAGTGGGGTATGGAAAAAATTAATTTCATTAAATTAATCGAGAGTGTCATGACTGCTCAGTTATGACTCGGGTGTGTTTGTAGGAGGGCCCATCTATGCATCAAAGTTTGTCCTTTATTGTACCATTTTTCCTCCCACGTGTACCCACCAGCTTTCCGAGCAAGGAAGAAATAACTCTAAATAGCAAGCTCTTCAGAAATATTGTTGCCACCAGCAACCTGGAAAATCCCAAATCAGAACATGACTTTATATGGCCACTGAGCAGACTTGAGGGACGCTCCAGCTACCCTGTGATGTATAAATGCCAATGCCACGCACAGCACGCTGTGCCTCAGACAGCCATATGAGATGCACTGCTCGCTCCTAGACTTTCAATTTCCGCAAAAAAAATGCTTCTAGTTTTGTGAACACGGATCCTTTCCCGCTTTGCTTACAAAACCCATGCCTGCCTCCAGGTCTTCCTCAAACGCCACATTTTACAAGTCTTTTCTTAGCTTGCGCTTAGAGAATTCTACCCCGGGTTCATTTGTGTGTTGCTTAACGTTCATTGAGCAATGGAAGAGGCAAGGCTCTAACGTAGACACTGGAAAGGCCATGGAGAGGAGAGGCAGCCGGACTGAGAGGCAGCTCAGTTGGTAAAGTCCTCCTTTCACAAGCTCGAGGACCAGAGCTTGAGTCCCAAATTCTACTTTTAAAAGCCAAGTGTGCCGGCTCCTGCCTGTAATTCCAGCCCTGGAGATGTGGGGACAGAAGCACCCCTGGGACTTGCTTGGCCGCTGGTCTGTACAATTTGGTGCATTCTAGGCTCAATTAGAGACATTGGCTCGAAAGAGGTGGAGAGTGACACCTAACATTGACCTTGGACCGATACACACGTGTGCTAATATGTGCACCCGCATACACATGAACACATATGCAAATAAAATAATTTAAAGGCAGTGGTTCCTCTCCTCTGTCTGCTTCTACCACGCAGTTTACCACAAAACTAATCCCTCAGAAGAATTAGGATCTTCCTGAGGAGAAAGGTGCCCCTGCTCAGGGAATTTAACAGTCTGAAGATTTGTAGCTTCATCAGCCTCTGTGAACAAAACCAATATACTCACTTTATGAGACTGTCCCAGAGAGCTGCACTCTGTGATGGAATTTCCCTCAAGACCCACTCCCACCCCGCCCCCATCTCCCACCCCACCCCTGCCTCCCACTCCACTCCCATCTCTCACCTCATTTCCTCTCTCACCTCACCCCATCTCCCACTCTCACCCCATACCCATCTCCCACCCCATCTCTCACCCACCCTCACCTCTCACCCCACCCCCATCTCCCACTCCCACCCCATCTCCCACCCCACACCCATCTCCCACCCCCATATCCTATCCCACCACCACCTCCTACTCCACCCCCATCTCCCACTGTTCATTGAGGGACCTCACAGTCTCAGCTTTCCTGGATCCTTCACAGTTCTGGCTTGGTTCATCTGCCAACTCCAAACCCAGTCACATAACTACCACTTGCTGACTCTGCATCAGACATCTGTCCTGACAATCTCTGTATTCAGCATCTGGTTTTCAGAAGATCTTGTAAATATGGCTTTACAAAGGAAGAAACTGAGACCCATAAAACTCGGGAACATCTCCTTGTGAGAGCTCATGTATCGGTGCCAGAAAGGGGATTCAAACCCATGTCCGTGTGGCTGGCATTCTTTTATTCTACGTAGCCTAAACCTCTACCTGCCTCATTGCCTGCGAAAGAAGAAAAGTTAACCCCATCACGACCTTCTCATAAGGTCACTATAAATAGATATTTGCACACAAGGGAAACCGATGCCTCGCTTGCCTTCTGCATTCTGATTGGCAGAGGTAAACACCTAAGTTTACATAGATAAGCATGATCAGTCATCACTGAAGAACCATGTCCTTTGGTAAAGAGGATTAGGGAACTTTTTTCAGCTCCAAGGCCAAAAGGTTAACTCTTCTTTTTGAGACAGAGTCTCATGTAGCCCAGAGTAGAATTGAATTTGGTAAGCAGCCTAGGATGAGTCTGAACTCTTGATCCTCCTGCCTCCACTTCCCTAGATAGACTGTAGACAGCACCTGTTTTTATCCAGGGCTGGAGATGGAGCCCAGCATTCACGCATGCTAATCCAGCCCTCTACCGAGTCATATCCTCAGTCCTCAAATGCACATTTCTTACTGGTGTACTCCTCAAATCTACACCAGGTCAAGCCCTGCAATATACACCAATGTAAAAGCCCTGTGAGCCTACAATCAGCCTGCCCTCGCCTCTAGTCCTATCTAGTAGAATAAGAACACAGGAGACCTAGGAAGAGGCTTCTGAAAGGACTAGGCATGCTGCTGAATTATCTCGGGTCGAGAAAAAAAAGCAGCTAGCTAAAATATAGGCCAATTATATTTTTCTTTATTATAAGGGCAAACTCACAAAACAGGAAGGAGAAGTCCAAGCTCAGCTGTGTAGCCGGGGAACCACAGAGACAGTGAACCTTGCCCCACACCACCCACACTCCTCCATCCTCCGCCCCCGCCCGCGTTTTTCTCCTGGTACCCAAAGGTCACCTATTAACCTGGTCCCACCCCTTAAAGATCATTGGCTGACAAAGATTCCCCATCAGCACGCTGCAGGAAAAAACATGGTGCAGGGCAGATCAAGCTCTCTTTCATGGAGTAAACACGCACCTTTTCTGCAGGAAGGTGGGCAGGGAGAGGAGAACATGCCCCTTCCAGAATTTTCCTGTTATTTGTAGTGATGCAGAACTCCTCGATAGCAGGATTATTGGGGGGGGGGGATTGTATTCCTCTTATATAATAGAGAAAGGTCCTTACTAGGTAGCCCTGACTGTCTGGGAACTCAGAATATAGACCAAGTTGGAAACTTGAAACCCACGGAGACCCACCTGCTTCTGCCTGCCTAGTGCTTGGATTCAAGGCATGCGCCAGCACATCTGGCTCCCCCACGGTCTCTCATAATAAAGGTGGACAGCACTATACAAATGCACCTGCTCCCTTTCCCATTTTTCCGTTTCCAGTATTGCTCCTAAGGCCCTCTATGCTTTTACATTGTTAGGATAGCTACTCTATATATGATTCTCTAAGACTATTTCACTGAAAATAATCTTTTTTACAAGACAGGGTTTCTCTATCTAACAACCCTGACTATTCTGGAACTCGCTCTACAGGCCAGGCAGGCCTCAAACTCACACAGATTCCCCTGCCTCTGCATCCCGAGTGCTGTGGTTAAAAGCATGTACCACACCATGCCTGACACAGAAAGAAATCATTTTGATGTGTCCATAAATATTCATATCTAAAGCCATGCCAATCATGTGGTAGAATTATGAACACATGAATGCTATTAGCGTATGAACATCGGAACTCCACAGAATCTGGTCTCCCAGAGGACACATCCATATTTAAGGATCAATTGCATTTCCTCACTTGTTCGTCCATCTTAGAACAGGTTGACCAGATCTGCACCTACTTCCGTCTATTATTTTGCAGTTCCCTGTTGGTGCAATGGGTTCAGGGTTCACAAAATTCATCTCACAAATGGCCGGCCATCTCATTACACTTTTATCTAAAAGATGAAAGGAACTGAAGACGACATACAGTATTTTAAAAAGACTGTTAAGTACAAAAATGAGGCCAAACCACCCATGAGTGTTTATCATTTTTATAATGCTCCCTTTGGACATGCTCGTCTGTCTGCTTTGGTGTCACAAGACGGGAGGGGAGACTACTTATCAAGAATATTTCACAGTTCACCCAACAGGCTTCCTCCTAGACTAGCTCAGAGCATGCGCACAGAGGCGGGGAGGCGGGGCAGAACCATGCTTCAGCCGCCGCAGCTGCCAGCAAGCCTAACAGACTTCGCTGGGATCCTTTATGCTCACCAGACACTGATACACTTTTAAGATGCCTCAACTTTGGTGATGAAACCATTAAAAAAAATAATAAAAGAATAAGATCAAACCAAGGTCAAGACTGAAGTGAGTCAATATGGCACCAGTCCCTAGAAGACTGTCTCTTCCTTCTGATGCCCTCTATGCTTTGAATCTCCACTGAAGAGCAGTTTCCCTGGCAGCTAATAAGGAGCCAAGAGCATCTGTGCTCCTCTGTTCACCGGCACAGAATTGGAACTGAAGCTAATGCTGCATCCGTCACCCCAATGGGCAATCCCAGCTAATACCAGTGAAGTCAAGGGTAGTGCTCTACCTACGACAGGCCTGCCCGAATCAGCGCGTGGCTGGTGTTTCCTCAAGATCACCCTCAAAGGAAATGAAGCCGGGTACAAAGAACAAAATAAAAAGTGGAATCTTGGCCGGGCGATGGTGGCGCACGCCTTTAATCCCAGCACTCGGGAGGCAGAGGCAGGCGAATCCCTGTGAGTTCGAGGCCAGCCTGGTCTACAAGAGCTAGTTCCAGGACAGGCACCAAAAACTACAGAGAAACCCTGTCTCGAAAAACCAAAAAAAAAAAAAAAAAAAAAAAAAAAGTGGAATCTTTTAAGCTTTCTTTTTGACTACCCCGGAGGGTAGCGTGTAGGTTGAGGTATCCTAAGGCAGAAAGAGAACTAGGGAAGTTTTCAGGTTTCATCTTAAAGGAAATAACATAGGTCTTTGTTCTGGTGCCAGGCACAATTGACCACAACCTGGAGAAGCAGATTCAGGCTGCCTCAAATACCATGTTTACTATGATGTTGTTACAGAACAAAGGAAGTCCTAAGTCAAGGAATTTAGCAAACGCTCTGGTTGGAACCACAGCTAGGCAGGTTTCTATCAACGTGGGGAAATCTGTTACAGGTCTCAGACACGATCTTGGCTTCCAAGTTGATGGAAGGCAGTGATTTATCAAGAAGACATTTGAAATGTTTTGATAGCCACTGGATGTTAGGTCGGACATAGAACTCAACAACGAGGATGTTCCAAGGAACTAAAATTAACCCAAGATAATTTGGCTATGGCCTAGAGCAGTTTAATTCTCCAGAATCGCACATGTCAGCCCTTCAGCAGCCCTGTAGAACCTTCATCACAGGGGTGACTCTTCTTCCCACCCCCAATGATAGTTGATATCAGCATGTAATTTTTTGAAAGTACAAGAAAATAATTCAGCTATGGAAAGACAATGACATCAGCATGTTTAGGAAGCCCCAATCTGTGACTCGCTGGTTGAAACACTGAGTGGTGCCCTTCAAGTCTTTTTCCAACGGGCAAACAGAAAACTATTACAGTGTGATCTTCTGTCCAGCAGGAGGAGCCTCGTCCAGCTGTAAACGTTCCTTAGACAATCAGACAGCAGCATAGAGAACAGAGGGCCGTGCAGCGGACAGGGTCAGTGGTCTCTCCAAGAACAAGTCACTAGTTTCTGGGGAAAAAAAATGTGCTGAAGCTAAAATCTTGAGTTCTCCTTTTTCCAATTCTTAAATTTAATTTTATTTGTGATTTTTAAATTTTTTGAGATGCTGAACATTCAATAAATGCACACAGATTATATATGCAAATATGTGTATATATATGCTCAGCTTTGCCATATCATTAAGCTTGATGACTGATTGACATATCAAATCTCTGCCAACTTCCAGTTGCTCTATAAAGTTTGATCTGAAGAACCCAGTCTTGTCTTCCCAGATTGTGAAGACCCAGCCTGTAGGTTATTAAACAAATCTGAGGTGGAAAAAAGCCACCTATCTTCTCGTAAGTCACAGAATTTACTGTCATCAGTACAGAGGTCACATTTAATAGATGCCTGAAAGAACAATTCGATGCATTAAATTTAATGCTCGTGTTTGCAAAAACTAGTGCAGGACATTAACAGAAGGAAATCACCATTCGTCTACATGAGAATCATGATTAAGTGATGAGAAGCTGTCATTTATGAAACCAACACATTGTGTCATGTCACCATCCCAAGACTGTGCTGTAGGCCGACCACCGCACTCATGAAAAGTTTAACATCCAAGATTATAGTTAGTGACATCAAGAGAACCCTCATGATGAGAGTCTGATGGAGGAGCAAGCAACCAGGAGTCTCTTGCTACAAGAAGTTCTTCTCCATCTCAGGTCTTTGCCAGCAAGAAGTCATCTCCAGACAGGGCCCCTCCACTCTAGGACCTAAGTACACATTTATTATTCTTTATAAAGTTCCCTGCCTCCAGATTTTCATTATAGTCATAAGGACTGCAGGTTTGCAAGCATCAAAAGCCTCCCATTTGGGAAATGCTCAAAGGAGGAACAGTACCTTTTCACCTTGCCAAAGTATACTGGGAAATAGCATTTCCGAAATCAGACTCCTCCACACGTGAGCCTGGAATAGCTCCCTATCGCTGACAAGGTCAAGCAGAGCCCTTCGGTCAGGTTTCAGGTACCCCACCCCTACGCCTTACAATGTAGTTTCATAGTGGCTGGAACAAGATTCCAGTGGGCCTGTTCTTTGTTGTGTACTCCTGAGATTGTGTCCTGCATCAGCGGTGCATTCTACTGGCCAGTACCCCATCTGGTCCTTTCAAGTCTTTTCCACAATCCAGGCTCCTGCAGTCATCCACTTCCTTTCTCGTCCCTTCTCTTTGTACTCTTCTTACTCTTCTTCTTCATACTCTTCATACTTCCTTCTCCTCAGATAGACTCTTGCCTTCTTACTTTCGCGGCTGCCCTGGCCTTGAGCCCTTTCTCTCAGACTCTGTAATCCCTATCAACTATCAAGACCCAGAGACAGCAGGACTTGGCTCTACTATTAACCCTTGTTATCCCATTTTCCTCCTGTTAATCTTTCTTCTCCGACCTCTCAAAACCCCGGCACACGATTTGGTTTTTGATGTTTTATCTAATTTATCTAATTGTTTTAACCTTGCAGAGTCTTCAAGGACAAGGTTAGACACTCTCTGTCTGTGGTAGGTCCCAGGGAGGGAGGTGTACTGTCTTCATTTTAGGCTGTTCGAATATTTTCTCTGCCTGAGGCCACCCTAGGGAATCGAATCAACAAACACTCAATGCATGCACCCCTGCTGGCTTCGAGGCATGATTTCCTGGCCATGTCAGCTTCCTTATTTACATAAGAGCCTCACAGGTGAAAATCTAAATGAGCCAGAGATTAGGGAGACTTGGCTGATATTAACGCTCATGAATATTTAGCAGGGCTTGCTCATCAGCTGGGGTAGCAAGGTCTCCCTGGCAGTCGCTGAACTATAATGACTGTTGGCATTTAATTGTGCTCATCCGATAATAGCTAAGCCATGGGGGAAGTAGGTGAGCGGAGACACGCAATCCGGTGTGGCATTATGGTTTAAATCAAAGTTGCACACCGCTCTTACATCCTTCTAAAGTGATTTGGGGAAAAAAGAGGGTAGCAAAGGAGAAACTTGCAGGCATCGAACTAATCCTCCACCACCCATTCAGGTAGCTCATCTTCCACGACAGCTTCTATGTTGGGCTGATGTCAAGAGAAAAAAAAAAATTGTTACTAAAAATATTAAAAATGAAAGGAAGCCACTGTTTATAAATCGGAAGGCAAGGGATTTCACAGGTTCAGCCTCGTCTTACCTAAGGGAGACTAGCTACATGGAGATTTCTGCGCAGCTCAGGTTTCTCCCAGGCCAGCCTAAGAATGACTGGTACTGTAGTCATCCTGGAGGAATGAAGATCTAAAGCCCCTACCCCCCGGACTGCTTCAGCTATCACACTATTGTAACACTGGACCCCAAGAACATGGAATTTCCATAGGAATTTCACAGTGGGAGAAGAAAAAGACTGAAGCCTGGTCCCAGTCAGAGAGAAACTAATCTCTCAGAAAGACCATGCTTAGTGCTGAGAACTTGTCAGACCACCATGCTAGAGAGACTGGGACAGGACAGAGGCAATGCTGGGTCAGTGGTGGGTGGGACTTGATGGAGGATGGCAGAGTCACCATACCTGTTGGCCTCTGTTTAAAGCACCTAGTGTCAGGTGTCTGGCAGGGTATCATAGGACCTCACTGCTCCTCTTCCCAACGTGGCCTCATTGGACAAATCTCTTTTCCACTCTTCACTATTGCTTGTCTCTTTAATTGGCCTATTGAGTACTGGTGGGCAGCACTTTGCATGTTAGGGCTGTCAGAGTTTAGGCTGTGTCCCTACCAACTCCAGGAACTCACCAGACACATGGAGCTACAGCGACTATAGAGGAAGCATCTCACCGATGCTACTCTGGAGGAAACATCCTCATCTTTTCTAGAAGAGATACATGAATTCAAACATTGACTCCTGGGGATCTAGACTATGGTAACTCACCATGATCAGGCCCTAAACACAAGACATCAAGCCTCCTCCTCCTGCCCTCCCTCACTGTAAAAGCGTATCCTGTCTGAGTAAGTACTTGATTCCAGCATCCAGCGATGTCTATGCATTGAGTATCCTGAAAATGCCTCGCTGCATAAATGACTACATAATTCAATTCAAAAGATTCCCTTGCTGGGCACTTGGGACATAAAAAAGTATAAAATAGGATTCTTTGACATTAAAGGACCCTTCTAGTCCCAGAAATGACGTAGATGAATGGTATCTCACCCAGATGAATAATATTCAATTTCTAACAAACAAAAGTCTGCTTGCTTGGTTTCTTCACAAATTTATTTGAAAGATGTGTTTGGAACAGTCCACATTAAGACACAGTTTTGTATGAAACTTACTCTGAATCTCATAGCCAAAACTGGGGTGCAATGAAAGGCCTGATTATCGAGAAAGACAAGTCAGAGGTGTTAAATTGTCATGGGTAAGGACAAGCCTAAAAAAGGCTGGTATTTTTATTTAAAAGATAGGCCAAAGTTACAGGTGTTGACTTACAGGTGAGTTGCTTCTCACTAGAGCAATGTTGGGTGCTAATCATGCTGAACTCTATCAGAGTTGGTTATTTAATGGAGGTTAGTGGTTCTCAAGAAAAGCTGGCGATCTGAGTAGCTGCTGATTCTTAGTCGTGGCTATGTTTACCAGTCCTTGTCCCCAACAATGACAACATCCTTCCTGACTCTTGCTATGCCTACTGTGCAAATGAGTTTAGTTAGCAACCAAGAATTAAGTGCTCAAAGTGACAACTTTGGAAGTATCCCAACTAGGAACTCAGCCCCAGACTCTGTGACTCCAAAGCCCATGGCCTCAGCTCCTGGGAGAAGAATAGACTGGAATTTGAGACATCACAACTTTTCTCCCAGATAAACCCAAAACACCGAAACCTCACCATGGAGTCCAGAGTTGGAGGCCAAATTGTCCAGACCAGGGTCGGACAGCTTTGGTTTTGTAAAGGATGAACAACACACAAAGCACCTCTCTGGAGGAGGCCATGGACGTGTGGAAGGAGTGCAAGGCATTTTCTCTACCCAATAGGAAACAAAACTCTACCAAGAGTGAAGCATCTCTGTACCGCCCACCTGACCACAGCCTGCCCCACTTATTGCCATCTCCCTCCCTCCCTCTTTCGGGCCTCTTCCCAGAAAGAGCTACCATTCCAAACTGAGTGTTAATCATTCTCTTGCTTTTCCCTTTAAATGCCACTGCTTGGGTTTGTCAAGAAATCTCCACCTAGATTAACCTGATTGAAATCATCACAATGTTTATACAAAATGAACAGGCTCCACGGGGAAGCCACAGTCACCACAGTTAAAATATATAAACCACCAGCCGTATGAAGAAAGGTGGAGCCAATGATGGGGTGATGGCCTCCCTTCATGCTCTGCTAGCGAGCTCCTCCTGATCTTCCATTGGCTCAAACTTTTCTCCTTCTATGGAAATTCAGAGAGAAGACACCTATGCCCCACGGTGGTTTGTTTACATTTGGTATCTAAAAGATATTTCCATGTTTACATATTCATAATTCTTTCCCTAACAAACCAGAAACATCTCCACAAGTTAGAATTATCCCTGTCTCCATGTCTTGCAGACATAACAGAATCCCAAAGTGCATTCCTGTCTTCTCCTCCACCCTCTTCCTTCCTTTTCTTACCATGGTCGTGATTCCGGTCTGCTGATGCCCAGGAAATCTTGACCCCATGACTCCGACCTGTTCTTAGTGATGTTTTCCTTATTAATCTGTGGTTGGCTCACTCTTGGTAAGCTTAGTCAAGAACCTCGATTTTATTTTCATTGCAGTGGATTCAAGTCAAACAGCTCCTTTCCTGGTGCTAAATGGCTGATACTCTCTCTCTCCCATTGTCCCCATGCAGTTGACGGTAGGTCACCTAGAATTTCAACCAACCCAGAACATGGCAACCCAACCCTTTTCCTCTCCTGCGGTCTCCAGTTGTCTTCTAAAAGCTGCACAGCTTAAACTCAGAAAATTCCATTACATGATTCTCCACCTCTTTTGCCATCCCATAATTCCTCATGGCCAACAGAGTCTGTGACTCAGCTTCCAAATTCAGATAAAAACAAACATGCTCCCTGATAAATCACAAGTTATGCAAGCAATGAATCAAAGGGCAATTGCTCTGTATGGGAAAATTCTGTGCTGATTCCTCTTAAATAATTGACCAGCAACCAGGAGATTCATCAACACAGTAGTTGACTCCAGACTGAGTCAGCCTTTCGTACAAGCATATGTACACACCTGCACACACTAAAGTCTTTGTAATGTTGTCCTTTTTCCTCTACAGTAGTTATGAACATAACAGATAGCCCACAACTTACAGCACACACAGTGTTAAGCCCTTTCCATTCAGCACTGAATCCTGACACCTCATTAATACTGTCACAGTGATGAGCTTGAGGTTAGAGACGGTAAGGAACATGGAGTAGTCATGCAGCTCCTGTGAATCCACTGGGTGACTGTTGGCTAGGCATTAATTTTTCTTACTCCTTGATAAACTCAATCAGATGCTCAATAAATGTCTGCCAAGTTGGTTAATCAAGAAATGTTTTGAGGCTCAGTGGTAGTATGTGTACTGAGCTTACATGAGGTCTTGTGTTCAATCCCCAAAATCAAAAACTAATAATGAAAAAATAAGTATTTGGGGAAGCGCTGATGCTATGGAACAATATTTTTCTACACCATGAATATGTATTACTCTCATTTAATAATAAAAAGCTGATTGGCTGATAGCTGGGCAGGAAGAGACTAAGCCCAAGAACCAGACTAGGAGAATTCTGGGAAGAAGAAAGGCAGGGTCAGAGAGTTGAGGGTAAATGTGGAGAAGCAAGGTGAGAATGTTGTACGTGGCAGAGTAAAGATCGAAATATGGATTAATGTAAGTGTAAGAGTTAGCTAGTAACAAGCCTGAGCTATCAGCGGCAGAATTTATAAGTAATATTCAGTCTCTTGGTTGGTTATTTGTAACTGGGTGGTCGGGAAAGAAACATCTGTTTACATACCAGAGACTTCAAAACAATCCAGGCTCTGGGCACTCCCACTTGGTGGCAGATATGCTGCCTGCAGTGGGTCTGCCCAAGACTGGGACTGTCACCAGCTGATCAGGATCAAGGAGAGGGCCATGGGCCCTACTTCTTCCCAGCTGAACTGCTGGCTACTGATGGATCCTGGGGAGGTGTGGGCATTGCTGCCAGTGTACCCACTTGTGATGTCAATAAATCATTCCAAACCCAGGCTCGCAGAGAAAGCCCTGGTCAAACTCAGTGGGTCTCAAAAGAAAATAAGGCAAGAACCAGGGGAAAGGGAAACGAGGGTTGTGGGTGAGCGTAATCAGAATACATGTATTCATGTATCAAACTGTCAAGAACAAATGCAATTAATAAAAAAAATAAGTAACTGAATCAAAATTTCTTGAATAAAATTTAGGGGAAAGGGAGTCTTTAGATAAATAGAAACAGATTTTTATTGGCAGTAATGTTGGCACAGGTAGCAGGGAAAATTTGGAGACAGGATTCATGGAGGTTAAATGTGAATTCAATAAAATATCTCAGGGACATAGGAAGTAAATGAGGCTGAGAGACAAGCATGAGCTCCTCCTCCAGATACACACAGGACCCAAGCTGAACATCACTCTCCGTCTGCCTCCTTCTTCAGTAATGAAGGAAGAAGAGTGAGGGGGTTCCATTAAACACGGCGGAGCAAGCACTTACTGTGCTGTCTAAAAAGAAGGAAAAGCTAAACCTCTCTACGATTTCAGTAAGTGGATTTAAAAGAGCATTTTGAAATCTAACAAGATGAAGAAACCAACGATAACAAGATTTAGAAACCAAAAGGAAGAAATCATGTTACATCTGAGGATAGACAATTAAAACAACAAAAAGAAAACAAACAAAAATGAGAACTCGGCTGTAAGTTTAAGAGGCCCCCAAACAAAAGCATGGGACAGGATAAGTGGAAGGTCTGGCGGTTAATTAGACCTAGGAGTCCCACCACACTCCCAAACATGCTGGTAAGAAAAATCTGTCCTCATCCAACATGACTGGAAGGCTCAAGGGCAACTCTGAGAATGCCATGTTAAACACGGGCAGCTGCGAGACAACCTAGGTGGGAAAATGTCGAGAGCTTTGTCCCTCCCACCCCAACCTATCCCCACCTCTCCAATTTCCCTTCCTAAGAGGTTCCTAAACTTCCTTAGTCAAGTTTACATCATCCAGGTAGAAAATGAGGATGTTTCCTCTGGGAAAAATCAAGAGTCTAAGAAAAGTGACCTGGTATTGAAAGAGCTGGAAATTCTCTGAGGTCAGAGCCTCCCACCTGCCTAAAGCGTGAAGCCTGCACTGCCAAGCCCATTGGTAACTTTCTTACCCATCATTCAAAGAAAAGCGGCAGGGAAATTAGGATCCTTCAGCCCTTGAGAAAAGTATCTAATGTGAAAGACAGAATTAAGATAACAACCAGGGAAGAGGGAATAAGGGGAAAAAAAAACCTGTGTGTAGGGAACAGAGAAAAACATCTAATGAATGCTGCAGTCTCCATCTCCAGAACAGTGACACAAGGACATGGTGTCACTTTTTAAAAGAACACATAAACATGATAAAAATAAGAAGATTTTTAAAATGATAGCAGAAATGAAAAATGCAGCAAAGAGTAGAGAAAGTTAAGGAAATTTTATTGAAGTAATTCTTTAAAGGGGTAAAGGGAGGGGATAAGAGGAGAAAATTAAATGATCAGCACCTGGAACAGGACAAATCAACCAATGAGTGCCTCGGGAGCAATGAAAACAAGAACCAGGGGAGAAAGTCACCACAACATAAGTTAACTTAATGAGTATGTCCCAGAAAACTTGTGCTATAGATTTGAAAGACTGACTACGCGCAGTCCAGAGAAAGATGAGCATCCACAGAAAGCCATGGCTGTGTTTCCAATAGTGGGAATGAGCGTGGACCCTAAATACACCAGACAGGCTCCATCCCAGCACCCACGGATAAGTCCCTTAGCAGGCAGATGCTCACACTCGTCTGGCCATTGAGTGAGGGTAAAGTGTTGAACAGCAAGAATAACACAGCCAAGCCTTTCCAAAGGTCCCTTTGCCACGCAGTGTTTCTCAGAAATCTACACCAAGACGATCATCACACAAATCCCGAAATAACAAAGGGAAAGCCGTGGGAACTAGAGAAAGGAATTCAGTCCAAGACATATCAAAAGGGAATGTACCAAAAAGGTAGAGAGACATGCACAAGCATGTGCTGATTGTCTGTGTGTTTAGTTGACTATGTATTTTGACTATGTATTTTATCTGGTTGATTGAATGAGAATGGCTCCCAGAGACCACATACTATTAAAGAATAGTCCCCAGTCAGAGAACTATTTAGATTAGGAGGTGTGGCCTTGTTGGAGGAGGTGTGGGTTTTGACTTCAAAAGTCTCATGCCAGATGCTCTTCTTCTCCTCTCTCTCTCTCTCTCTCTCTCTCTCTCTCTCTCTCTCTCTCTCTGTCTCTATTTCTCTCTGTCTCTGTCTCTCCCTCTCCCTGCTGCCTGCAGATCAGGATGCAAAGCTCTCAGCTACTGGTACAGTGCCAGGCCTATCTGTTTCCTGCCATAATTATCATGTGCATGTGTGTGTGTGTGTGTGTGTGTGTGTATTGTTGCCTTGGTCATGGTGTCTCTGCAATAAACAGCCATAGAACAGAAACTAGGACAATATGTATATCACATGGTTACCTTAGCATAAGCACTAGGTGCTAAGTTTCTGAAACAATGACTGAGAGATGAGCTGAGGGGAAATGGCACAGAGAGAGTGCAGTCATCGTTGTCTATGGAAGGAAAGCAATAGTTCATCTAACGCTGAAAAAATGTGTATTTGTGGAGAATTCAGAGATATGCGAAGATGTCCAGGTGAAGCTGGTAAAGAACTGAAGCTCCTAATTACTTCTGAGGATGAATGTCGGAAGCAGAGTGAAGGGTGTCAAGGGATTGCTACTTTTGTTATAAATATTATATAGAATACTGAATTAGCCGATCGGCAGCTCCCTGGGTTTCTAATTGGATTGTCAAGACATCTATTTTGATAAATGGGTTCAATTTGAATTCCAAAAAGCTTGCCATGAATCACTCTTACTAAAATCTAAGGGAAGAAACTTCTCCTTCCCCCCTGACATCAGTGCCAGGGTCACTCGTCCTACATATTGTCAGAGGCTAGCCTGGCTCCTCATATTGTCAGAGGCTAACCCGGCTTCTACCCATCCGCACACACTGCTTAGCTCTCAGAATTCCTCTGTGAACAGAAGTCTTGAGTAGGCTTGCACTGTGTGGAAAGCAAGTTGTACACATAGGCTGAGGAAGCAAAAGTGATGAACCTGGAATAAATGAGACTTAAGACACTTGTTTAAAGAGGAGCAATCAGGGACTTGAGAGATGTCTCAGTGTTGGCAAGCATATGCTGAGCTTGCAAAGGCCCCGTGTTTGGTTCCAAGCACCCGTCTCAGATGGTGCCTGTAACTCTAGCTCGAGAGGACTCAATGCCCAATTCTGGTCTCTAAGGGCACCGCTGTGGAGGCCCAAAAATGTGAGCCTATTTTCACCTTGTCTGAAGGTCAGAGAGTTTCAGCTTGCTCAAAGTTGTTACCATTCCGCCCCAACCAACCTTTAAGGTTATTGTCTGTTTCTGCCTCAGACAAAGGTCCCACCTAGATTTAGGTCAGAGATTTCTGCTCTCTCAAAGTTATTGTCAACAGGTGTGGCTAATATCCAGACCTTGTATTTCAAGAATAGAGAAGTAGATCTCTTTCCACCTCAAATGAAAGTTTAAGGATTCAACTAAGTTCCCACTCCCTTAGGGAGATAACAATGGATTCCACCCAGGGGGTGGCTTGCCCGCAGAATATTTCGGTCTAGGGCTTGAGTGTTACTTGTCTTGTTCTAGCAGCAGAATGTTTAACTAAAAATATAGCCTGCAACCTTCAACTGGTCTGTTCATTTCCTTGTATCATGTCAATGCTGTTTTTTATTTTACTCCTACCTTTTGAGGTTGGGGTACTTTAAGCAAATGGAAATTAAATGTGGGGAGTGTCAGTACTGCCTGGAACTCCCTCCTGGTACTATCTTCTGTTTTCTATTATTTGCACTCGTGTTTGCAAGCTCTTTATTAGCTTTTCTGTCCTCATGCCCCTACCCTGGGAGTGGTATCTTTGTCGAACCTGGTCTCCAACACACCACCTGCATACACTTCACACAGACATGCACACGCATACACAAGTGAAAATAATAAAAATAAGCATTTTAAAAAGAATAAATGTAATAGTTTCTTTGCATCTCCTTCAGCCCTCCATGTCAGATAGACTTTGCAACAGCAAGCCTACTGACCAGCGGTCGCTAGGAAGCAATTGCAAGAGCCAAATAGGTCATGTCCTGGCTAATCTCACTTCAAATGGGAATTTGTACTGTTTAATGATAGCAACACAAAAAACTGCCCTTTCTTGATGCTCTCAGGCTCTGGTTATGTGAAGCTTTAACATTTCCAGAACAAATTGGGCCATGGATATGTTCATTAGCCCAAGTCTTCCTATAATACAAATAGAGAGAGACGAAAATTCATTACTTGAAACCCTCAATTATTTGTCAATGAATAAATTTAAAAGAAGAAATAGCAGTTCCCACCTTCCCGTGGCCTAAGCTCCACACCCCCAAGTTCCTTCACTCCCGCAGCCCAGTGCTTGGAGCTCCATGGGAAGCCTTCCTCTTGCAGCGTGACTCTCAGGAGTCCCTGCTGCACGAATCAAGGAAGGGAGCCCCAGAGTAAACGTAAAAACAGGATTCTCCCCTCCCTTGCCAATCATCTCCACTGGGGAGCAGGTTGCTTGATGTCGACGCAGACAGGCTTTGCAGAGAACATGAGGAAGGTGTGTGTGATTTCTCGTGGTTCACAGCTGATGAAGATACACTCAGGGGGCAAGGAAAGGTGTGCCTTGTCCATGTTCCCCTTTGTAGGAAGGGGATGTGCTCCCAGCTCTAATCTCAAAGCACAGAGGGGGCAGCAATGTGAACTGATCTGGAGAGGGAGTCCCAGCACAGCCATGCTGGAGAGTCATGGAGGCCACGATACACTACCTCAGCCCGCTGGACGACCCCACACCAAGAAGGGCCCTGTCGTGATCTTTTAGGGAAACCCAGCTTCTGGTTTCAGGCAATCTTAGTGCCTAATTTTAAGGTAAACATAATTACTACTAGCACAACCCCAGTCTGAAGGTAAGAAAAGACACTGAGGAAGAACAGAACGATAAGGGGGCATAGGAAAGGAAAGCAGCCGCTGGTCCCAGAGTTCAAGTCAAGCCTCTTACCAATTAAAGCAAAACCTGGAGCAGAACAACTTGCCGTACTGCTGTGAAGACACAGCCTAGAAATGGCATTCATACAGAATGGTTTACACCACGGGTACAATGAACCAGGGATAGGGCATGGGTAGGGCTTCGTTCCTTTCCCCAGACATCCGAGAGTCTCAAACAAGACTGCTCACTCTGTTTACAGAAAAGACAATGCACCCTTCTGCATCCCAAGGATCTTATCAACCGTAATCCTATCATGAACACCTCTAAAATCACTTGATGACCATCTAGATTCCTCAGTCACAAGCTAAAAATGGTGCCCTCCATCCCTGCCAAACCCCTGCATGACAAGCGTGGAAAAGAGTGAACCGTGGCTCGTCCTTAGGTTTTACCCTCTCTTGAGTATGTCTTAATCTCGTGACTATTCCTTGACAAGTCCACACCCATGGTCCTCACACCCACATTCTTAGGTGTGTCTTACTATCTCCTGAGTGTCTCCCTTTCTCTTGATCTTTGAGTCTCAGTCTAGATTATTGAATCTTTGTTAAACCCTACCTCTCCTTCATATGCTAACCCTAAATTTCTTTACTACAATAAAATCATGAACCCAGGCTTGGCTTGAGTTGAGATCCTGAAAGAGCAGGTAATTCCTCAAGCCACTGCAGGTGACGGTGGGAAGCTGTACCTTCTGCCTCTGTTCTCCTAAATGCTAACAACTCATGAAGACACCCTGCACATCACCCTGTTTTCTAGTGACTTTGATGTAACCATCAGAGTACCAAGGTTGTGACACAAAGCATCCCTCACCCTACTCCTCACCACCATAGGCTGCCTTACCCATAGATAGACTTTGTGTCCTCAGGATACATTCCATCAGTCTGTGCAGGCTAATTAAGTCACTCAGTTCCAATCCTTTGTACTTTCCAGGGTTCCACAGACTTCAAAAGTGTTATTGACCTGTGCTAAATGAACCAAAATATTCACATTCTTAGAAGTATTTACTCCAACCATGCAAGATTTCAAAAAGACTCCTTCAGAAGATCCAGTGTGGGGACTAGGGTGCTTTGATAGGGGTCACGCCAGGGGCATCTGAGGATGCTGTGTACCACATGCTCCTAACTTGGTAGGTGTGCTGAGCTAGACACAGCCCACAGAGGCACTCCCTGTTCTGGGAAAGGAAACAATCTTATAACCTGGAAGGAGATACTAGGGAGACATTCAGAACAGTGCAGAGCTCTCACAGAGAGAAAACGGAAGCAGCTGGACTCGGCCTGGTGGATTTGTGACAGACATTCTTCTTCAGATCAGCTTAGGCAACAGTGCAGCTTCCAAAAGTTCAGCTGAGAAGGTGGAAGGCATCAGGCAAAGAAGTAGCGGGAATAACGGTCAGGAACGCCTACGGACATGAATCCTGGAGGAAAGGGGGCCTCTCTGTCATGGGTGGCTCAGCATATGCAGGCTGCAAAGCCAAAGCCTGGTCCTAGCTTTTGTAAGCCACGCCTTTCTGGGCTTCCAAGGTCCATTCCCCAATGCACCAGGTGAAAAGAGATACAGTGTCTGATGTTTTGCAACTAGTGACTGAGTCTTTTTCAGTGCTAGCTTAAGTCCTGGAAGACTCTGGGTGGGTGGAGAGCCTCAGTGTTGGCAGCTTAGGTGATTATGAGGCACAGCCTCCTTAAGATGATGGCAGCAGAAGAGCTGAATGAAGTGCCAATGAAGTCAGTAAAACAGAAGCACAGAAAAGTGTGCGGTGCCCAGGCTACGACGTAAAGGAAAGTGAACTCCATCTGCTTCGTCTGCTCTGTTTGGAATGTAGACAGCAGCCAGGGAAACCTTCAACCTTCCCATTTTACAGGTGTAGACACTGAACCTCGTGTAACCAGCCGAGCGCAGAGCAGGCCTAGGGCTCTGTGCTCCAGACCTCCTGTTCAGTCTCATAGGATCATGTACCCCTTCAGGAGGATACCACCCCATCAGCCCAGAGGACCTCACTGGTATTCCTCCTGTTTATCACACATGTGATGGACTTCATTCTCTTGTGGCAAGGAGTTGCTAGTGTGTTCTAGCTAGTGCAGCTCAGCCCTGAAATAATCACACAGAAACTATATTATTTAAAGCACTGCTTGGCCCATTAGCTCTAGCTTCTTATTGGCTAATTCTTACATCTTAATTTAACCCATTAATCTGTGCATCACCACGAGGTCGTGGCTTACCAGCCAAGTTTCAGCACATCTGTCTTCAGCAGCGGCTCCATGGCTTCTTCCTGACTCTGCCTCCTTCTTCCCAGCATTCTGTTTAGTTTTCTCCGCCACTCTACCCTATCAGGCCAAACCAGTTTCTTTATTAACCAATTGTATTCACAGCATACAGAGGGAAATCCCACATCATTCTCTGACTCATTTGTAGGTCTCCATCTCTTCCATTGGACAAGGAACCATCTCCGAGCTGTTCAGTACAGGGTCCCTAGCACTGATGCTGTATCAGTCACAGGGCAGACTCAGGCTCAGCAAGTGCTAGCTAAAAGAACAGCTAAACAATAGGTGGATTGGTGGATGAGTGTAAGGAATCTTTCTCTATCCTACGAGCCAGCTCCCAAATGACACCAAAACTCCTCATTAATTATGAAAGTTCAGCCTACAGCTTAGACTGGTTCCTAACTAGTTCTTATAACTTAAATTAACCTATTTCTATTCATCTCTGTGCTGCCGCATGACTCATGGCTGCTATCTCTCCTACTGTACATTGTGTTTGTTCTTTGTCTCCTAGCAGCTGGCTCACAACTCCTCTTTTCTTTTTCCCAGAACTCTCTGACCCTAGAAGTCTCACCTAACCTCTTTCTGCCTAGCTGACGGCCATTCAGCTCTTCACTGAACACAAGCCCTGACACATGGTGGCTAAACTTTCCCACAATGGAACTCTGTCCCAGAATTTTGGAATGACTCTCTTTGGTGGTAGCAATTTAAGAGGTCACTTCTTCAGTGACTTTTCATCCAGAAATGTCATACCTATTCCTCCCCAAGGGGAAAAAATCTCACTTGGCTCTAGCCTGACTCAGTCAGATGTACAGAACATGAACCAACATGCATGGTGACAGCCATGGTGTATCGACATCCCATTCCATATCAGCTTCGCATCCATGAACGCTGAAAGGACAAGAAACACCATGGACAAGAGACAGCCATCCCAACATACTGAGTGCATAATACTTTGCCACATAAGTGGGATGATATTAATTTACTCAACTCTAAAGAACAGAGTTCATGTAGGAACATGGTTATGGCCATCTTCCTATGCCAGCTAACATAAGCAATGAAAAACCGTTGCTCCATCCATTTGTTCTTTTATGAACTTGGTTGTAGACTATCAAGGGAAATACACCACTAACTTATCTTCGAGTTTGGCCAGGTACAGAGGAAGGAAAACCCCCCAACACACATACACATACAGTGAGAGAGAGAGAGAGAGAGAGAGATTCTAGTCCTAAGAACTTGGAGCACCATCTATAACTAGGAGCCTGTTATATATACATAGTCACAGGCCCTGTCCAGCCCCTTTGAGTCAAACACTCTAGGGCGTAGAACCCTCCATCATTTTTGATAAACTTTCCATGGATTTTTAACACTTCCACTAAGGCGACAGTACTGGGAAGTGTTAAGATAGATTAGGTATTAACTCCCCATTCCTGAAATTCTGATTGGATTAAGTCAGGTGTGGTGGCATACACTTAAAGTCTTAGCACTTGGGAAGCAGGTGCAGGAGGATTACAACAGATTCAAAGCCACCCGTGGCTACACAGTAAGATTCTGGCTCAAAAATGAAAAGTTCCCAGGCAGGGGTGGGTGGGAAGAGAACTTCCCAATAAAGGGTAAGGTGTTGTGGAATGTTATTTTACGTAAACAAAGATGTGTTATGTTGTTCCCTGCTGTGTCTGTTTAATTATGTAAGGATGTAATTGCTTCTGTTTCACCTCGACTGCCTAAGGCATCTGATTGGTCTAATAAAAAGCTGAATGGCCAATAGCTAGGCAGGAGAGGGATAGGCAGGGCTGGCAGGGAGTGGACTCTAGGCTGGAGAAGAGAAGGAAGACCAAGAAGAAGGAAGGAAAGAGAAGAAGGAGAGAATGAGCGAGATGCCCTAGACAAGAAGTCAGACAGCAGCCAGGCAGCAGACATGAGCAGCACTGGAAGAAAGATATACAGAAGGAAAGAAAAGTAAAATAAACCCTGAGGACAAAGATAGATAAAGAGAAACAGGTTAATTTAAGTTAAAATAACTAGCCAGAAAAAAGTCTAAAGTAGGTCAAGCATTCATTACTAATACAAAGTCTCCATGTCATGATTTGGGAGCTGGTTGGTGGCCCAAAAGAAAAAGCTTGGTACATTTAGGAACACTAGAGAGTCCAGAGGAGAGCAGGCAATCAGATGAATGCCATTCTCAGCCCTGAACAAAGAAGCCTCCATTTGCAATGAATGAAAGCTAATGCAAAGGCTTACCAGCTGGTTAAGTGCTAAGAGCAAGTGACTGCTTAGTGTTCTGCTCTAAATGGGACATCGTCGACATTACACATTCCAAAACTCAGGGAGATCACCGAGGGGAGGGGACAAAAAAGGTGTAAGGGCTACAAGATGAGAAGAACACTGTGAAATGCTGTCATCTGGACGTGACAGGGATGTTGGACCCATGGACTCAGAGCAACAGCAGTTACCTGAATAAGAACTGCACAAGATGGGGCCCAACGACATGTCATCGAGAGTGGAGGCAGAGCTTTGGAGGTGCCCCTCTCGCTGGGGAGCAGTTAATGTTTGTATAATAATTTTATACATGTTATATATAATTATATACCATGTTATATAACATATGTAATTATATATTATATAACATAAGAAGGACGCTACCTGGTTCCCCAGCTGAACCTACAGTCAGCGACTGTATGAGATAGGATTCAAGGGTCCTGACATTTTCCAGCACAAATCTGTGCTCACTGGCTGCCCACCTGCCTTGCTTCCCTCCACACAAGCAGCTCCGTCTGCTCTTGATCTTCACACTCAGCCCCTGAACGGACAGGCCAGCTTATCACAGCCACCACCTCATTTTCAAAGGCTCCAAAATGCCGAGCTTCTCGTTAGTCATGTTATTTTTGTGTTAGTTATGGCTATTAGAGTCATCCTTCAATCAAATCAGGAGATTTTACAGGCCTGCTGTGAGAGTATCTCTGGACGTCTGCACCTTTAGCTGAGGGGCAGCTCAGGCAGTCACATCTGCTATCTGGAGGACACAGAGCTAAATGAAAGAGGAAGAGCCAGCAGAACCAAGAGGCCTGGCAGCTGAACCTCGGTTCAGTGCACCCACCCACAATGGCCCTGATCTTCATAGATGTCCACTCCACAGCAGCAGCTTGGGTTTGTGCCCAGGTTACCAGTCAGGGCCAGGTGGTATGTCTTACGTGCACTTGCAATAATGTGCTTCTTATCCTTTACATCTTGGGAATATTTCTAGTGGCAATATACTTTTCAGAGTTTCATTTGTAGGCAATGATCTTTTTTGTGTTGTTTGGTCGAGAAAATCTACAAAGGATTACTCTGAATTTATTTCATTTAGAAATTAATATGCATGGCACATATCAAGTGTATTTAAATATTCCAATCTATGTAGGAAGCAATTCTTTTTACTCAGCCTAGAGGCAGTACTTGGCAGAAGGGTGAATTCCAGGGCCCCTGCTGTCACTTTACATCTCAAAGGGACCCATGACATCTACTACCAGCCCAGGCACACACACACACACACACGTGTGTGTGTGTGTGTGTGTGTGTGTGTGTGTGTGTGTGTGTGTATCTGGAGGCCAGAGGTCAATCTCTAGTGTCAGTTTAATTTCTGAGATAGGTTCTCTCATTGACTCTTAGCTCACCGATTCATTGAGTCTTAGTAGCCAGTGAGTGCCAGGGACCCTCCTGGCTCCACTTGCCCTGAGCTGGGTTACAGGCACATGCCACTGCAACTGGTTCTTGGCATCAAACACAGATCCTCATGCTAAAATGGCAAACACTGTGCCAACTGAACCATCTCCCTGGCCCAGGACCCCTTACATTTCAACAACAAAGCATTCCCTGTTTTTCTTTTCAGAACAAAATTGCATGTGTAGAACTATTTTTCCTTTAAAAAAACCAAACTATGTTTGCCAGCATGATAGTGTATGCCTTTAATCCCAACACTTGGGAGGCAGAGGCAGGCAGATCTCTGTGAGTTAGAGGCCAGCCAGGTCTACAAAGCAGATTCCAGAACAGCCAGGGCTACAAGAGAAACCTTGTATTGAAAAAACAAAGAAAAGAGTATGTTCAATATATGTGCCCCAAAATGTTGGTGTGTATAAAGACAAAAACAAATAAAATCTTTCAATATCCTAGAGTACTGCCCTGCCTTTTGGCAACACTGCCGACCAGAGTAAGCTGGTTCCGAGGTTGACATCACTGGCCTCTAAGGTTCCCACAGCAGATCCCTCTGTCTAGGCAGCCTCTCCTCTTCCTTCCACACTTTGTTTACTTTTCATCTCCTTTCCTGCTTCTACCTTACATACTACACACTGGATGATGTCACATCTGACTGCTGTGTTCTCCACACAGAAAGGTACACTAAAGCCTGGTTCAGCAGCTGGCAATTAATGAACTACTTCCAGGAAGCCCTCACTGACATCCTCGTAGGTGATCTTGCCATGTGTTCTCATGGACCAAATGCAAGCATTTCCACCTTCCCCTGCGCTGACCATGGGACCAAAGTCAATTCTTTTCTTTCTCCCTCAGGACTCGACACTCTGAAAACAGAGGCATGTTCTACACAATTTGCCATGGTGATAAATATCCTGGACCTATCTGCTCACATTCTCTCTAACAGAAAAAAACCCTGCATGCTGTTCTGTAAACTGTCTTCTTGTTTTCAGCCTAGACAGTGAGCGTATTGCCATGTTACCTGACAGAAGTCTGTCGTGATTTCAAACAGCTGCTTCCATTAAATGGGAATCCTCAGACCTTCAATCAGGTTTGCGCTGACCACTGCCATGGTCATGTTATGCTATACTATCACATGACTATTTCAGAACATTCATGCTATGACATGCTATAAGACCACATGACTACTTTAGAACACTCAGTACAGGGGAAGTCACTGAGCTCTGAGTAAGAAGGAGATCACTCTGTTAGAAGGAATTCTAATACAAGACTTTTCTTCTGTTTTCCCTCTGCTCACAGGGTCTTTTCTTACATAGTATGCTTGTGGATGAGTAAGAAATGTCTCTCATAGACTCATGTATTTGAACACTCGATCACCAATTGGTGATGCTGCTTGGGGAGGTTATGGAACCTTTGGAAGATGCACCCTTGCTGGGGGTATATGTCACTAACGGAGGGTTTGAAACATTTATAGTCTACTATACTTGTTGTGTCCTTCTCTCTCCACCCCCACCGCCTCTCTCTTTCTATATTTCCTATGTGCAGAGAAATCCACTTCCTGCTCCAACCACTGAAGCATGATTAATAAAAACTCAGGGTCAGAAATTGGGGTTCAACCTGAAGATCCAAAAAGCAAAACAAAGCCACTGGCTCTTACCTCGAGCTCAGTCTGAAATAAAGATCCTTCCTCCAGGAATCTCAGAATGAGACTGTTCATTGAGAGCTGTTTCCTCCCATTTTATAATCCTGTCTAGGGCTGGGATTAAAGGCATGCACCACCCAGTTTCTATGGCAACTAGTGTGGCTACTGGGATTAAAGGTGCATGTCATTATGACTACTGAGATTAAAAGTGTGTGTTATTGTGGTTATTGAGATTAAAGGTGTGTGTTACCATAACCTGGTCTGAAAGGCTGGCCAGCGGGGCTGTTTTGCTTTCAGATCTTCAGGCAGTCTTTATTTATTAAAATACAATTGAAATGCCACTACATAACACCATTCAACATCCTCCTCAACATTGGGGAATATAACTCCCTAGAATATACATAAACCAAATAAACTCTCCCTTAAGTTGCTTTGGGTCATAGTATTTAATGCCACCAACAGAAAAGTAATAAATTCACTGTGTGGTAACTACATTTTAATGGTTGCATTGTGACCTTGTAGCCTTTGGCTACAGAGTATATTGTTTTAAAGTCAGTGAGTGAGCACCTGTATAATAGACCTCAGTGATCTTGCCCCAGGGAAGGACATTTCCTATGACATTTACTTTGCGCAGAAGACAACATGAAATACAGAACCCACACCTGACCCCGACTGCACAGAGTTCTCTAGAAACTGAGAATATTCTAGCCCGGGGGCCAGACAGTCTGCACGTCTCCCATCAGATTGAGTTCCCAGGGTTCTGATTGTAAACTCGCAATTGTACTAGGTCCTGTGGAGAGGGTAAATAGTACTTATTGCTCCAGGACAGCTTATATTTTTATACTGAGCTTTGGGTCTCAAATCCAACCCACAGGAGATACACACAGGCCTGCATCCGTCAACAACCCTGACCCACCATCTGGAAAGTCAGATGAGTCATTCTGATGGCACTGGGAAGACAATTTGAGGATGTGGACGGAAGTGACTAATCTCTCAAAGACCAAAGGGTCTTCAGGACTATTGAGTCAAGGCACGCGGCAGCTAGGCAAGTCTGTAGAGAGTCATCTTTCTCTCCAAATTTAAGCATTATCATTGCTGCATTAGGATGCAGACACGCAGCTGAGTAATAACTGGAGATTGGGGGCCATCAAACAGTGTGACAATGACATCAATATTTACATATTCCTACCCCTGGGGTGCTCAGAGGCTCTTGACAATCTTCTAAACTATAAATGAGAATCTCTGTAATGCTCAGAACATTCCTCTCCAGAAAAGACACAATGAGAGTCAAATAAGACGGGAAGCCCAGCTTCCTCTACTTACCCTAGATTCAGTTTCCCTTGTTTGTTTGTTTGTTGCCTCTGAATCTTGATTGCCTACTGTGCAAAAACAGTCAATGTTTAAGAGATTCTCAAGGGGCCACTAACACTGTACAATCAGCCACAGGGTTGGGTTGGAGCCACTGGACTATGTCTGACAAGAGGGATTATTTGTGTTACTCCTGGGTTGAGGCAATTACAACAAATCCTTCTGGGCTGGAAAGACACCTCAGCGGTTAAGACAAATACTGCTCTTCCAAGGGACCCAAGTTTTGTCCTCAGCACCCATAGCAGGCAGGGTACAACCGCCTGCCACCCCAGCTTCGGGGATCCTACGGCCTCTGCTGACCTCCATGGGCACATGAAGTCATGTGGACATACTCATCACAGACATAAACAGGGATGAAAAATGTAAACTATAAAAGTAAGTCATTTGTTACAATAAACTAAGTATTCTTCCATTGCTGTGGAGACCCAGAAGGTCACGTGAGACCTGGGAGACTCACAAGAACAGGGACAGAGTAGCCAGAGCCCCAGTCACCAGGTGGGTGATAAACTCTACCTCGCGTTCCTCAGACTCTTGTGTGCAGAATAAATTCATCCTATGCAAAGCCGCTGAGGTAGCGAGGTTTACTTGTTGCCTCAGCCCAGCTCTACTTATCCTGCCACAAACACTCACTCCATCAGCCATTCTTGCCTCAACAGTACTTACTGAGTCTTCACTGACAAAGTCCCAATTACTCACAATTTTATCCCCAGCTGGGCACGTGCTAGGAGGGACTTCCTCTCCAGCACCAAGATGAATCCTGAGTTGATCTAACTCAAAGGCAGTCCTTGATGGATTAGGTAGGCTCTGGCAAGTGATCTAACTCTGACCGGGGAGAAAGAAATGCTTTTGGCAATTTCAGGAACGGCTTTCTTGAACATGGTCCTACACACACAGACAGTTTTCAGGCTAAGGACAGGAGTGACAGGGTGAAGATGGTGAGGAAGACAGAAGAAAAGCCAGAGTTCTTGACATAACTTAGGAGCCATGAGCTAACCAGCCAGCTCTGTCACACATCATTGCCCTGAATTCGTCGCTCTCTGAAAAGTGCCTTCCAGGGGAGTCGGCAGTTTCGACCCAGCTGCACTTTAGATGGGGGAGAGCTTGAGGTCTAGCCTCATCTCAGTCACAGCCCAAGTTTCTGTGCTAATCCAGCCCCAGGAGACAGCCCACTGTGGGCTAACAAGGACAGCAGACACACCTGTCTGAGAGCTGTGCCCTAGGAGCAGCAGCCACAGGGCTTCATCTGCTCATTAGCACACTCGGTATTGCCACAAGGCAAAGCCTTACTGTGGACTGAAAGCTCAGACCCTGCACGACAAGAAAACTGAAGAAAACACGGGCCACCTCCCCCACTGCCTCTGTCACTGTTCTGGGGCTTCACCCTCTGTAAACTGTGGCGACCGCTCCCCAAATTACAGTTGTCCCTTCCCCGCATCTTGCTTTCTAGGACTGGAAGGAGGGCCCTGACTTTCTTTGGCTCCCCTGTGTGCCTTTCCCTGACAGAGCAAGGCGATCAGAGTCCAGAGAGCTCACGTATCACTCAGCAGCAGAGCCCAGATAAAGCTTAGCTGGAGCCTCGCTGTGAATCAGCCTGAAGCCACAAGGCTACCCACCTATCTTGTGGCACTAGGCCAGTGCTTCACAGGTGTGGCGCAGCATGCCTTGACACACATCAAATGGTGAAGGGAACTTGCTTGGGAAATGGAGTGTGCAGGAGCACAGGACTGGTGGCTGAGCTTAAAACCATGTTGCACCTCTGCAGATTTTAAGCTAAATTCAGTTATGTATTTGTTCCCAGTTCCTCCTGTGTTACAGTTTGAACTGTAAATATCTTACCTGTTTGCTGCAATATGCTTCCTCACTGCCAGCCCAGAAAATATGGAGCCAAGATATCGTGGATGACAAACACGAGCCAAGATGAACCCTTCATCCTGTAGGTTGATTCTCACAGGCATTTTATCACAGTCACAAACAGCTGATTAACACCGAAGGTCTCCACACGTAACTGTGGGTTAGCACAGCATCTCTGCTGCTGGATATGGGCCTGCTGACCCAGGGTTCTCTGAGAGTATGCGTGGGCATCACACTCCAGCGAACTAGCGAACAAGACAAGAGTGGTGCTGTGAGAGAAGCAGACCTACACAAGACTCTTGAGATCTAACTTTGGAACTGAGAAAGCATCACGAGCTCCGCATTCTGTTGAGGACAGTGGGCCAAAGGTTCGTATGCTCCATGTAGTAAGACAGAGACTCTGCTCATGAGTTAAAGGAGCCGAGCCACGTGACAATGGAAATGGGATCGGAGAGTCATTCTCTCTTTCATATCTTACCACTGGATTCCATCATGGCTGCACACTTGGTCACCATCACTAAAACCCTAGCTTCAGTTCTGCTGCTGTGAGAAAACACCCTGACCCAAAGCACTTTTGGGGGAGGAAAGAGGGTGATTTGACTTGCTCTTCTAGGTGACAGCTCATCACCGAGGGGCACAAGCAGTTAGTCACATAGCATGTGCAGGCAAGAGCGGAGGAACCAAAATGACCCAGCTGTCTGCTTGCTTCTGCTCACGTCTAGCCTTCTCCTGACCTGTATAATTCAGGAACCCATGTCCAGGGAATGATGCCACCTCCAGAGGACTCCGTCTTCTCACACCAACTCACATCAACAACAACCAGGCACGACCCGCAGACATGACCACAGACCAACCCGATCTAAACACTTCCCAAACTGATGCTTTCTTCTTGGACAACTCTAGGTTTTTCCTGGTTAGCAGTTAAGAATTAGCCAGCACAGCTCTCCCATAAAAAGTCTGAAGAGCTCGGTGCCACAGCACCGTAAAGCAATAAGGCGGCTTTTGTGAAACTGCAAGCGGTACCTCTCGAAAAGTGACAGATTTTGTGGAGCGGCCACTTTTCCTTTGGAGAGCTGACAGTTCACCCAGAATGAAGAGGCCAATACCACAGTGACAACTCAAAACTCAGACTGTAATTTCCAAGAGAGCTCCCTCCCCAAACACCATCTCATAAAGTCTGCTCCATGACCTTGAACTCCCAGGACAAGCACACTTCATTTTTCTTCAAATTACCTCCAAACAATTACATTCGTATTGTACTCATGGCCAGCAATCTGAAACCCAGTCCTCCAATTTGTCTGTAATGTGGAACATGACTAACTCATTCCCCAGGCGAATATTTGTGCCTGGTGTGTGTGTGGTGACATCTTTTAAACAGATTCTCACAAATTGAACTTCTTACGGGCTATGTAAAGTTGTTTAGCATGTGGAAAGAAATCTGGGCAGCAGAAATCCAAGTCCACCAGCAACATGTGCTAGCTCGCCGTGCCCCCACACCTCCAACCAGACTGAAGCTCCCAGGTGAATGGGACAGACTCACAGTGGTTCTGCATCTCTCTACTGTCACCCCTACTACCCCAAGTGTCCCAAAGACCCATGGGATGTTTATCATTACTTTTATATCCCTATGGCAACAACACTTTATAGAAAGAACAAAAAGGATGGACAATCGATTTTGACTCGTGACTTCAGATCTGTCGAGTATCATGGGGAGAGGAATTGGAATATCACGGCAGTGGGAATGAGTGGCAGAGGCTCTTCTCTGCACAGTGAAGGAAGGAGAGAAACCGGGACCTGAACGGGGGTGGCTGCCTATATTCTTCAAGGGCACATCCTAGAGATCTAATGCCACCAGCTAGGTTCCACCTCCTCGGGGTTCCACAATCTCCCAAAACAGTGCCACCAGCTGGGGGCCAACAGTTCAAAAGACAAGATTTGAGATTCAGACCATCACAACATACTATTGGGTGTGTACCACGCTTTTGGGGTGTCAAAATAAAGAGAAATTTTGCCTATAAAAAGCAACCCAGTTATCTTTTTCCATATGTTCCTTCTATTTTCTTCCAAATAAAAATATTAAAATATTGGAAGTATTGTGTGTGTTGAGCCTCTAGAAGCAAGAGGTCAACTTCCATTGTCCTCCTCTATCACTCTACTCCCTGATTTTTACGACACAGTCTCTGAACCTGTAGCCACCAAATTGGTTAGCCTGGCTGGCCTCATTCTAGACCTGCAGATCAGCACGGCCTCAGACAGCTTTTTCCATGGGTCCTGGGAGTCCAAACTCACATCTCGTTCTTACACAGCACGTTGTTTAGCAGCAGAAACGTCTCCCGGCCCAGAAATCCTATCCTGTAGCGGAAAAGGGAGAGCAAAAGAGAGATTAAACCCCACTCGGCAGCCACAAATTTCAAATAGGTTCGTGGATAAAGGAGTTGAGTTTTCTGCATTACATGACTGGTCTCTGCTCTAAATCACTCTTTACTGTATCCGCATCAAGCAGGCGAGCTGCTCCACTTCTGCCCATGGGTACTGCCCATGTACCCCACATTGCTCCTTCTCCTCACCACAACCCCCCTCTTTAGCACGCTAATCTTGAGGGCAGCCCCTAATACATTCACACCAAACCGGGACTCCAGTATACAGCTCAACCCTAGCCTGTTTATCTTAATTTTGTTTGGCAAATAATTTATATACATATGTGTATCCTATATATTTTGGGGTCCCAATATGATGTTTCAGTTTGTGTTTCTAATACATAATGACAAGACAACTAATCGGCAAATCTATAACTTCAGCTACTGACCCTTCTTTTGTTCAGAAGTCATTTAAAACTACCTAGAAGTTGTTAAATATATAATAGGTTGTAGTTCTTAAAGACTTGTTTATTTTTACATGTATGTGAGAGAGAGAAAAATTGTGTGTGTGTGTGTGTGTGTGTGTGTGTGTGTGTGTGTGTGTGTGAATATGCACTTGATTGTAGCAGCTGTGGAGTCCAGAAGGCAATGTGAGATCTGGATCTGGAGTGTCAGTCCTTGGGAGCCATGTGACTTGAGATGGGGACTGAACTGGTGTCCTCTGCAAGAGCAGTGTGCTGTCTTAACCACCAGGGCATCTCTCCAGCCCTTCCATTGGTCACCACTCTGTACATCTAGTCTCTCTAGCTTCTTGCTGTTCAAATGAACATACCCCTTGATCAAAGACGTCCTTTCCTTTAGCCACCCTTTCTCCTCTCCTGATGCTCATTGAGGGGAGAGGGTTTCTCCAGGCAGTGCCTGTGTCTCCCTAGGGGACCCTTAGGTCTCTCCAGGGATCCCTAATGGTTTCGTATCCCTGTCCTGACCCCCCAAACCTCCACAAAAGATAGCCGAGCATCTCCGATTGCTTGAACCTCTGATGATCGGCCAAGTTGGGCAACAAGTTGATCGGGAAACCTTAAAGATCAGACATTATCGCAAACCAGAAAATAGGTAGTATCGGGTTCTCTGGGGAGAAGGGGAAATCACAAGAAACCATTTTGCCCATGCATGTAACACTGCCTGAAGATGGCATTTTGTGGACTCCAGCAGGTGTGAGCCAGAGGATTTCGCTAGGAAAAGAGAGAAAAGAGCCTTTCAAGCAAAGGCACCGTCTGCAGTCACAACACCTTGAACATGCTTGCTTTCATGGTCTCAAAAGCTAAGCGGAGGTGCACCTGATCAGTCCTTGGATGGGAGAGAATAAACAAAGTCTTGGAAGAAATAAAGAAGCACAGCACTCACAACATGTTGAGACACAGACTGGAAAAAAAAATGAGATTAGCGTCACAAAAGGCCTTGCTGTGTAGTGCAGCAGTAAGCTCGTGGGTCTCAACTGCAAAATAATAATAATAATAATAATAATGAGGAAAACACAGATGTTTACATTACAATGCATAACAGTAGCAAAATTACAGTTACAAAGTAGCAAGCAGTGAAAATAATTTTACAGTTGGGGAGTCACCACAGCCCAAGGAACCGCATTAAAGGGTCGCAGCGCTAAGAAGGTTGAGAATTTCAGTGGGTGCTGAAGGGATTGAACATTCTCATAGTAGCAGACATTAAATCCTTCTTTAAACTAGGAGGTAGGTGGAGAGGACTTTAAATGCGGCCTAGCCTACTACTTTCTGTTGTTGTAATAAACATGATACCCAAAAACCTAGGGAGGAAAGGAATTATTTCACCTTAAAGGTTATGGCTCATTATCGTTATTGAAGGAAGCCGAGGCAGGAGTTGACAGTTGACACAGAAGCCAATGGAAATGCTGCTTACTGGCTTGCTTTCCCATGGCTTGCTCAGCCTGCTTTCTTACACACCCAGGATGACCTGCTCAGGGCTGGCACTGCCCACAGTGGGCTGAGCCCTCCCACATCCATCGTTGATTAAGAAAATGCTCCCTGGATGTCCATGGTCCATTCTGGTGAAGGCAATTCCTCAGTTAAGGAGTCTTCTTCTCAGGTGACTCCAACCCTGGATAGCCTTTGCTAGGTAGCTTAAAACCTCACACACTGGGGCTGCTGAGATGGCTCAGAGGTAATGGTGCTGGCTACCAACCCCAGCTACTCAAGTTGATGCCAGGAACCCATACGGTCAAAGAAGGGAAGCAGGTCCTACAGCTATCCTCACCTCCATGCATGCGCCCAGTCATGTGCACGTGCACACATAAATAACTACAAAAAATAAAATTTTAAGCACACATATTCAGCCCCTGGGCCACAAATTGCAAGAAAATGTATCCAAGCACCAATTTTTTTTTTAAAGAATTAAGATACTGCCTAGAAATAGCTCAAAGGCCTCGCCAGTACATACCCCTAAAGCCTATAATTTAGAGGGCTGGGGAGATGGCTCAATATTAAGAGTACTTCTTACTCTAGAATAGGACCTCAGTTCAGTTTCCAGCACCCACCTGGTAGGGTCACAACCATGTAGTAAAATCTGTAACCTCTGCTCTAGGGATGTGATGCCCTCTTCTGTCCTCCCTGAGCACACAAATATATGAAAGCAAACTGTCATACACACAAGATAAAATAAGTAAATCTAAAAATAAATTTCAAATCAATAATTTATTGCTACACAGATGAATCTAAAACCTTCTGTGCATGAAGAATGACTCAGTGACAAGCACTGGATTGGCTGGGGGTCTTTATTCATGCACAGCCTCTCATTAGCCCATCAGCTAGATGTGGACAAGAGGCACATTTGTATTTCTTGTCTTTGTAAAACCACATATACAGTTCTTCTAGAAAATGCAAACCCTTATGAGTTTGGGAATCCGCAGAGAGCAAAGAGTGAATGTATTTAAAGGATGGCAATGCAGCAGCAATCTAAATTGCACAGCACAAGCAAACAATAACAAGATAAAAACAAAGGGAGAACTGAATCAAATTCTATCTGGGTAGGCAGAACATGCTAGGTTGTTCAGGAGTTGTAAGGGGAACAGGGATGGATGTGTTTCTGAAGTGATGGTTTCAATGGTACCAGGAATTACGAATACATTATAAGGGTATGGAAGAGACCTTAGCTTTCTCAGGCAAAGGGACATTGTCTTCTGCTGACTTAGCCCATTATGATATAGAAGAGGCAATTACACCAAAATGAACATGACAGAAAGATAATTGCACATCATAGTTAAAACTGTTTCTAGCACCACCACCAATAAAAAATATCTAAATTTCAAACTAATAACGACAGGCAGAGAAGTGGTAAGTATTTCAACACAGCTCATTATGCCAAGCTGCATGGATGACTCAATAAAACAAAACTAGCCCCAGGTGCCTGGCTTTGTACATCATTGGAGAATTCTTTTGCTTCAGTTTACCACCTACAACAGAGCAGAGTTTATTAGAGGCACCTGGGAAATAGGGCGTCTCACGAGGCTTCGTAGCTGAAGCTCCTGGTCAAAGCTCACCACCAAAACTGAATGAACCATGAGCAATAATTTCTATGGTCTTGTTTGTATAAAGAAAGTAGGAAAGAGGCAAGAAGATGACAAGAATGAAGTGGGCTTACTAGGGCAAAGGGAGTCTGTTAGGACCATCTGCCTTCAACTTTGCACACAGAAGACCAAAGTACCCTAAACCTTTCTAGAAGCGTCCATTTGGGAAAGGACACAGAGCTAGCATCCCATGATTCTGCAACAGCAGATAGCTAAGACAAAGAAAAATAGGGCAAAGTTAGACAACGAAGGTATTAGAAAATTGGGACTTTCTAAATTCGAATTCTTCATGAAATCCAAACAGGAACTCCCCCTTCCTTTTGTAAGAGTTATTTATTTATTTTGTATAAAATGTTCTGCCTGCATATACACCTGTAGGCCAAAAGAGGGCACCAGATCTCATTACAGATTGTTGTGAGCCACCATGTGGTTGCTAGGAATTGAACTCAGAGTCATTGGAAGAGTAGCCAGTGCTCTTAACCACTGGGCCATTACCCTAGCCCCCAGGAATCCTTTCTTTTTTTTTTCAGGTTTTCTTTGCTTTATGTTTAAAAACTACTTATGAGTGAGTACATATGATAATTGTCTTTCTGGATCTGGGTTACCTCACTCAATATGATGTTTTCTAGCTTTATCCATTTGCCTACAAATTTCAAGATGTCATTTATTTTTAAATATACAAAGAACTCAAGAAATTGGTTACAAAAAAAAGAAATGACCCAATTAAAAAAAAATAGAATACAGACCTAAACAGAGAACTCTCAATAGAGGAATCTAAAATGTCTGAAAGACACTTGAAATATTGAACATCTTTAGTCATCAGAGAAATGCAAATCAAAACAATTCTGAGATTCCATCTCTGTAAGGATGACCAAAATCAAAAACACTGATGGCAACTTATGCTGGAGAGATTGTGGGGCAAAGGAAACACTTCTGCATTGCTGGTGGAAGTGCAAGCTGGTACAGCCCCTTTGGATGTCAGTGTAGCGATTTCTCAGGAAATTAAGAAACAACCTTCCTCAAGATCCAGTAATACCACTTTTGGGTACATATCCAAAGGATGCTCAACCGTGCCATAAGGACATGTGCTCAATTATGTTCATAGCAGCATTGTTTGTCATAGCCAGAACCTGGAAATAACCTAAAGGCCCCTCAACTGAAGAATGGATAAAGAAAAATGTGGTACATTTACACAAAGGAGCCCTTTCTTAATCCTATGTTCTGTCATCATTTGTTAGCTAAAGGACTCCAGTGAAAAGTGTCCTTTATGTGGCTACACCTGAGACTTAGGAAGGGCCACTTCTCCACTAGGGTGACAAATTATGATGCCACAAGCTAAATTAGCAAATGTTACATAAAGATCCCTCTCTCTCTTTCTCTCTTTCTCTCTCTCTCTCTCTCTCTCTCTCTCTCTCTCTCTCTCTCTCTCTCATTGTTTTTAACCATTCAATCAATTGATGGTGAGTGCTAGGCAAAACACTATGAATTTCTACAACTAAACTATGACTTCAGAAATAAAATCAGGAAAACTCCATCTAATGCGGGCCGCTCTACAAGGCTCACACTTGCTCTCAACACTACTCCTCCAAACTCAAGACAGGTGTGGGTGACATTTACAAAAGAAAGACATTGTCATTTCCAGATAAAGAAGTATTTGTCCTCCTCTAGCTAAATTTGGAGCTCCATTGACAATGAAGACACTGCAGGGTCACACTGTTTATATTTCACTTCCTGCTGAGTGAGGGAAGTAAGTGCTAACATTGCTGAATGGGAGCTCCCTTCCAGCAGGCCAACCAGCTACTCCAGAAAAGTCAGGGTCTCCTAAATCTTACAATTCTCCTGACTCAGTTTCCCAAGCGCTGAGGATATTGGTGTACACAATCACACTGAGGCTTAAAGCAAGAACTTTCAACAAGACAAGAGCCTCTGTACTCTATATATATGTATTTCTTGAATATTTGTTTTGATTTTTTAAAGATTTGACTTTTTAAATTTTATAATATCATCATTTGAGATATTTTTGCAAAAATAAGTAAAATCAAGATCCCTTCCTGTAGCATGAGGGCCAGCTTGTTGGGGTTTCTGTCCCGCCCGGTACCCCAACAGCCGGCAAATCCCAAACAGAAATTACACACAGGACTCCATAAGGTTATAAACTGATTGGCTCAATAGGTCAGGCTTATTATTAGTCCTTGTAACTTATATTAATCCATTATCATTATCTATGTTAGCCATAATGGCTCAGTACCTTTTCCAGCTGGGCAGCTTACATGTTTCCTCTCCAGTGGTCTGCGCAGGAGTGGCTGAGAGAGAGCTTCTGCTTCCAGAATACTCTCAGTCTCTTTGCTCCACCCCTACTTCCTGTCTGGCTTTCCCGCCTATACTGCCTGCCTGGTCAATCAGCGTTTTATTAAAATATGATTGACAGAATACAGATAATTCTCCTGCACCACCTTCCAACATATCATCCAAAAGAACTGTGACCTTAGGTGTGCCCAGGACCCCATGTTTCCAGCCCCCTCTGCAGGTGTACCCAGGACCCCATGTTTCCAGCTCCCCCTGCAGGTGTGCCCAGGACCCCACGTTTTCAGCCCCCTCTGCAGGTGTCCCCAGGACCCCATGTTTCCAGCCCCCTCTGCAGGTGTACCCAGGACCCCATGTTTTCAGCCCCCTCTGCAGGTGTCCCCAGGACCCCATGTTTCCAGCCTTCTTTGCACTGAGGCTCAGATCACTCCCCAGTCACTCCCAAGCATAGCATTCACTGGCAGCAGCTTCATCAGTCTGAGATTCACTGAGACACAGTGGTGAACCGAGGACCATTAGAAGTCTGCTCTTTCTCCGCCTCTGGTCTAGAAACTGCAGGGTAAAAAGATCAACTTGTCCTCATCAGGCTTGACTAGTCAGGAGTAGTTGCACAAACATAATGATTTATGCTTCACCCGAGGTGAAAACTTGGTCAGAATATCCTGCAGGTGTAAAGCACTGTGTGTACTGGCTGATGGTGCCCATGGCCCAGGTAGTTCACACAAACCCCTTGGTTTAATTCTGAGTGAGCCTGTGAATCAAGCACTGTGACTTCCACACTTTAAAGAGAGAAACAGGGGCCTGGAGTGGTCAGTAGGCACCAGGGACCACACAAAGAATACATGCCGAAGAGAGCTGTGTGTGGGGGGCGGGGAGGCGGTTATCTGCATGAGCCCTCTACTTTTGGCCTTGATGCAGCAGAGATTTACAAAGGTGAAGTAAGGAGCTTCATCTTGCAGGAGACTGGACAAAGAAAGCAGCACGTGCTTCAGACCCTAGAACCAAGTGCAGTACAATGCTGTGCATGAGATGGGCAGTAAGCATCCAAGCCATCCCAGGGGTCTTCTGGAGGAGGGCTGGAGCCATGTGCTGCACATGTCCACAGAACTGGGCAGTGGAGAACCAGCTTAACATTCTAGAATTATCTGGTGTGCTGGAGCAACCGCTCAGTCGGTAAAGTGCTTGATTTTATAACATTCTCGATCACCAGAACCAATGTGAAATTGCTGGGTGTCGTGGCACATACTTGTAATGCCTGCACTGGGGAGGTGGAGGAGGGTGTGTGTGTGTGTGTGTGTGTGTGTGTGTGTGTGTGTGTGTGTTTGTAGGTGTGTGTGTGTGTGTGTACATGTCTGGTGGCAGGGATGGAAGCTGGACTCGAGAACTGGGAGACAGAAACCGAAAGACCAGGCTGTTGCACTCATACAGAATAAAACCTCTTTCTTACAGCTGTGATGGAGGGACAGAAGGACAAATCCAATGAATTCTACAGACTGTGATTGACTGACCTGAAGAGGGGTGGTGGCGTGGCAGGGGCAAGATTTCTGATGTAGGAGTCTGAGTGATGCCAGACTCTGGGAAAAGCAAACAGAAGGGGAAAGCAAGGGTGGGCGAGGCCATGAGATCATCTTTGACTTCATGGAGCATGGGCTAAGAGTGGAGCCATATCCCCTGTGGATGAGGGAGCAGCACACACCAAACACAGTGCAGGGGGAAGCTGGGGACAACGGTACCTTAGCTTCCTGGTGTGCCCGTGGTGGGTACCTGTGGTGTGCCCCTGGATGGGAAACCCTGAAGCCCCATGAACAAGGGGAGGTGCACACTCCCAGAATCACCCCCAAGGGAGCAGCTAGGAGTTTCTTCTCCTGGTCACAGCTTGCTCACCCAATGGGTGGCGGCGTTCTACCTACAAGATGGCCCCAGGGGAGGCCCTGTCCATTTGCCCTTTGATCCTTCAACAAAGAGGCCAGTTAGGATAAATAAGTTTACCTCCTTGTTCATGACTGTCTAAAGGTGACATGATGACCTAATTCTGCACTACAATATCTCCAAATAGGAACTCAAGTGTGCCGAGTCACGGGGTTTCCTGCGGTCATTTAGTCATTGGTAACTCTGCTCGCTCCTGCATATGTTTTGGACAAGGTGTTCTGTATTTATAATCACACAAGAGATTGCTTAAACATCATTTGCCTTCCTAGTCTGCCCATGCCTACCTGTATACTCTCAACAATCTAGTTGGTACCTGACATTCAGTAAAAGTGTATGCAACAACCACTGTGTGTCAGGAGTCATGCTGAATCTTAGGGATGTGAGATGCTGGGACCTGTTTCCTACCACTGGGTTGTTTAGAGCCAGTTTATTATCTTCTAAGGGGACAAATTCTGACTCTGTTTCAAGGAAACTTCCTTGGTGTCTCTGTACCAACCCCTGAAGAGTTCAAGGCAAACACAGCCCAGGTAACGGAAGCTCCCACGAGATACCAGCTGTAGTCTGAGCCAGGCTGCCACCACCTTCAGGAAATCAGCTGTGTATATTTTAGTCCTTGTCATGACTGTTGGCATGTGGGCACGATGTGGACTCACAGAAGAACATGGGTGGTCACTGGATCCTCGTGTTCTCTTCTGTAACGGATGGTGAAGACTCATCCGTTCTGATCATGCGTTAGAGCTCTGTTTTCTTTAACTGACTTCTGGAAAGTTTTATTTGGGGGCAGAAAAATATAATGGTCTCAATGTCAAGAACAAATATGCCACTCCTGTCTTTGACCACACTGTTCTAGGAGTCCAAGCATGTGGTGGAAATGGGCAGTGCTATCTGATTTCCAGGTTAATTCTTCACCAGGTTTCCATGGTGAAGACGGATGAGTCTTCACCATGCTCCGGGTAAGTAATCCTAATAAGTGCTCCGGTGGAAGTGAGCTTTGGGTTGTCCCAGGGACTTCAGAGGGAGGGGTAGACATTCACATTTCTCCCCACAGAAAGAAATTAGCAATGGCTTCACACAAGACAGGACCAGAAATGCTCAAGGCCCTTTGAATTGCTCTTCCAGGTGGTTATGGGTGATATCGGTTTCAATTCTTAGGCAAGCGGGTGTCCGTATTCCATTAAGAGTGCCCATTGCTACTTTGAGACTGTTTGGACTTTGAGCTACTTCACTAGAACCTGGAAATCAGATAGCACATGGAGAACCATCTTCCTCTGCCTATCCAGTGCTGGGATTCAAAGCATGGGCTACCCTACCCAGCTTCCACATTTGTTTTATCAGATACAATTCATAAACAGATGTAATCATTTGTTTATTAGATATAATCTATATGCTACTCAATTTGCCCATTTTAAAGAATACATCTTAATTATTTTTAATATTTATCTGAATTATACAGCTATAATCACTGTAATTTCAGGACCGTTTTGTTATGGCTATAAAGAAACCCCATATACAACATATGCAACCTTTCTTCCTTGTCCCCAGACGTCAACTCTATCCACAGCTGATCTGTATGTGTGTCTACATTTTCCCACACTGAATGCTTCATATGGAGACCATCCTACCTTTCAGTCATCTTTTTCACTAGGTCTTGCAATTACAGAGAGTAATACATTTAAAGTTTACCCATGTTATAGAGTCTATCAATACTTCTTGTAATGGCTAGTTGTTATTCTATTGCATGGATAGAGCACATTTTGTTGATTGATTCCTGGTTGGCGGAGTTGTGAGTTATTTCCTCTTCCAGGCTATGATGAATACTATTACCATGAACATTCGTCTGTAAGTATGTCCTGCCTGTATACCTCATCCTGACTGGCTGGGAGATAAGCCAGCTCTGTGCCCAGTCTTTCAATGTAGCTTCTGTTTGCTTGAATATTAACCTTGTATCTATCACACAGCTTGCGGATATTTTTCTCACACCCCACGGCTTGCCTTTGACTCGGGTTTCCCAGCACTACTTTTTGGTGAGGCTGTCCTTTCTCCACACTTGTTCTTGATATCCATCAAGGCCAACTGATCGTAAAGCGTGAATTCCATGCTAGGCTCTTCTCCTCCATCCGTCCACTTGTCTGTTCTCATGCCAGTACCCTGCTATTATTTGACCTTCTGAGGGCCTACAAGACTGTTTTCCAAAACACTGAACTCTTTGTAATTCCTCCAAGAATTGTGTGGGGTTTGTATTTTCTCCCCACCCTTCAACACTGGTGATTAGCTATCTTTTGGCTGTTGACTACCCCAGTGTAAATGAACTGGGACCTCATGGCGGTGTTGATTTGATTTTCCCTGTTGGCTAATGATCTCATGGCTTTTCGATGCCTAAAGTTCTAAGGTGTGCTTTCCCCATATTGAAATGAAAACCTGTCTTCTGAGAACTTACCAATAAAAAAACCATAGCATCTGTTGGGCCCCCTTGATAACAGTAGCAGCCGAAAGTCCCATCAGTGGCTAGAAGGAGCCATTAACGGCGCAGTCGATATAAGATAGCAGATAGACTATGCCCATATGCTTGGGGTTTCAGAAAGGAAGAAGCAAAAATACCATTAAAGTTCTATCAATCAGAGCAGGTCGGTCTAAGACCCTCTTAAGCAGGCACTTGTTTTTCTAAACAATAAGAAAAAGAGGAATTGGGAAGAGCAAAATATAGCCCTGTGAATAGCCCCAGGGAATATCTAGATTAACCTTGTGCCCTAGACTGGAGATCAGATCGTAGGAAAATGAAGTTTTAACTCCAAGAACAAATGGGGGTGTTGAGCATGTCCAACCCGCAGCTGCTGATGCTGCAAATCGGCTGTCACCATGGAAATGATCACGACCACTGGCCAAAAGCACAATGCTGTGCGCCCATCTTCCTTCCCCTTTCTGTTAGCCCTGTACCCTGAGATATGTATGAATCACATATACATTATACGAAAATACATTATACGAAATTACAGAAGCCACTTGCTAGATGACAGAGTTCTTAGAATCTCTGAAACGTGAGTGTTCTAAAAACACTACCTAGTGCTCCTATGATTTATTGAGCATATATTTATCAATAAACCAAAGTTTAAAAAACTTGAAAGTCACTGAGATGAGACTGTCATTGAAAGGATTGCCAATTCAAGCTGAGTCAGCACACACCTTCCCAGGACCCCTGGCTATGCCTGCACCCTGGGACATTTGGGACATGTTCTTCTATACCTGATCAGCCACATCACCCTCACACTGGATCACATGGGTGATCTTTACAACACATTGATGCCTCCCCTACTCCCCAGAATTCCCTTGCAATTGTTCCAAGTATAATCTAAACATCTGAAAAGCTCTCCAGAGAACCAGACTCAGGACATCTTTAAAAGACTTGGTGAGGCCCTAATGGAAATTGACTTTCATGCAAACTACCAACCCAGGCAGCCACTGCCTGGCACTCACTCTCCTTTCAGAAGGACCGCAGAGCCTTCCACGTGCTCACAGTTAGCCTCACAGAAACAGCCTTCAAAACCTAGGGGCATGGAAAGCCCGCCACTCCGCTTGGCAGCAAACTCTAGATGAGATCCATTTAAATTTTTTTCTACAAGCGTTAAAGTTCACTGAAGTCGTCAAAGAACCCCAGAGGTCATGAGGTCTAACCCTCTCGCTTTGCGGATGCGCCATGGAGAAACATCGTCAGTCTTGATGGAGGACCCGAATGCCACCTCTCCACCAGATACATGCTGTCTTTGAGCAAAGGATGCTTATGGGGGGAAAGATGGATCTGTGGTCAAAAGTTCATCACCAAAATGTTTGTTAACGAGGTTGAAAGTTTCCACGCCAACCCAGCGAGGCCAGGTGGCTCCCATTCTTTCAGTTCACATTCATCTAATTATGGGTAGGTACAGTAATTAGAAACAGGCAAGGATTCAGGAAATGGAAACCTCTAATACAATTCTGTGTGGAAGGGCCAGCGTCCACGATGGCAAGCAGCTGGGACTCTTGCAGTCTGGTCTGAGGGAAGTAAAAGGAAGCGCTTTCTAGGAGTAGGAAAAGCGGGTTTAAACAACAGGTCCCAAAGTCTAAGTGCCACAGCCCCTCCTGGATAGCAAGTGCTGGCTGTGGGCGGAGCCACCATCCAGTTTCTGTATGCAGGTCTAGGCGAGATTCACTGCGCATGCTTGCTTGCAGTCAGGAAATTGTTCAACAAGTAGGTACCAGGTGTCCTCTCTTTACACTAGCCCGTGTAATCCTTGAAGCCATTCTGTGAGGTACATACCCCGCCCCTTGGCAAAAGAGGTAACTGAGGGTTAGGATGTCTGAATTACTATCGCCTTCTGCCCCCGAATTCCAGGGGGAAGTGGCGTCAAGACTAAGAACCAAGTCCATCCGGAACCAGAGTTCTGGCATCCTCTATGCCACACCATCGACCCCTTCCCACATCAGCAACTTCCATTCCTAAAGACGATCAACCTCACCCTGACAGGCAGGGTGCACAGAAGCACCAGGATCCCTCAGAACGTTTGTTGGACAGAGCAAAGTGGGCATTGGAATGTGGGCCGTGCCACCCACTGAGAACATGCCCCTCTGACGCTAGGAAAGTGTTCTTAGGAGTTCTGCCATCCCAGGCCTGGAGACGCAGGCATCTGCGCTGCTGTGGTAGGCTGCGAGGAGACCCCGGATCCGGAGTGACTGTCTGAACCATCTGGCTCAGTTGCCTGTCACGCTGCCATGTCAGCCGAGCACAGGCCTCCAGCAGACAGTTTAGCAAGCTCACAGCTCGGTGATTCCCTAGATGAATTACCCACACTCTGAGGCCAAATTTTCCACAAAGCCAGCTGCAGGTGGCTTCTCCTGGCTGCCATCTGTCTTGTCAACAGGACGTGATATATAGGTCATCATTTTCCTCTCTGGTACCCACCAGCTGGGCTATAGTAGTTGTGTGGTAGTTAGGAGCTCTTATTCTCTCTCTGTGACTGTCTGTGTCTGCCTGTCTCTCTCTTTTCTCTCCACTCCCAAACTGTGACCTGACCAAACCTTATTGAAGGATTTGCCCTGGTCCAGTCTGGAGGACGATGGTCCATTACTGGAGGAAGGTAGGGAATATGACGTGGCTGGTTACACTGTGTCCTTCGTCAGGAAGACAGGGAGAGGGATGCCAGTCCTCAGTCTGCTCTATCTTTTTCTCTGTTTTCTCATTTTAGGATCATGGCTTGGCTCATGGGGTGGTGACCCCCACATTCAGAGTAGGTTTTCTTTCAAAGTTAAATCTCCCTGGAAACACCATAATAATATGCCTTCTGGGTGGTTCTCAATCCAGTGAAGTCAACAGTGGAGATTAACCAATGTGCCCCTTCCTTGGCCTTCCTGGTGATTCTCAATCCAGCGAAGTTAACAGTGGAGATTAACCAACATGCCTCTTCCTTGGCCTTCCCTCCTTCTACATTCTTATCTTCAGCTCTTTTGTGATTGGGGTTTTGTGATTGAGGTTTCCTTTGCTCTGCCTGTCGAACCCAAATACAATTCGAGGCTGCAATACCCCATTTTACCTGATGGGGGCGGTGTGTAAGATTCTACCTGATGACTGAGGCCCACCCTTCTTTACCCTGAGGTTTCCCAGGAGCTTCAGGGACACATTTGACTTACTCTTTGCCAGTCTGACAAAAACCCTAGAAGAAGAGCCTGTGGGCGCCAGAACAAAGGCTTCTGGAAGTAACCAAAGGTGGGGAGAATCACGCACAGACACAAGTCTATGTGTACACACATGCACGCTCGTGGCACTTAGCAGGCTGCCCTTTGACTTGTGTTTTCCAGATGCCACACTCAAAACCTCAAGCCCGAATTGTCCAAGCCTCCAGAGTCGCACACGCCAGCACACGCCTGGAAACACAGGGCCCTGGGAGCTTGCTAGACAGGATCCCAGGCCACAGAAAGCAAGCACTAGGTATGGGAAGTCACCAAAGATTCAACCAGGTTTCCTAAACAAGTGATTACAAGGGGAATAAAGAGGGAGAGAGAAACAGAGGTCAGAAGAAACTCTAAGACTTCCCTTCGTGTGACTCTCGTCCAGATCGTAACTTGCACAAGAGGAAGAGGAGGGCTAGAGAGATGACTCAGCAGTTAAGAGCCCTGGCTGCTCTTCTGGAGGACCTGGGTCCAATTCCCAGCACCCACATGGCAGTTTACAACTGAGGGGATCTGGCACCCTCACACAGACGTGCGTGTACATAATATACCGCATAAAAATAAATAAATCTGAAGAAGAAGGAGAGAAGGAGGAGAAGGTATCGGACAGTGGCTGGAATTAATGCTGATGCTTTCTGTGAGGTCACTGGGTTCTGATTTTTTCTTACAGGGCCTCATTATCCTCAGCTGAATGCTGAGATATTTATGGATGAAGAGATAGGATGTAAGAGGTTTTCTTGGAAACAGTCCAGGGGTGGAAGAGAGAGGGGGTATAGCTGGGAGGAAGTTGCTCTTACCACTCTGATGTGTGTTTGGAATGTCCCATGGTGAACAGGATTTTTTTTTCCTAAGGTGTAGGTTAAAAAGCCTCTGCCCAGGAAGACTTCCAGATCAGAACAATCCAACTCTCTCCGAGTCTCTGGCTCAGAAGTGAGGGGGGCTGCTTCCCTGGACAAGTGGTTAATCCATTCGCCATCATGGTCATGTCTTACTGTTTGTTGACTCCCTGTCCTAGACATAGGCCTCTCCTTTGGGTCACCTGACACTCCACATGGCTTTATCACATGACCTGGGCATCCTCCTGAGTTCTCTCCTCAGCCTCTAGCCCGCATTAAGTGTCCAGCAATAGTGTTTGACTGACTAGAAAAATGTAGGCTGTACTCCTAACCTTAAGGTACCATCTGCAGGCAGTATGTTGCAAGCTATGGTTTTTAGAAGCGTCTGTTTCTATCTCTTCTTTGCTATGTGGCTCCAAACAAGAATCTTAACCTCTCTGAGTCTTGCCTCTCATAAATCATACAGATTGATGGCCAGCCCCCTGCCTGCTGGCTCCAAGCACAGTCTTCTGTGACTGTTCCTCAGGAAGAGAGGAGACCTGCACTGGTGGGGACTGCCCAGGTCTTCACACACAAAGCAGCTCCCTAGGTGTCCCCAGTGGCCCTCAGCTTCAGAGATGTCAGCATGTCAGCCCTCTAGCCTTCCCACTACTTGGTCCTTACTCCCTGGAGTTCTGTGATGACTCTGCACAGACTTCATGTCCTGGGCGAGTTTCAGCACTAAGGTTCTTGTAGTGGAAATCAGCCCCTAACGCCATGATAAAATAAGGTCATTAGCATTCTAGGCAAACCCACTACATGGCTAACCCAGTGTGAGGGGTTGTTAAGGAGTGAGGGTTCCGGTGGAAGCAGGGTGCCTGATTGCAGGAGACAAAGCATCATCTCCCGAGGAGGAAAACCCAACCTGGCAGGTGTGACGTGGTAAGCAGATGTGCCGGCAGGCCCAGGGACACGCTAGCGAAGCTGACTTCCCATACAGGATCACTGTGCATTCCTGAGTACAGGACAGCATGTGTGGAGTCAGCCCTCAAGAGTCCCACCAGCTTTGTTCTCTACAGCGCGTGACACCCAGCCCGCCGCTGTCATCACTTCCAAGGACCCAGCAGAAAGGCCAGTAAGGCAATAAAGGCCAACAGGGACTCATGGCTGCTGGTGGCCAGTGGCCCTGGCTCTTCAAAAAAGCTTGGCAGAGTAATAGGAATGGGTCCAGTTAAGATATAAGAGTTAGCTGAAAAGACGCCTAAGCCATTGGCCAAGCAGTGTTGCAATTTAAAGACAAAACAAAACACAAAAAAAAAGAAAAAGAAAAAGAAAAGCTTGGCAGAGGACAAATGAAGGCCATGCTGCGGTAGGGTAAGAGTCTAGTTCCCTGGCTTAGGACAGCTTGGCAGAAGGGAAGGAGGGGGTTCAGGAAGCTGGGGAGAGCCATCATTATCCCGTTCCAGAACACCCGGGCACAGTAGTGGTGCTGACCTTGGAGTGATGGCTGAAGATAGGCCTGGAGCGCTGAAGAACGAACACGTGCTGTCTCTGACACCAGGGCTCTGCTGGTGAAGTCACTTCCTGCCAAGCCTGCGACCTGAGTTCCACCCCTGGGACCCACCTGGAAAGAGAGAACTTGTCTTCTGCCCTCCATGCCCCCCTGCTCCTCCCCAACACTAAATAAAAATCTAATTTCAAAGATTGTTTTAAAAGTACATGCTAAAGATGCCTTATCGTGTCCGGGAAACCGATCCTCTGGAGAACAGATTATAGGGAGGAGCAGGTTCCTGGGAAAGCCTGCGCATGCCTGTGAGGGCTGACTGAGTCCCTAAGGTGTCCCCACAGCAGTCCGAGGCCCCGCAAAAAGCCACGGTCCCCAGAGTTCACTCTGGTAAAAATGGGATCAGTTCTGGGTACAAGATGCCCCAGGAAACAACAGGCACACTTGAGCAGGAAAAGGGCTAAGTCTTAACTGTTAGGGGCTTAAAGGGATGCGAGAAAATAGTCCCTTGGCCGGGTGTTTAGAGATCCCCGAGACTATTCTCCAAACCTCACACACTTCCAAGTCTGCTCCAACTCCAGGCTAAGCGGAAGGACGCCTGCGCCTTCTAGTGGACAGGACGCCCATAGTCTCAATGGCTCCAGAGGCCCCCTTCCTTCAGTGGAGAGGACCCAGTAAGGGACAAACAAGAATAAAACTGTGGATCGCATTACACTAGTCTCCAGCCCCGGTTCTCTTTCCTCGGTCCTCCTCAGCGGGACCCCATCTTCACACAGGTGATATCCAAGCTTACATCCTCCCTTCAACCCCTTCCCAGCTTGCTCTTTTGCGCTCATGTAAAACACACTGCGAACGAATAAGAGATTAAAAGGGGAGTCTCATCCGGAGAAAGTCGGTTTCAGCGGGCAAAGCCTGAGCGGAGTCCAGTTCCCACGGTGGTTTGGGCACCAAACGGGCGTTTCCAGGGGGCCTGGAGGCACTTGCAGGGCGCTCTGGACTTCGGGAATTATTTGCACCCTACTCTCGGACAATACAAAGATAGGCCAGGGTGGGCAGCAAGAAGGCGCCTGATCTCAGTGATAGGACTTGGAGTCCCCTGGCACCGATGAATGGAAAGCTGGGGAGAAAAGACCCGCACCACCCCTCACCTTCCGCAGCCCTTGCAGGCATTCATTCCTAAGGGTTCCGAGACAGCAGACATCCCGCAGCCACAGGAGCCTCCAGCTTCCCGTGGACATCAAGCTGCCCTGAGCCACTCCCTCTGCCACGCCCCATGCTTAGGCCAGGTCTCTGTAGCTTTTCCTGTTGTGACTTCATTTGAGGAAGCCATTCTGGGGTCTAACTCTGACAATCTGTGACAAGCAACACTTAAGAAGTACTCGTGGATGCACCCACGCACCCTAGATATCTGGGCGGCCTTGGCCATGTTTTTCTCACCTCTCTCTGTTTCCTTTCTTTCTTTAAACCCACCTAGGCCTGTGACTAGGAACCCCAGGATGAAGTTCTATCGCCACCTAGTGGGCAGATCAAAAAGTGAGGCAAGGCCACACCCAGCGTCCTGGTACAGGTGGGCTCAACTGAAGAAGATGAAAATCAATGTATGACTTTAAGGCAGAATGGGGTTGGGGAATCCCAAAATCTGTTTATGCGGAGGCTAGACCAGTGTATGTCGAATGCTTGCCAAGGAAGGAGTAGACTGGCAGAAGAAAACCGAGTTTGCGGGATTATCTGAAGAGGCCGATGAAGAGACCCTGAGCTGAGCTAACCTTTGTAAAGCAGCCACAAGCCAGGCTGGAGCAGAGAGCTTCGAGAGCGTTTGCTCCTTCCTGCCGTCACCTATTAGAGGAAGGCACGTCGTCAGAAAACAGGCGCAAGACCCAGTGGTTGGTCGGTGTGGAGCTGGAACTTGAACCGAGTCAGCCTCAACCAGGTTGTGCCACTGAGCAGCAAAGCTTTGGTCACAATATCATACAAACAAAGACGGCTACACCTGAAGCTGCTGCAGATGGGGTGGTGGCTCCGGATGCGGGCGCCAATTTCTATGGATTCAAAATTTCCTGTTGGCAATTTAGACTCCATGCCAAAAGAAAGCAACAAAAAGGCACTCACCCATGACTTTCCTCGCGGTGGTCATCATTTCCTCTCGCTGAGGTCCCAACGGTGAGACCGGCTGTTGGTCGCAGGTAGTGGTGATGCTGGGATTCCCACACATACACACAGCCGCAGCTTCGGCCCCTCTGCCCCGACCTCGGTCCTGGCACGGGGCTTCACGTTTTGAAGGAAATAATAACTTTCTGTGTCCTAGTTTGTCTCCATTCTACCCTCCTCTTGACCCGCCCCAGATGAGATTTACCACACTAAATCCTGCAATCCAAACATCCACAGAGAAGGCCAAGGCTGGAGAGATCTGAGGTTCGGCCCTCTTGCCGCCAGCTTCCCTGAAGAAGCTGAAGAGTTTGTGCTGAAGAATTTCGCCCAGCTCTCTCCACTTCTTCATCTGTACAACGGGGAGTGGCCGATTCTGCCTGCACAGCTGGCAGCTCAGAGACTGGCTGCCAGTTTGTGCCCAGAAAAAATCAAATTCCTCCATCTGCCCACTCAAAAGGTCTGCTGTCCTTCGTTTTAAAGATGTGTGCACTCAGAGACACCACTGTCTGTTTTAGAAAACCAAACAACTGCACAGGCCCAGTGATCGAATGACCCTAGACACAGGGGATGGGCAAACGCAGCAACAGAAAGGCTCTCTGTCCCCCACCAAACCCCAACTCCACCTAGGAGTGTAGATCTAACAACTTTAACCACAGCCAGAGGTTTACAAAAAAAAAAAAAAAGATTTCCAACAGCTTAGAAAATTTATTCCAGTTGCTTCGAAAGTCAAGTGCAAGTAGATGCACCCGGAGCCTCCAAGTCACCAGAGTGAACGGGGTGACATCTCTGTCTGCACACACCACTTAATAGTTTGTCAGATTGGATCAGCAGGTGAAGTTTTGAAAGGTTCCCATCTCAGCTCTCTGTTCTTCCCCTTCCTTCCAGACCCAGTGAAAGGGTGTCTGCTGGGTGAGAACCCCAGTCATGCCCTCATCTCCACAGCAGCCCGGCAGGCTCTGGAACCACCTCATCCAAAAGCAGAGTCCTTGGGAAGTGTTTCTTGGGTGTGGCCCTTGTCCCTTCGGAGGTACAGTGCTTCTCCAGAGTGAGGGCAGGACTCAACACTTGTATGATCACCACATGCTCGGAAGGCTGGCTCTGCATAGTACTGGTGCTTCCTGGACACTGACCTCCCCAGTTTTGACATCTTCAATCATTGTAGCTAGACCCTTCTCAAAGGAACAACAGAGGGGCCATTCTCCAACACTATCCTCTCATGAGGCTCTCATATTGTTCATCCAAAATGTTTGGGGGTGCTGGAGAGATGGCTCAGTGTTTAAGAGCACTGACTGATCTAGAGGACTCACGGCTGTGGACCATTGAGGCCTTTAAACCAATCCATCGGTAGGTGTGAAGTTCTGATCCATGTGGGGAGCCAGAGGAAGGACGCTTAGAAGAAATCCCACACTAGCTCAGAATTGAGTAGAATACAGGGTCATTTATTTAGGGGTAGAATCACAGATCACAATCCTCTGCTGGGACAGGGAACAGCAACCAAATCCCGCAGCCAGAAAAGAGGCCAGATGTGCGCTCTACATCAGCATAAATAATATAAGAGGCCCATGGGTAATTTAAAGGCTACTGGCAGTAGGAAATCCTACAGGATCTCAGCACCAATACTGTGGCTCACATCTGTTGGTGAGTCCAGTTCCAGGGGACCCAACACCCTGTTCTAGCCTCCGAGATCCCTTCAGGTATGGTACATAAATATCCATGCGCACATACATGATATTCTTGACTGTCCAACTTCAGTCTTGGTGAGTGCCAACTCTTGAAATAGGTTCACAGCTCAGCACTGCCTAAAGAAGAGCAAAGAATGCCATCTTTACCTGGTTCTCTAGAACCAGACAAAAGACAGGTGCTCAGCAGCAAGTCATCTCTGTGCCAGCTGATGCCAGGAGGGAGCAGCAGGGGGCTGACCAAAGGAGAGAGAGGGAAGGCAAGAAAGGAGTGTTGAGCAGGTTGCTGCAGGGGCAACAGAAGCCCACTAGCACCTGGACCTTCAGAATGTTCCTCAGAGGCAAAGAAGCTAGAGGCAGAGACTGGGAGACACTGATCGGTCCCACCTTAGAAACTGAAGGTCATAAATGAGCTGTTGGCTCACCAGCACTTGGGCACAGTCTAAGAGTATCCCCGACAGATTCAGGAAGAGATGGGTGGGACACCTCCCACAGGAGCTCCCACAGGTGACTGTCATGGTAGCTAAGCAGAAATAGGTCAGAGACCTTCTGAATCCACTGAAAAAACCTGCCTCAGGAAAACCTGGTACAATAAAGAAGCCCATCGTCAAGCTGAGAATGAGTTATATTTCCAGGACACTTCATGGCCTCATCTGCCAGTTACTTCTGTTAGGCCCACTTATAAAAGGGTGAATTCAAGCATGTGCCCAAAGCCATGTAAGAATTAACTAATTTGCATATGTGTTGAGGTTCATATGACCAAAGACCTTGCCAGGGAATTACCTTAGGTAGCAAAGCACTCAATCCTGTTTTGCAGTTTTTACAGTTAATTTCTTGACGGTGCTCCATCCAGAACACATCATGTAAGCTGCAACCTGTCTGTGGCACTTGGTTTGGCTACAGAGACTCCATGGTCAGTGTCCACCATATTCTGACTCCTCAGAGCCGTGAGATCCAAACACTCCCTTTTGTATGTCTGTGCATGTGGTGGACATGTATGGAATATGAGCAATGTGCAGATGAGCACATGTGGAGGCCAGGGGAGGACCTTGGGTGTCCTGCTGTCTACCTTACTTCCTTGAGCTGAGGTCTTCACTGAACCAGGAGCTAGACTATAAAGTCAGCAAGGATAAGTGATCTTCCTGACTCCACCCTCTACAGCGATGGGTCACAGGCATTTGCAGCCATGCCTGGCTTTTTACACCAGCTGAGATCCCAGCTCAGGTAGATCCCCACGGCTGCACACAGCACTCGATTCTAGTTTCATCCTGTTAGGATAAAACACTCTGACCAAAAACGACTTGGAGAAGAAAGGGTTTGTTTCAGCAGATTCTTCCAGTCACCGTCCATGGCTGAGAGCCAGGGCAGGAACTGGAGGAGGAACCAACAGGTGGAGGCTGCTGACTAGCTCCCGCTGGCTTGTTTGTTAATAGCTTTCTTACAGGGTCCAGAACCACTTCCAGTGCCACACAGTGGGCTGGGTTCACTCGCTCATCAGTCATCATCCAGGACAAATCCTCAGACACAGCCACAGGCTAATCTGGTAGAGGCAATTCTTCTCCTGAGGCTCTCTCTTCCCAGGTTGTATCAAGTTGACAAGATGTAAACAGGACATACTGTTACCCATTGATTGATTTCTCTTACCCCCAAATGACATTTCTATCACTTTCAGCCTCAATGTTTTGTAAAATTATCTTCTGGGTGCTAAGATTTTATTATTATTAAAACAGCAACAAGAACCAATCACTAAAGGTGACCCTGAGTGAATAAATAAAAAAGCAAAATATATTTTCATAGAGAGACATTCAAATGCAGACGTTGGAAATGAAAAACTGAATTCCAAGCTAACCACAATAGCTGTTTTCCATTGTCCATGTTAGACATACTTTCCCAAATCAAGTCAACTCCATGCCTTCTGTGGAAGGGAATGTCCTTGCTGAACACACGAGGCTGCAAAGTCACTGCAGATGTTAAAAAACTTCTGAATCCAGAGTTGGAAGCCACACCGGGCACTCAAAAGGGAGGTACATCGTTGTCATACATGTGACCGCTACCATCTCCAGATACAGGTCTGGGCAGCTACCACTGGGTGCACTCAGAGGAGCTACAAAATATCTGAATTCTCATGAAGGAAATATTTTATTCTTAAATAAAAAGTAAGCTAATGTTGAGCAATTACTATGAGCTAGGGGAGAAGCCTAGGACGTTGCTGTACTTCTGTAAAGTTAAACGTTCATGAGAGGTGAATAAAGGCGCACTGGCGGGATCGACTGCGACCGAGAGGACCTCTGCGATGTGTGCAGGCAGCCCCATCTCCACGGTTGTCATCAAGGCTGAAGGGATATAAGCCGAAAGAATCAGGGCTGGGAGACTCACAAGTTGATCTCAGGTTACAATCCCAGCATTTCAATAAAGTTCTATATGAAGTCAAGCAAGCATCATACACTGAATAACTCTCAGCAATAAATCCAAGACATTAAAAATAAGTTGGGGGTTTTGGTTGTTGCAAGACAGTGGCTGCACCTTCAGCAACTGTTTCAAGCGGCAACTGCAACTCAGCAGCTACCAGCAGCCAGGCAGGAATTGTTTCCCCAGGCACCGGCTCTACCACAGCTGCTAAACTTTACCTAGATCTCCATCCTTCTATAGAACTCAGGTGAGGTGAAATCCTGCTCACTCCCAGAGGCTGAATAAACAGTGAACTTCTCTCCTTGCTCGGGTCTCCGGGAAAAGGGGGCTCCCTTCTGCTCAGTCCCCACTGAGGAATCTTGCTACACTTCCTTCCCCCCTACCACTTCCTGTCAACTAGTTGCTGACTCAGCCTCCTGATTAATTTTATTTAATCAAACAAATATAACACATCTTTGCATTGTTAACAAAAGCAGCAGAAACAAATGTAACACAGTAAAAATAACGTCCCACAACAGGTTGGGGTTTTTTTATTTTTCTGGTTTATTAAAACAAAATCCATTTCCATGCTTCTCAGGATACACCATCATCAGGCATAAAAATCAGCCAACATTTCCAAGGCAGTGCCACTCACAGAATCATACAATGCTATTCTACAGTAGTAATTCTTTCCAGAACAATCTCCTGTACGTTGTACAATAGGCAAATACTGTAACAAACACCTTCCATAGAGACAATTAGCCCTTTAGCTGTTGGGAAGGAAGGTCCAGAGTCTCGAGAAGCAGTCATTGCTTGTACTAAACTAAATGCCAGATGGCAACTCTCAAGCTCCTAAAAAGTGTTAAAAAACAGATTTACATCCCATAGTAAGTCTTATAAATGTCAAAGATAGAGTCTATCATTTCAAAACACTAGTTATCTATGGATAAAAATCTGCATTCAATTGTGCAGTGTTTTCTTGTAGATCTGAATTTAATCCTTTATTATTTACCCCAATTTATCCTTGCATTAATTCTGCTATTTTCAGTTTAAAAGGCCAGGGCCGTGGGTAGCTGATTCCATCAAAGGAACGCACCCGAGCCAATGTTCTGTGCTTCCGCTTTCCAGCAAGGAAAAATAACGTCCTCACTCGGTGCAGCGTGGATGATAACAAAAGTCTGCAAATTCTGCCTTGGCGCCACTGTCTGTGACCAACTGGTCTGCTTAAAGAACTAATTAATGTTTTCCATGGCATGCAGTGAGGCATCCCAGAGGGGAGAGAGGTCCTGAGGTCAGAACAGTTTAGGAAATCCTAGGTTCAGCAGGCCGAATGTAGAACCCTTGCAGCACCTCAGTGTGCTGTGGTGTCCCACGTACCCCAGAACCCAGACACACATCTCAGAACACTGTGGGAAACACGGTGCAGGAAGCTCCTGTCTGAGCTCCCGCTCGCTAACACCCCAGATCTACTTTCTGCACTCACCCTCATGATGGCCAAGGTTCAGCAGAACCAAGAAGGGCACAGCACATGCACCCTGGCTGCACTCACCTTAGCACTTGGTTCAATAGGATCACAAAAGCAAATACTCCTCCCTCCCCTTTCTGATTTACTTGGGTTAGCCTCAGTTAAAAAGAAGTGCAGCTTCATATTGCTTAGTATTAGGTTTTTGTTTATTTAACTTGACTCACAGTCTTCCCCTGAAGGGCACGCATTTCAGTTGGACAGAAATGCAATAGAGTAAACGGTAGTAAATTATATACAAGCACCGAGTTTGTTTAATCTTCCGAGGAAGCCACCCACTGCTGGAAAACAAGGGGACTGTCTCTATTAGCGAACAGGATACCTGCAAGTCTTATTGTGATGTCTTTTCTTTTCCTAACGAGGCACTGAAGAATGAGTTGTGCTAAATTAACTCAAGGGTCAGCTTGTTGGGATAAGCATAACTTTGGTTGAGATTTTTCCTCCGTAAAAAAAGGTTTCAAAGCACCAGTTAATTACAAAAAGCATGCACACATATCTCACAGTGAGTTAAGTCTGGCAACAGTTAAGTCTGGCAACTGAAGCCCCTAAAATGAAACTGACCGAAAGGGAGGCCACAGCAAGGGAAGCGCGTGCTTCTCTGTGCAGGCTGCAGAAGTTGCAGAAGTTGTTCGCAGGTGCCAGGCAGAGCAGCAGCGCCCACTGGGAGGTCAGGTCCACAGCTTTGCAGTTACCTTCAGCAAAATGCTTGAGTCCCCAGAAGGGTGTCCCCAAGGGAGTAAGCCAGACTCTCTGGGTATCCTCCAAGTACAACTGAGGAAGGGCCAGTTCACCCTCAATAACAACACGGAAGGCTCACGGTGAGCATCTCACTCCACACCCACGGCTACAATGGACAGGGAGCTGATGCAGAGGGAAGGGAGATCTGACATGCACAACTGCGAAGGGTGGAGACCAGCACAGCACAGCATTATTCTCTGAGCTCCAAACCAGCCATTCATGCACTGTGTGATGCCAGGCAGGATCCCATCCCCCCAAACACACACGTCTCTCGAAGGATACTATTAATGTTTAAAATTCAAGTTCAGGAAAGTACAAGTCTCATCCCTAATACTTTTATAAATTCAAATTATCTATGGAACACTCATCAGAAAAATTCCTATTCCATAAAATCATAGAGATATGGACAGTAGATTGCTAGAAATTGTATTGTCACATGATCATTAAGAAACCACCAAAATTACCACAAATAACTAACAATTATGCTCCTTGCTCTAAAAAAGGCACCTACCCCTTGAAAACAGAAAATTTTCATAATTATTTGCCTTTAAGTGGCAATGGAGTTTGGGTGTGTAGCCCATACAAATGTCTAAAGAACCAAGACTTCTTCTCAGAGCTTAAAATCTACAAAGGCCTGCAGCCATCTACCACTCTGCAGGGTCCCTGTGTACGCCATCTGAGTCCTAGTCGTCCAGACCGGGGAGCAGCACCCAGGGAGCAGTGTCTGGAAACCCTAGGCCAGCAGTGGGCAGGCAGTGTCCCTCCAGCCAGCCACCCCTCTAGCCGCGCGACAACCAGCACAGAGCTGACTGGCTGGAGGCCCCTAAGAAGCAGCAGATGCCCACCCTTAAAGGGGAAAGGGCACAGTTCTCAAACAGCAGCGGTTCTGAACACTCGCTGGACATTCACTCCATGGCACTCTGTCAGTGAACAAAGCCGCCCGTGCCACTTTCCTGGCCAAGCGTGGCTTCACCTTGCCAACCAGATTTACCTCATGGCACTGGCCCTTTGGTCACCATACCTCACTTCCTGCCTTACGTAGTATCGTCTGCTTCCAGGCAGCCATTCAAACGCACGTTGAGACTGCCAGCCCAGGGCAGAGTCATTCCTTAGTAAAGCACGTGAGAGGAAAGCGCTCTCATGCACACCAGAGCTCTGCTCACAGCGGTAAGATGGTACGATGGAGACGGAGAATGGACCCAATTACTTTAAAGGAAACATTATTACATACTGTACAAGACTCAGTTCTACAGGCACCTCTATGTCCATCACAGTAACTAGTCCTTAAAAGTCAAACTTAAAATGTGAATCTTTAATAAACTCCAAAATAACTTACTGAGATTTCACTTAGTGACCTAGAGATCATGAATCACACATGGCACTGGCCCCGAATGCTCCGCGCAGGCCACTGCAACAATGTTGGGCAGAGCGCAGATCCACGGGGTGGGCAGAAGGCACGCAGCTTCCTGAAGGTCTCCTCGGGTAAGGCTGGCGGGCCACACCAGGACACCTGCCGCTCTGGGTCAGACTGGAGCCTGCGAGAGACTCCCTTGCCAGCGGCCCCTCCCTCGCCGTAGGTGCCAAGAGAGCCCTACAGCACCACGAAACTCAGAATGTACTCCAGGAGTTTCTGCCGGTTGCACTGAGGTAGGAAAGTGCCGCTCAGTTCTAAAACAGAGACTCTCTTCTGCTTGGTCTCTTTGAAAACCTGAAGAGAGAGGTAAGAGAAAACACAAGTCAAGAAAGGAATGGGATGAGGTGGCATTCTGTTAGCGGCCGCAGACATATGTCCGAGACCCGGAAAGACAGAAAGCTGCAGGTGCTCCACAGAAACGTGGCGTGGAGGTGTGAGTGTTCCATGTTAGCACTGTACGTTTGGGGGTCTGACGCATGCCCAGAAGCGTGAGACGGGGTTTCTGGGGAAGTTCAGTCAGTGCCTTGGCTTTCACAACTAAAGTCAGAAACAAAGCCTTATCAAAGGTGACGTGCAGCTCGGCAGAGCTCATCATACATGAAGGCAAAGCAACCTGAGGCTAATGTTAGCAAAGCTGGTAAACAAGCAAGAAGATAACAGACTATGGAGCAGTTAACACAGAACTTGCACAATGACTCTTTACTTCTAGTTTGGAGATGAATGTGAACCCTGCAGAACCAAACACGCCTTCGACATGTCCTGCCCCAACCCTCCCACTAGGAGATGCAGTCCCCATTAGTCCAGCAGAAAATGTTTCTTCTGGACCCCACAGAGGAGAGCGACAGATTGGAGACACAGGAACAAAGGGCAGCACGGTCATGGACACATACCCCGATATCCTTAAACATTTTCACAGCGTTCTTCACAAGACAGTAGGTGGCACTCTCCGCTGCAGAGAAACAACAAGGCCCTGTCAGTGTTCCGGCTCCGCACACACAAGCCAACACTGGAGGCTACAGAGTGCGAAAGCAGAAGTCCAGATTGGAGCAAGCTCCCTACTGCTACTGGCGACTCCCACAGCCTCCTTCAAATGACCTACTTATTAGCTCCTTAAACCTATTCGATTTCTACGAAGGAAAACAGAGAATAGAGTCAGAGGGGAGAGGGAAGATACGCAGAGCGTCCGCCTCACAGGGTTGGTGAGAATCAAACACAATGGTCTATAAAACTATTTAAAAAATAACAGTGATGTGGGGGTGCTCCTGAGGCCCACAGCCACACGTGAAGCTCAAGTCCAGAGATCAGGAAACAAGAATTCTAACCCACGTTTGCCACTACCTTGCCAAGGGCCCAGGACAGGTGTCCCTAAGAGGCATGGCGGGATCAACCATCTCTACCTCCCTCTGGCCCTGATGCTGACTGTCCTGTAAACACGCCAAGGGCACGCACTCAGCTGTGGTGACTGACCACCTGGATGCAGACGGGTGCAGAGCTCTCCACTGCCAATGGCCCAGCACCCAGCAAGCAAAATGAAAGGGAGTGGCACGTGTACAGTGACAGACTACACAGCAGACAGAACCACAGGCAACATGGATGAACCTCACACATCATGTTAACTGCAAAAAAGCAGTCAGAGAATACACAACTGTACCACTTAATTTGTATGACACACCACGGCAGGTCTAAGGAATGAGGTCAGCATAACTCTGCATTGTCTCCAATTTCCCAAAATTAACATATTTATATAATAGGGCAACAGTTCTAAAGAAGTCAAAACAGTGGCTCCACATACCATAGACTGCGACATCCCTTTCTGTCCTGGTGAGAAGGTACCTGTGCAGCTTCTGCAGGTACTCAGACTCGGGCACTGGACCACTGAAGTTGTGGACGAAGATGGCGGCAGAGCTGTAGGCCTCTAGCAAGGGCCCCAGGAGCCTCTGCAGGAAGCTGATGAACTGCTGGTGCTCCTTGGACTGGCTCACCTGAGAGGGTGAGGGAGGAGGTGAGGACACAAGAAGGGACAGGAAAGCAGGGCCAGCTGCTTCCTGAAGATGCCCCTCCTGCCAGCACTGCATGAAAGCAGCCGGCCGCCCCAGCGCAGGTTAGCCAGGGAAGAGCAGCCGCGTGCTCCTCAGTGCACTCAGGTTAACCAGGGAAGAGCAGCCGAGCACCGCGTGCTCCTCAGTGCGCTCATTCCTTCCGTAGCACCTGAGGGCTGGGTCCACTCAGCAGGCATCTAGGGGAATCGTCCCAATCAACTGACAGGATCTCATTGCTGAAAACAGCTAGACTAGGGGCTGAGCCCTACAGGTTTGCAATCCAAGCACAACAGCCACTCATGCACGCAAAACGCAGGGAACAGCAACTATATTTTCCTGTGCATGAAGCAAGACAGGAAACTAGTAAGACCCAAATGGAAAGAGAGGGCGTGCCTAAGTGTCATTTGGACACCACCCAAGCATCTCCTGGAGGTGCTGAAAGTCACCTCCTTTCTTCGTCCTAGCTCTTCAAATACCATTCCCTTTCCACTTACCAGTCCCCAAACTTGACAACACAAGGCATTAACTTAAATGACTTTACTCAGTGAAAGGTACCAGAGTGGCTAGCGCTGGCCCACAAGTACTTTGGACCTGAGTTAGTCACCATCCCTGTTATCCAGCTTCGCTGTTGTACACCCAGAATCCTTCACCAAAGTACCTTCAGATAGCAATCTCGCTGCTCCTCACCAAAATCACTGTCTTCATCTTCCTCGTCACTTCTCCAGTTCAGAGGTTCTGGAAGCTTCTTGTCCCACTGCTGCTCTGCAAGGCCAGGACTGACATCTTCCTGGTCATCCTGCTGTATCAGGAGGACGGCTGACAGTAAGAACACATGCCGAGGCACACAACCAAGCACCCATCAACCCCGACAAAGCAATCTCTTCTCAGAGCCTGCCTCATCCTTCCCTGCTGCGCATGCTTCCAACCTTAGGAGGCAGCAGGGGAGGACAGATGGAGGGTGGGGGAGAGCTACACTCTCGGAACAGACATGCCTTCCCAGTCCCTCTGAAGGACACTGAATCTATCAGAGCAGACCCGGAATCTCAAAAGATAAAAATGCATTACGCATAAGCTACAAATGATATGCCCTGTTGCATCCCAGAACCAACTTCCGGATGTCAGAGAATCAAATCAAAGTATTGTTTTAATTTAGAAAATACAACTTATAAAAGAAATCAAAATAGTAAACAATCCCAAGACCCTTGTGTCCCGTTCTTACTGTCCTTTTCTATCATCTGGACATAAATACATACAGCAAATGTATTTCAGTAGCTAAGGTAAGCGGCAGAAACACTAGTTTAAATAACTAATTGGTAGGAAAGGAAAACAAAGAGCAAGCAGTTACAAAGCAAACCCAGGCGGGGCTCTCACCTCTGCCACTGTGAGAATGCCATACTGGATGAACTTTCCCACCGTCTCGTGACAGACTTGGTAAAAAGTCTGGCAGGGCTGGAAAGAAAATCATTTAAAGGTGAGTCGGCCTCCCCTTCCCTTGGAGGCCACAGAGTAGCTGTCAGCCCCTCCGCTCCACCGCCTCCTCCACCCTGACAAAGTCCCAGGATCTCTGATGTCCACGTCTTGATAAACGGTCATCACAAGCCAGAGAAAAGAGTCCTTTCCAGAAATGGCCATGCACTTATGTGGTCCCACCTATGGAGAGAGCTTTGGAGCCCAGTGCTCTGAGTGGGACGAGCCCTGGAGGGACCCACTTCCCGGGCCTTTGGGGAACCTTTGTCTTTAAGATAGTCTCCATGCAGGAGCTATCTCACAGTGAAGGAGTTCACATGAGTAATGAACAAGAAACACGGCACTCCAATAACGTGAAAACACATAGACAAGAGGCCCACTTTAGAAGCCCTATCTGCCCACACCCCTCCTGATCCTGCCAAACACACATGAAGAACATGTTCAAGACAACCACATTCAAAATGCACACACTCGTGAATGTCCCAATCATGAGCCATATGAGAGAAAAAGAGTAACACAGTGCAAAACCAGATTCTATTTGGTTTTGAGTACCCAAAATCTGCTTACTACGTAGCCTCAATTTAACACCGACTGGTGTAAGGATGTGACAAGGAAACACTCACACTGCTGAGCCCGAGTGTGTAAGCTGAAGTGTTCTCTACCCATTTATCATCTGGGTTCCAACATCCACAAGTGGGTGTGCTCTTTACTGACACCCAGCACAGCACCTTCTTCACAGCCAATGAGCAGTAACTTGGGGTCTGTCTGAACTGCCAGTAGTCTCTCGTGTCTCAGAGCCAGGGCACTAAGCACCCAGCCAGACAAACCAAAACAGTCAAGACCAAGCTAGGCTAGTAGTCACTGTGATGCAGGAGAATTGTCTGTATTCTGTCAATCATATTTTAATAAAACGCTGATTGGCCAGGCAGGCAGTATAGGCGGGAAAACCAGACAGGAAGTAGAGGTGATGCAATGAGAACGGGAGAATTCTGGGAAGCAGGGAGGTTCCTCTGCCATTCCTGCGCAGACCACCGAAGAGGCAACATGTAAGCTGTCACACTGAGAAAGTACTGAGCCCATGTGGCTAATGTAGATAAGGATAATGGGGTAACATAAGTTATAAGAGTTAACAAGAAGCCTGACCTAATGGGCCAATCAGTTTATAATCTTATGGAGTCCTGTGTGTGATTTTCTCCTTGGGGCTTGCTGGCTGTGGGGTACTGGGCGGGACAGAAACCCCAACAAGCCGGCCCTCATGTTACATCACTGAGACAGAGTAGACCAGAAAGCTGCACACAGGACAAACACGCTCTAGAGAAAAGCAAAGGTACTTCATGCAAACAATACAAAAGGATCAGGGAGCACGGCGGAGCCTTCACTCACCAGAGAGATGGTGCCTTCGTTGGAAAGAAGGTAGCACAGGCTGGCTGCCTTCCGCACCAGCTGCTCCTGGCTGATCAAGCTGCCAGTGCCACCAGCAGACCCTCCCGAGCCCCTCTTATTCAGAACAGCATACAGGCTGCAGGCTGAAGAAACACAAGGAACAGTGAGGGACAGCAGGGTCGTCAGTGCCAGGTCGCCCTTCTATTACCATTAAAGCCTATTAACAAAAACTAACAGTCTGCAGAAGCCTCAGAAATGTAAGCAAAACTCCACAGACTCCCATTGTGTAAGCAGCTCCGGTTCTCCTGCCGCCCACAGCTCTACCTCAGCTCCACAGTGAAGAACGCAGTGCTGGGAACACTTTCACTGGGGACCAAACTGCAGCGGTGCACCCCTCCAACAAGGCGCTTGCCGGCTACCGTACCTATGATGGCTTCCAGGATGAAGACATGCAGCACCCCGTTGCTGTAGAAGTTGAGTTCGAAGACTGCGGGGACAGTTGTGCTGGGGGTGATGAAGAACTCGTCCTTCCTGCTAGTGTGCGTGATGGTGACACAGTTCCCCAGGAGCTGGATGGCGTGCATGACAACATCTTCCGAATTCCCGGAGAACCCCAGGTCAAAGTCACGAGCTAGGACCTCCTCCTTCATCACAAAGAAGTCTTCCACCAATGTGGAGAGGTGGATACCCTACGAAGAGACAAAAGCAGACTGTGACGGCGGAAAGTCTCATCTCCCAGATCTTCTTCCCACTGTGGCTGTCCAGCGGGCACAGCAACAGGCCCAGACCAGCAATGCGAGCGGTAGGGATGTCAGGGCAGATGTCACATCACAAACCCTGAGCACAAGGGACCACCAAGGGACGGCGACACAGTCTGAGAGTCGTGCTCAGTGCTCAGGGAGGACCCGCTTGAAGCACTCGGCTCCCGAATGTTTAGTTGGCGCCTACATACAGACCCTACGTCTGGTGTCAAGAGCGTGACAACGAACATGAAAGACACAGTCTCTCCCACAGCAGAGCTCCACAAGCCTATGATGGGAGGGCAGAGGCAGCTCTCACATACAGAGCAACTTTCCTGGAACTTCTCCAGTAGAATGCATACTGTGTGTCATTGAAATACGCCTTACTTTAGTTAACTACACACTGGAGCGAGCATCCTTCTGATCTACACATTTACAGTCTGGCTAAGTCTCATGCAACTTCTTCCCTCACTGGGCTGGTGAATTCTGGGCAGGACGCTCTGCTTCTGTCACTGTTCATCTCTCTGCCTCAGCCTAAAGCAGGCTGACACACACCCAGGCTTCCTAGGACCACCAGGCCCACCGGACGTACCTGCCTGTGTCTGTAAAGGAGCAGGCAGGCCACAATGTGGGTGGACATGATAGCACAGGACTTGCTAGCAGCTGGAAAGAAACAGAGCGTTAGTTGGCCTTGTTCTAACTTGCGAGACCTTGGAAGTACCTTAGCTTTAAACAGGAGTGAGGAGCTAACCACATCTTCCATTGTATTTCCTATAGCTGCAACTTACAATGAAAATACAACTGGATTTGCCAGTGTTCTGGTACAATGGAGCCTCTCAGCAACCACTAGCCATGAGACATATTCTATGACAGACCAGTGAGGTTAGGTCACTAAATGAAGGGTTTTTTCTGAAATACCAAGACCCAAAACATAGGCACATCTAGAACTCTAACCCTCCCCATTGTGTTGGCACGCTGTGGGCTATGGCCTATTTCCCTCTTCTGTGTCTCCATGTGTAAAAATGAAAGTACAAGAGCGAGGGAACAGTAGACTTGAAGTCACAAAATTAGGGCTCAAATTCTAACTTTTACACTAATTGATGTCCTGATTTTGAGAGAATTCCCAAACTCTGGAGTCTCCATTTTTAAACCATGGAGACATTCACTGGGCTGCAGGAAACAGGCTGAAGGCCTGGTAGACACTCCGAGCAGGGATGCTCAATACGCTTGCATTTTCTCTTCACTGTGGCCCAGAGAAGCAGGGAGGAGACACGGAGATACATTTAGAACACACCTATGCTTTGGAGCCCGGCTCTTTGAGTTTGTAGAAAATTATCATCATCTAGAGAACTATGAAACAGAGATGCCATTTGCGAGTCTCTGAAACGACAGTGCGTTTAGAAATACTTCACTTGCAATTACAGCTGCCTCCAGTGTTTGCAATGTATCCAGCATCATTTAACAGCCATCAGGAAAAATATTTATGAAAAACTTTAAAACACCAATAAATATGGAATAAATAGAAAATACTTCAAGGCCAGAAAGTATTTTTAGAGACTAGCCACCAGCAGCACTGATTACCAGAAGGTGGCTTCTCTTACTTATTCCACTTCTACCTTCCTTTGACAATTAAGAAGAATCTGCTTCGGCATCCATATCTGAGATGTGGGATACAGTCACATGTTCTTAAGAAGAGTTCTCCGGGCTGGGAGCCTGGCTCATGGGTAGACACCTGCTTAGAGTGTGTGAGGTCCACAATTCCATCCACATACCACACACACACACACACACACACACACACACACACACACACACACACAATCTTCTGGCTAGGAGTCAAGTCAAGTAGAAAAAGCAGCAGCCATAGTGGGATAATGGGAGACTCGAGCTGAAGGAAGGAACCCTCTACAACAGCGCTCGCCGGGAGTGATGAGAATCCGACCAGAAGTGACCCAGGAAACGGAAAGGAGAACCAACAAGAGCTGAGCCCCAGAGCAAGACAGTGCTATGCTCAGGGCTTCAAGAGCAGAATGCTGCAACTTGGAATTTAAGGACAGTTTGAAGGTGGCCGGCTCACCCTCTGCTTAGAGCTAGTCTGGATGCACTATTTGTGCACAACTATCCCAGGATAAAAGCAGAAGTTGTCACTGGGGGTTCATCTGCACCCCCACAGCTGAAACAGCTGCAGGATGGGTAGTCATCGACATTTACTGAATTAAAATCTGCATGGGGCTAGAGGAGAAAGAGACACCCAACATAAGCCCAGATATCATGCCATACAATAGTTTAGGCTAGTTATGAGCAAAGGATCGATAACCATCCTGACAAATCTGTTTTAAGAGCCATGAGAATTGCTGCACAAGGACCTTCCTATCAGACTCCCTCCGGTATTCTGGGTATTTTTCAGACACCCACCCACTCCTCGCTGTCATTCTTTCCAGGTTCTTGCCTACCATAACCTATGGAATAGGTGACTGACTCAAGAGAAACTAACTTGAGCCGACTTCCAACCTGCACGGCCTACACGACTGCACATGCCCTGTGACCTGTGGGCAAGGGTGGCGCTCTACTTACTGAAGAGAATGTGCTCGCCCAGATTCGCAATCAGTCTTCTTCGGAAGGCTTCGTCTACTGTGTTTCTGGACTCGTTACTGGATGTGTCTTGACTTTCAGCAGCAGCATCATTCGGTCTAAAAAGATTTGTAAAATCAATCTTCTACACTTCAACTTTATTTTTAATTAATTAATTAATTTATTTTGAGATAGCACCTCATTCTGTTGCCCAGGCTAGCTAAAATTCCCTACACAGAACTTCTAAATGTATGAATAGCTCTGATCACCATATATTTTAAATTTAAATTATAAATAGATAATTCCTCTGGATTGTTTTCCTCTACAATGTAGAGCCTAATGCATTTTTTCAGACGGAATACTTTATTTATTAATGACTAAACAGTCTATTAATATATCACTTCCAAACCCACTGACAGAAAGCATGCAAGAAGCAAGAGACCATGTTTTAGAACATCTGAAAACTCAACATCTTACCTACTATAAAGGAAGGGCTCTAAATTACACTCTATTTTCAGTTCTGGAAAATTCAATTACTATCAAACACTCTTTTATAAATCTTACTCACAATATGCATAACCCAAGCGACTCCCAAATAAATTCAGCTCAGGTATATATATCAGGTATATCTAACAAGAGTCACAAAAAGGCTCAACACAAAATTAGACAAAGTCTTCAGAGAGAGAGAGAGAGAGAGAGGACAGAGAGAGAGAATGAGAGTGTGCAAGCGCAAGCATTCCCACATCTTTATCAAATCAAGAGGGCTGTCACGGCACTGAGGACAGGAACAAGAAGGAGCATGCTCCTACTAACGCTAACCTACTGTCCCATACAATGCAGGAAGGAGAGTTTCCGGACAGGTGAGCTAGCACAGGGGCTGAACACCCTACCTTGTAGGAAGGATAGCTGGTAACAGTGCTTGCTCCAGAGAAAGGGGAGCAGACACAGGTTTCTGACTTTGGCTTTCTAAATATTCCTGGAAAAATGAAAAGGAAAGAAGAAACCCTTCATAACAACGTATAAACTGTATTTTCGTCTTCAGCAGTTAAGAGGAACTGCAGAACAAGCTTCAGGCCAGGGATTCCACAGACTCTCACCTTCAAGGAAAATGGCTGTGCAAAGTCCACCCTGACGTATCCGTAGTTCTTCCGCAGCATCCTGATGACACCTCTCGCCACGCTCCAAAGACTCTCATTCTTCTTGGGCTTGCCCTAAATACAGCAGTGAAGGGGAGGGTGCTCTGGTGTGATGCTGTTTCTTCTGAGACAGTCTTACTATGCTATCCAAACCTGCAATCCTCCAGCCCCGCTCCACTCCCTTGCAACTGTTCAGAGACAGCCATGAGACACTATGCCTTGCTTAGAATAATTTTTTCATAGAAATTTGAGTTCTACCTTGAGAAGAATGATATGTACAGAATGAAAAGTGAGTGACTGGCAGCCAGGGTTGTCAACCTTCTGACTCTAAGTGGGTCAAGCTACATTCACAGCTACCCTGGGATCATGTGACCCACAGGCGCAGATTGGACAGGCCTGACTGCTTCACCTGAAACCTGACAAAAAGTGCCTAGTATTCAAGGATGCTTAGAGATGCAGCCGTGTTGTTCAGGGGAGGAAACTGAGCAAAGAGAAAAATGTAATGTGAGCACATTGAGACTGCGTTCCCTCAATTCACAAAGATACAGCTCGGAACAGTGAAGGACAAAATGACATAATATCCCGAAAACTGCTCTCCAAGGTGGGGGATGCCAGCCAGTCTCACGGTGGCCTTCCCACTAATCAGACACTTATAAAGTATTTGCTTAACAAGTCATCCCACAAGGCACACACAATGATGGCCCAAATTGCCGAGAGTCATCAGTCCCCTATCTTTAAATCCTCCAACAGCCAGGAACCCTTCAACTTCTGACACACTGGAGCACAAACTTTGAAGCACATGCTTTGCCCAAGACTTCCACACTAAGTCAACAAAACCGGCCCCTCTGGCACCTGCACACTGCTGGTCAGAGTGGTCGGCTAGCGAAGCCATCTGGGTATATGCCTGATGGACGGGCAGTGCTTACAAACCAAGTACCCTTAGATTACAGCCAGCACCTCCCTTCCTCAACACACACAATCCACAGTGAACCCAGAGGGCTCCAGGAGAAATGCGCTGAAACTGAAGAGCCATGTGGGTGATCTATTCACACAGTGGAACATCTCCCCTGTGGGGTCTGAACCGTATTCAAGGCTGGGCCTCACAAGTGTCTGCTTACAGGTAATCAGATACAAAAGAACCGCATACATTATCATTATTAATTATTATCATTATTATTATATAAAGTTCAGCAATGCAGAAAACCAATCTCTCTGCAAGAAGCTGGGCAAGTGACTCTCCTGGAGGAAGCTAACAGGAAGGGCGTGGGAAGATTTCTGGGGCCTGACGTCACTCCGCCCTCTGGGTGCTAGGTACATAGGTGGTGACTTTCTGATATCCAATCTCAGTGCCATGACCTGTGCATCCTTTGGCAAAGGTCTTCTGAAAAGATTACTCCCATTTCTCCTATCAGTGTGCAGTTGCTCAGCCAACGTGACCCAGCTGGTCTTCAGGATTCACTGAAATTCGCTCAGAATCAAGCCACAGACCTCAGAGAGTAGAGCATGGACACCCACACTGCCCACACAGTGGAGATCACAGCTCATTGGCAAGTGGCTTTCCACCTGTCAGCACTGACAGATGAGACCACATACTTCTCCAAGAGACTCACTCACAAGCTGACAGGCATGATGAAGGCAGCTCACCATGCCCATTCAGGCAGGTTTCAGATAAGCAATAAGAAAAGCCATGTTAGCAAAATGCCACTCTGATCTAACACTAACCATTCAATATAAAAGCAAAGCTTGAAAGGCGAAGACGGCCTTGTGCGCGCTGGCTCCTTACCAGCTGTTCACCGTTGTAGTGGCCTTCGATTATCCGGTCGTAGGAGATGCCCACAGGAATGACAAGGATGTCAGGGATGGTGTTGGAGGACAGAGTGTCCACTATCACCGACAGCAGCCCTGCCCGAGCACAGGAGGTCTTCCCGCTCCGGGAGCGCGTGCCTTCCAGGAAGATCTCCAGGAACTGCTGCTGCCGGAGCAGCTCAACTATGTGCTGAGAGAGGAGAGAGTCAGACGTGAGCTAGGGCCTCGCAGTGCAGGTGAGCTCAGAACAGAAGAATCTTAAGACGAAACAGGGGAAAATGGAACGTCACCACTAACTAATCATTTCCCCTTATCCAGAACTGCAGAGGCCGTACTGGGCAGATTACAAAAATAATAATAATAATAATAATAATAATAATAATAATAATAATAATAATAATAAATCACTCATCTCTGTCCAATCATCTCTCAAATCAAAGAACAAATTTGTAAAAATCCTAGTTCCAACACAGCTCCATCACTCTCTGTGATGGCTAACACTACAGCGCTGAGAGAAATTAAAGGCCATACGCACCCCATGAAGCAGCGCTCTATAAAGAATGTCTTTGCGTCCATCTGGGGTTTCATCAAGCCTCCTTCTTATGAAGAAGCCCCCAAGCTTGTGAATCAAGGTGCTACAATGAGAGAATGCACGAATTACTTTTAAGGACACATGTAAAGACTCAAACGTCGAGCTACCCCACAGCACTGTCCATGCAGATAGAAGTCCCACGTCCTTCGAATGTTGGCAGTGGAAATGCAGAGCTCATTCTGAATGCCGTCCACATCCTTCACCTCAGCCTCTGGAGTAGCTGCTAATTTCTAAGCCAAAAAAGAGTTCTGATTTGACATCACCCTCAAAGGTTATGACACAGTTTTGAAGATTTTGGAATGCTTCTAAATTTAAAAGTAGAGAGTCACTGCCTTCAGATATGTATCCACTGGTGAGTCCTCTAGGCTCCAGTGGACAGCTCTGTCCAGTGCTCACACAGATGGGAATCTTCCAGGCTCCAGTGGACAGTTCTGTTCAGTGGTCATGTAGATGGGAGTTCTCCAGGCTCCATTGGCTAGTTCTGTCCAGTGCTCACACAGATGGGAGTCCTCTAGGTTCCAGTAGCCAGTTCCAGCCAGTGCTCACACAGATGGGAGTCCTCCAGACTCCAGTGGACAGTTCTATCTAGTGGTCACACAGATGGGAATCCTCCAGGCTCTAATGGACGGTCCCATCCAGTGGTCACACAGATGGCTGGTCCTGGTTAAACTAAATGGCTCACAGCCTGGACAGATAGTTCAGGAATTAAGAGCACTGGCTTCTGGCTAAGGACCCTGGTTCAATTCCCACCACCCACATGGTGGTTCACAACCATCTGTAACTCCAGTTCCAGGGGATCTGACATGCTTTTCTGAACTCCGTGGGCACCAGGCACACAAGTGATGATTATAAGTACATGCAGGCAAAACATTCATACACATGAAAGAAATAACTCTTAAAAAAATTAAACACAAATGGGTCACATACACAAAAGCAAACAAATTTGCAAAGTGAGCAAATGTTCTTTAAGGAAAATCCTCTCGAATGCAGGTCCCTGTGGTAAGAATAACCTTATCAAACCAAAACCAAATATACGCATCTTTACAAAACAGGAAACAGGGGCTAGAGACAGCTCAGCAGTTAAGAGCACTGGCTGCTCTTTCAGAGGACCTGTGTTCAATGCCCAGCACCAACATGGGACAGCTTAGAACCCTCTGTAACTATAATTCCAGGGCATTGATCCCCTCTTCCAACCTGTATGTTTAAAAAACCAAAGCCTAGGTTCATTTGCACACACAGAAATAAAACAATTCTGCTGCCAACCCCAAGACTCTTTCTGCAACGCTGATAAATTTAGATATGAAGCTGAAAGTTTGTCAGATTTCCTGAATGTACAGCCTCAAATGGAGAAATTGTTTTCAAACAGATGTTAGTATTCACACTGGTGTAAACAGACATTAGCGTTCACACTGGTGTAAACAGACATTGGCGTTCACACTGGTATAAACAGACATTAGCGTTCACACTGGTGCAAACAGACATTAGTGTTCACACTGGTGTAAACAGATATTAGTGCTCACATTGGTGCAAACAGACATTAGCGTTCACACTGGTGTAAACAGATCTTAGTGCTCACACTGGTGTAAACAGACATTAGTGTTCACACTGGTGTGAGTAGCCAAGTTATATTAAAATGTTAACGTACTCTGGCCTCCTTTATAATCTGTATATGGAAGTCAGGGTGAGATGTGGGTGAAGTGCGAAATCACTCTGAAATTCTCAGAATAAATTCAGTGAGAGACAGTGTACCCTGAGATGTGCTGTCACTGTGGAGACGTAAACGTGGCGAAAGAGAACTGCGGACAGACAAGTTTGTCTACATCGGCTGTATCTGAAGGAAAGGCAAGCCGAGCAAAGGCTGGCATGAGCTCCTGAAAGGAGACGCTCAGTTACAAGAAATTATCAACACTGACCCTTAATAAAAGGCCTCACGAGAACGAGATGAGGAGGAATGAGTACACGGGCTGCTGCCTGACCCCAGGAGAGCACTGGCAGAAGAGACACCTTAGCTCTGAGACCAGGCCTCCCTGTGTGTCTGTGTCTGTCTGTCTGTGTGTGTGTGTGTGTGTGTGTGTGTGTGTGTGTGTGTGAATGTGTACGTGTAGGTGCATGTGAGCCCAGTTCACAACCACGAGTGTCATTAACCAAGAACTATCTACAGTTTGAGACTGGGTCTCTAACCGGCCTGGAACCTGACAAACAGGCTAGGCTGACTGCCCAGAGAAGCCCAAGGCTCCGCCTGTCCCAACACTAAGATCACAAGCAGACACCACACCCACACTTTTTCCCACCTCAGATCCTCAAGCCTACAAGCAGTTTACCAACTGTACGATCTTCCCAGTCAACCTTGTTGATAATGTTCTAATTTAGCTTCTCTGTCCCTGGGTGCTGGGAACAGACACCCTGGAGCATCACACAGTCCGTTCTAGTCCCTGGGAAAGGAAAGCATGTTTCTCCTGGAGGCGGGCTGTTTGTCTGGCTCCCATTACATGACAAGCTATTGATAGCGAGGACTGTATGTGTCTTGTCCATGTTTGCTTGATGTTCATTAGAATAAATCCCACTGGCTTCTGCTGATGACATCTGGCTGGCTGGCTGCAGCACTGTGGGAACCAGGACAGAGCACCCTGCACCACAAGGCCAAGGCCAGGACTCTGGGTGCCACTGTAGAAGGCTCCACCTGCCAGGCCACCAACTCTCCCTACAGTTTCTCTGTGTTCACCCTCCTAAGTCACATCAGATCAAGAGCTGGTCTCAGTGTTCTGTGCTGCTCGGAGTTAAAGTTCCGTTTCTCAGTTCCACCCAGTCCCGCTGGCTCATCAGCGAGCAGACTTAGTAGAGCAGATCCAGTCTCCTACACCCTCGTCCAAGCCCCACATCTGGACAAGACCTGACTCTTGGGAACTTAGTTCACTAATTCCTTTAGTGAGCCTCTGCCCTCCTCCCCAAGAACACAGCTATACTTCTGATGTCAGCCCTCATCATTTGCCAGAACTCTCACAACAGAATCGAAACTAATTTCCTCAATCCCAGAATGGCCACTCAACATACAGGTCTGACCAGATCAGTGCTCAAAGCCAGGACAGAAGCCAACCCTCGCTCAGAGCGGCTCTTGAACTAGCCCTCACTATCTGTGCAGCTGCCCCTCCAGCCTCTGGCCTTTCCCGGAGCTGCCAACTTACCTGCTTGCCCACCCACAATGTTCCCACCACCTTGCTCTTGAGTCCCTGCCTTTGAGTAGAATGCACAGCATCCTCTGGGAATGCAGAGAAACACCTCCTGGGTTGCATCGGAATCTCTCCATCGTGAGGTCAAGAAAACAGCAGGGTCAGTCTCGCCAGCCTTTATCTACCACAGTGCCAGCACCTAAGCCTCTTCTGACAGGGCTGGTACCATACCCTGCTTCACTACTTTCCAAAAGCCGTCCATCCACCTGATGAACCTGCTTCTGAAGTTTCCCTAAGTACAGTCCACCATACAGCCTATACACAGAAATACAGTGAGGGACAGTGTATACTAGTCAAAGGCTACATAAGGAAGCATTGGTTTTTTAATAAAAAAGGGCTAATGCCAGTTTTATAACATGTATCAAAGATAACAAAACAAATTCCAAATTCAAACCATTCCTTAAAAAAAAGAAACAGAGACTCACTATACAGCCCTGGCAGACCAGTAACCTGCAATGTGCACCAAGACAGCCTAGAATTCAGAAATCCACCTGCCTCAGCCTCTTGAACACTATACTAAAGGCATGTCCAACATGTCAGACAGAACAATCCTTTTAATACCTTGAACCTCAAAGGAAGCTGACCTCACCTGAAGATGGGGATGTTGAGGTTATTGCCCGAGGCGATGTACGGCGCCTTGATGTTATGGCAGAAGAGAATGAAGGTGAGCAGCAGGTAGTCGATGTGGGATCGATGCACCGGCAGGAACAAGAGCGGCAGATTCGTCTAGGGAGAGGGAGGGCCAACCTTAAAGCTCAGGTGATAGCAGTCGGTCCCACCTTGCCACTGCATTTGGTTACGGTCACTCATCACTGGCTAATCAATGACCCACTCTCTACAAACATGCTCTGGTGATTCTCCAGTGCCTACATATCCAGATATAAGATCCACTGCGACAACAACAGCAATTAGTGGGGGAAGAATCAACAAGTTCAAGCTGACCACACCTCTTCTGAGACGCAGTCTTCGTTACGGAAAATGAGCAGAGCTTTTTGGAGCCAGGCTTGGTTTAAAACACTAAGAAAATTACTTACTATCTGTGACTTGGGTTAATGTTTCCTATCACCTACACCTCCATCTCCCTGTGTATAAAACAGGTATTACGTGACCTGGTGTTCAGGGTTGTCCCCAGGTAACTTAGAAAAGCAACCCTATACATTTTTGATAGGCCCTGTTTGTCTCCCGAAATGGTACTGCAGTTATCACAAAGTGGGATGCTCCCAAAAGCCTTCAGAACCCCGACAGCACAGGGGAGACTCTCTGAAGGAGCTCTAACAGCACATCACACACTCGGGGGAGACGGAGGGTGGAACAGATATCCTTACCTCGGTTGCAGCTTTAACCATCTCAAGCTGACCCTTGTGAATCTGAATGTTCCAGAAGAAACTGTTGAAGAGCTTTAGCAGCACCCAGCCAGTCAGCCTGAAAGAAATAAAAACATTGGCATCCATACAAACACAGATAAACATGCGTATGTCATAAATCTGGATACAGTTCACTTTTGCCTCCCCTGGCTTGAGTCTACATCCTAAAAGCACTTGCAAATGACTTAATGTGTGTGCACTTAGGTATCTGGACTGATGAATGGGTATTCTAATGTATACAGACACTGCTCACACAGTATGTTCTCGCTGTGGACCGTGAACACATTTTCCTCTGAAAGCACTCGGTCCGGCAAAGGTCATACTAAATTAGTGAGCAAAAGAATCCTTCTAACACAGGCAACCACTCCCTGTAAGACACTAGACTCTGCCATTTGGGGAGAATAGACGACACCCATAATACAGTGGCTGCTACCAATCAGCGGGGACAAAGGCAGATCGAAGCCTTTGTCATGCTATTTGACATTTGAGTAAGCAGATTTCACACTGAAATACATCAACATCTTTGCCCACATGTTCTGTTCACATGTTCTTCTTGAACTAGCAAAGGAAGATCCAATAATTATAACTAACTTGATAGAGAGACACCGGCTTTGGCCTCAAGCCATCCATTCCCCTAAATACCTGATCATCCCTGGGGAGACAGTAGCAACCATTTCCTGCAGAATCTTCCTGGCTTTCTTTTTCACTTTCTGGATGGCTTTAGACTGCTGCTGGGCAGATCCATCTGGGTTCAACTCAGCAGCCACTTCAGCAATTGCCTCTTGGACTCTGATTTGAAAGTAAAATTCAGACTTATAATAAATCTGATCGTATGTTACTGGACACATTTGGTATTTTCTAAACTGTGGCTGTAAATGAATAGGATGGGAAAACAGAATAAAAGGTCCAATGTCTTTAATATGCAGAAAATGCAAGTTCTCTTGAAGAAGTAGTATAGTAGCAAAAGAGAAAGTTCAAGTTAGGGCCGTTAGCCTTTGTTGTCTATCAAAACTGACAGCCAGGGCTGAGAGATGGCTCAGCGGTCAAGAGTATACACTGCTCTTGCAGGGGACCTGAGTGTGATCCCCAGCACCCACACCAGGCACCTCACAATCGCCTGTACTTCCACTTCTAGTGGACTGGTCACCCTATGGCCTCCTCCTGCTCAGACACATACTCAGATATACATAAATAACAATAATAATATAAAAATGGGCAACACATTCCTAAGGCAAAGAATCCCTTATAAATCTGGACAGACCTAATGATTTTACTCAGATCCTCTGAGTGACTGCTAGCGATAAGGAAAAAGGACATGTGTACACTGCCCACGATGGAGAATGTACTCAAAGAAAACGCAGACTTCGTGAAAATGGCTTTGTGCGATCCAATATAATGAAGAAAGTAAAACAAACGTCCACTAAAAAGTCAAAGTAGTGTATGACTTTCCTTCAGAAATCATAATCTGCCATTGTTTGTGTTGTCACAACACTGGAGCACGGAGAACTCTCTGAGAAGCATTAAAATGGACGGAACTATTTACTTCTGCTTTCCAGTCATTTTACAAAGGCAGAGCTCAGGATCGAAATCAACACAGTGACAGGGAATGTGCCGAAGGGAAAGCTCATCCCAGCAGATAGCTCCACCACCCTTGCTACCTGGAGGTTCCAACTAGACGGCATTTACTGCAGGAGCCTAGGATGTTTCCCTGGTAGCTAACATCGTATCGTTACTGTCAACTACTCACATTTAACATGTTTTCCTAAGTACTATGAGCCAGCACCATTGGGGTTGGACACGGCTACAGACTATGAACTCTAAGCTTTCAGTCACCCCATCTCTGGTCTCCAGCTATACTCAGGTGGGCCACACCCAAGAGGCGAAGCAGAGAACTCTCACCCGAGTTCCTACCTTTAGTGGCTCAGAAAACCACCCCACAAAGTATGGAGCAAGTTGAACTTTAAATACAGGTAAATGGGAGGCCTTCGAAACTGTCTCAGACTTCCTAGTTCTCTGTGGTCTCCCCTGAGCTAAGGCATTGGGAGGGGCTCTCTGAAACTCCTAGAACCCCATTCAGCAGGTAGGAAGGCTGCTGGGTCAGGACTGGAAGTCCCAGCAGTGTCAGGGCGATGTCACTAGGCTTCCAAAGAAGGCTCCCAGCTATCTGAGCAAGTTAATCACTCTGTCGCCAGCGAAGTCCCATGGTTCATCTATCTCCCTCCGAGAGAAGAACTCTGTCCCTGATACTGTTTTCCCCAGCTCATTCATAATCCCCTGCAGCTATTTACCCCTCAAAATCCCCTAAATCCTCTCGTTTCCTTTTCCTCCCCAACTACTCCAGTTTTTAGCTGCATTGGGCAATCACTCTCCTGGGGGCTGCTACACATTAATGAAGGTGTGTGGCCCTTTTTCTTCATAGTCTGCTGAGGTCAGCCTCCCTCACGGGTAAACATTTTCTCTGAGAGCAAAAAATTTTATTCCTACTACAAGGGCTTGGCCGTATGCACGCAAAAACCATTATACAAAATACCAAGTGCTTTGGTCTATCGAAATGGAAAATGAGTTGTTCCCAGTATTCATACTATAGAAAACTGGTGAGCAACCCTAGGCACGTGTGCACACACCTCTAACTCATGACATGACTTTCACATTCTAGGAGACTATTCAGGCCACAGTCCATCAGACAGGACTGTCCGTCTGTCTACCCGGCACCCTCCAACACACAGTCCACCAAACAGGACTGTCCGTCTGCCTATACAGCACCCTCCACCACACTCCACTCTCCTGATTCCCTCAACTTCTTTTGTGGCTTAACACTCACTGTTCAGAAATGCAAGCATTCCCTAGAGAGAAAAGCAGAGAAATCACAGAAGAGGCTGAACTCCCTCTCCTCCCACTGCCACACACAGTCTGCCCCACCTTCTCAACAGTGCCCCGCCTCACCTGCTGCTGTCCAGGACGTTTTCTGTGATATTGGTCGCAAACATGCCCTTATGGACGTCCCGTTCTTGAACAAAAAGGATGTAAGAAAGACGTCTTGCCAGCCATCCTCGGTGCCTGCAACACACACACACACAAACTTCTCAGCAAGTCCTCACACTCCACTACACAGAGATTTTCCACAGAGAACACTTGGGTCACTTATTTCAGCCAGCGGCCCTAGAGGTCAGAATGCTATGCAGCTGTCTGGCTCATTACTTTCATAGATTCTCAGGGAAAACTGAAACTTGGAAATTGTTTATCGATGCTTAGATTGTCTTGTTTTTCTGACTAGCAATCCCAATCTGAAAACAGAAGAGACATCTGACTTAATCAATAGCACTACAAAGACAAGCAAGGGAGTGTTACTCATTAGCTATGTATGAGCTGGGGACAGAGGTGGGGATAGCTTGGAGCTACAGCCATAGTCTACAAAGAGGAAAGTTGGAGGCCTCTTCCAAACACAAAGAGCTATATTTTTTTTCGTATGTAAGCATTCTTCCAACATAATCACTGAGTCTCACAGTGAATTAAAAGCTAATCAAGTCAGACATCCAGCATCTGAGTGCCTCCCTCTTTCCACTGTAAACACTGGTAGAAGTGACGGCCACCATGTGCTGATGAGCTGGGGACACGGAGACGCACATCAGAGCAGGTGCTATGACTCTCACTGTGTAATGATTTGAAACAATGTATGACAATGACCGAAAGCAACAATGTTGTTTCCTCCGTGCGACACCAACAGCAGATTAAACAGGTCAACAACTCGGAAAAGGCAAGGAGTGGAAGTGTCCGTGAACAACTTCTCCTGTCGCCTGACTCTTCCTCTCCTGTCACCGGCTTCTGAAAGGTGAGCTCCCGGTGCTGCACTCTCCCAAGCCCTCTGCAGTGAGCATTTCAGATGACGACAAGGGCAGAAGTCTGAGTGTTCTCTGAAGACATGGATGTGTGTGGTGTGGAAGTGTGAGCGAGCACCCGAGAACGTGAGAGAGTGAGAGAGTGAGAGCGCATGCAAATGTGTGCGAATGGCCCGAGCTCGTGCCGCAGACAGTGCACACCTGTGCTTACAAAAGCTTTGAGCCTTTGTCATTTAACACACAAGAAGCTGCACAGGCAACTTGTCTGAGCTACCATCAGGTCAATATAGCCGACACCTTTTAAAATATCTTAAAAACTGCTCCAATTAGGGATAACAGACAAAAATTATACCTTCATAGGTAAAATGTCTATTTACATAAAGATGAAACAGTTTATTTACTTAGGATCACAGTCATGTCTACTAAGAAACAGGAAATAAAAAACTAATTTCATGAATCAGTCTCTCCTCTCCACTTTAAATTTAAATGAAGGAGACAGAGAGGAACCTGAGAAATGGAAAGGAAATGCTTGAATTTGGACTCTGGTTCTATTACCAAGGCAAACTTGACCACACAAGTGGGTCTGGCTACTCTCACCCAGGACCCTCTTCATCTAGTTCAAAGCAGTGCCATCGAGAACCAAAGCCACGCTCTGCCTTCTTGGACCACCTTTCTAGAACTTCAAGCATTGCTCACCCCAGAACACTGCTTGCCACCTTCGGGCATCTGTTCTTGGAACCACAAGGACTGGTGGTGGCTTTGGCTGCTGTCTCTCTTGCTTGGCAGACACATTTTTCTAACTTTCCCTTATATAACGCAAAGGCCCCTTTGTCCCTGGCACTTGCCAGGTCCCTATGTACTAGAATTCAGAATTCAGAACTCCTTTTTTTTTTTTTAATTATCTTCGCTATACAAGTCAAAGAACATTTACTGCAAGCAGGGACCAACAGGAGGGAGAAAAGTCAAAGGTAAACAGTGAATCTGAGCACAGTACAGAGACTGACAACATGAAAACACAATGAAACTCACCGTCTGTACAGCAGACGCTTGCTCATAAAAGGGGGTGCTTACTAAAGAGGTCTCTACAGAGTGGGGAGACGTCAATCACTTGTCTTATTTTTTCATTCCTGTGTTGGTGTATGTCTGCATACATGCGAGCACACATGGCAGCCTGAGATGACTCGGGAGCTGACACTCACTCAGGAAGTCAACAAGCTAAGCCATCTCATGGGTCCCATTTATATGGTTTTGACTTATGAAATAGCTACAATGTATCATAAGACATGCAAACCTACATCTCCTGTCAAAGAAATACTTCCTACTGCATAGCAAAAGTCAGTATCTACATGTGTTAAAGAGTACCACAGGTGACAGACAGGAGAGCAGCAACTACCGTGATGGCCTCCAATGGCCGTCCTGCTTCCAATCTTTAGATGAGCTCACTTGTGTCAAAGGCTCATTCTGCTCACTCTAGACACCACAGGTACATCTTAAAGTATGCAATTACCATTAAAGAGTTTTACTTCTAAGACTTATTAGAAGTATAAAAAATGTCTTTTTACCTTGTGTGAGTTTCATTGATATAAATAACATTCCGCAAACCCAGAGATGGGATACTGGGGTTGAAAAACCTTTCCTATAAAAACAAAATGAATGTAGACGTGAATTCGCAGCTGGGTTGAAGGTCATGAATCCCAGTAATGTCTCTAGAAGACATTCAAACTTCAAGCATAACAGTAGCAATTGCTGCTTCTAAACTTATAGAAGAAGAAAATACAGATTGTTCAATAGTACTTTTTCTACTTTAAAGATTGTCACTAACTGAAGGTTAACTTTGAAACCTCCACGGTATCCCTTTCCCACCACTGCTCTCTCCCCTACAGAGTGGGGACCTACAATCAGCTTCAGCCACAAAGGCACCGATTTCAGTCTTCCCCAAATGCAAACTATTATCCTAAATATCAGTTACTGTTTATTAACCACTCAGCTCACAAGACACATGAAAATTACCCATTGTATGGGTAAGAAAATTGAGATTGCTACAACTTGAGCATTCAATCTCAGATATTCCCATTCTGTAAAACAGCTGAGCACCTCATGGTCACCTAAAAGTGTATCTACCACTCTCTAGACCAGAGATCTGGAAAAGATAGTCTACCCCTTTAACACTGTGAGCAAAACAGTAAAAGTCCAAAAATAAATGCAAAGGAAAAATGTGTCAACAAGATGTAACAATTACTGCAATGAAATTCTTTTATAAAAAACTGGGGTTTCAAAGACTAGATGTCAAATATCAAGAACCATAAAAACGTACTAACAGATTACTTTAAATGAGCGTGGAAGAAAGTCAAGATGAATGTAGTCCCATCCATTACTACCTTGACACAAAAAGCAACAGCCTGTTAGAATATATCCACCCAACCCCAAGCCATAGTCTCGCTGACTGATAATACACTGTAGCTCTGCAGCTGCAATACTGCTTGGTGTAGAACTGTAGTTAAGGTATTACCTTGCATTCAAAATTAGAAGTAGGTGAGAGGTCAATCTAAAAAGAAAACATACGTGGCCTGCTATTTAAATTTTGTTTCCACTGCCCTCTAAATGTGAATTGGCCTCACTCCTGGACTGGCAGTTGTCCTGCCTTCAGTTGTAGCGAATTCCTGCATTACAGCCTTACAGTTTGCAAGGCACACCTCTAACAAGCCATTCTTGAGCAGACCTCAACACTGAACAGGAACTGCAAAGGCTGGGCCTAAATCTCACCAATGGTAATAAAGCCCTTTATGCAGGCAGAACTGAACCTTCTGCCCACTCAGCCTCCAGTGGAGAAGGCACCCAGCACAGCCAGCCACTCACACGAGTAACTACCACCCTCTGTAAACAACTTCTGAGTCCTGAATATTTGGTCCATCCCAAGAACAGCTTAAAAGCTAATACAACCTTTCAAAACATAACTCTCGCCTTAGAGGAGTGGGAAAAAAATTCTATGGTTGCTACCTCACCCCTGCACCAAACGCCATTGGCAGCTCACCTTTCACCCAGTCGGCTCTTCTCAACAAAATAACAAAAACCAAGAACATTCTTGGGGGCTAAAAGTCAGCACCTACCAGGTACTGAGCACACCATCAACTCTATGGCTGTTAACTCAAAGTAAAATCTGCTCTCCCCCTCACTGTAGATGAGCATTACTGAATAAATGAAGTAACTCCATTTCTTTACCGGAAACGTTTGACTTGGCTCTGCAAGAGTCAAATCCATTCAGACCCAAAACCAAAATCCACAAAACTGCATCCCTCTGTGTGAGCAGGGGCGTCCTTACCCAGCTCTGGGGCGTGCAGGAGTAGCAGCACCTTCCCACGAAGGGCCTCTTCCGGCTCAGGAGACTCTCCTTCCATTTTAATGTCGCGGATCTGAAGAACGTGGGTTTGAACCCACAGTCACCCTGATAAGTGTAAGAGAGAAATTGTATCTAAATGGCAAAAGACTTGTTCTCATCTTCTTGGTCTCTAAAATTAAGATATTTCAGATAACAAAGAAAACTGTGCTGTCTCTTTGGGCAGTACACTTACATGTGCCTTGAGTGTTTCTATGTAAAGCACTTTGTTCCACAATCACTTGGGAAAAGTTTGTTAATAAGAAAAGGTTGGTTTCCTAAAACTATAGTTTGTAACAGCTGCTGCATGCTCGATGCAGCACTCACAGGTTTTAGCACAGTTCTGGTGTTCACCAGAGGACAAATGGATAAAAACACAACATACATATTACCCAGTGGGATGTTATTCAGTCACAAAAAAGGATGAAAGCCAAAGAAGCCTGGAGTTCATTATGTTAACAACAGCCAGGACACAAAGGCAACCACTGCCGTTCTTACACAGGTAAGTTGAAAATGTCTATCTCAGAGAAGCAGAGAGTAGAATAGTAACCCAAAGTTGCAAAGGTCAAAAGAACTTGTGACCGTGGGGTGAAGAAATCAGACTCCTGAATCCCTAGCTCAGTCAACCTTATGCCCTTCCAAAACATCCCTAGAAGAAAACTATGAAGGTCAGACACAGTGAGCAGTTCTTACGATACTTCAGAGGAAAAACAAAGTACACTTAGTGACATTGTTATCAAAGCACTAAAAGGTAGAGACACGAATTAAACCCCGTTCAAGTGTGTTCAGATTTCTCCTTAACTTTGAGAGATAAAATAATAACACTAATAAAGCAATCTTAAACATAACCAAATATGCCAGGCATTGGTGTTGCACACCTTTAATTACAGCACTCGGGAGGCAGAGGCAGATGGATTTCTCAGAGTTTGGCCAGCCTGATCTGTAGAGTGAGTTCCAGGAAAGCCAAGAGTACACAGAGAAACCACATCTCAAAAAAACAAAAACAACAACAAAGATAAATAAATAAAATACTGTTATAAATTTGTGTTGAGATATTTGAAACATTCTATGTTAATTTGAAATTGTAACATAAGAAAATGTATGCTCTTTCAATTAGTTTAATAAGCAATCTTCCTATTTTTAATGCTTTTAGAGTTTGCTTCCATAATAAAATTCACGTTTACCCAATATAAGTTGTGGCGTGGGGACTGAAAGAAAAAGAACTTACAAGCACGCCACCCAACACGACGGCCACTGTTGATGCCTCCGGGATCTGCTTTGTATGTAAAGTGATCACCATTTTGAAATTTTCCACCCAGGTTTTTCTCCCAATGAATAGTCGTAAAAATTTTAAATTATTCTTAGACTGCGAAAACACACTTCTAACGGCTGAAGGAGTTCCCACAGCAGGAAGCAGTTTCTGAAATGATTAATCTTTACTTGAGACAGGCTCATGGTTCAGGGGAACTGTTCTGAAGGTGTAGTTTAAGCTCACCCAGTCCTCACTGGTATGTTTACATCGGCCAAGGCTGTACTCTGATGAACTGGGCAGGTAAGAAACGTCTATCGTGCTGAGCATCACTGAAGATTCATCCATGTCACCGCGTGCAAGGTCCAATTCATGTGCTGTAAGAAATAAGTACGACTCAAGGAAGCATCCTGAAAGTGCTGCTCTCTACAGGACTCTGCTCAGTAACTGGGGATCAAAAGAACGGACAGACTAGTGCTCAAAGTCACTGCAGAAACACTCCAGCGTGGTCGTGGAGCGCTCCCTCATCTGGTCTGCTGTGTTTATGTCTCTGTTAAGCCGCCCTGCCTACAGAGGGAAAAAGTCAACATTTGGAAACCAGTATTTCCTGAACATACAAGGATACAACGTCTGTACCCTTCAGATTCCTGCGCAAAACTGCCATGAATACTCATTTGTAAGAACGAACAGGTGAACGCCAGCATGCAACAAATAATTATTGCACTTTGTTAATAACTGAGCAATTCCTGAGAGGATGAAGACATAATTTTTATTATTTATTTATGACTATGTATGCACATATGTGCAATATGCATACTAGGGCATGAGACCCCCACCCCGGCCTAGAGTTACAGGTGGTCAGGAGGCACCTCACGTAGGTGCTGAGAACCAAACTCTGCTCTTGTGAAAGATCAGCAAACATGCTTAATCACTGACCATTTCTCCAGCTGCAGCACAAGCTTACTTAGTGTGATACATATTATATGTATGGGTACAAGGTTGCTTTTTTATAATTTTTAAAAACTTTCTTATACATTTTTTAATTATTTTAGCTATGTGTTATTTCTCACCTAGCACTAGATTCTTTTCTTAAAATGTACAGATCACTTTCAGTTAACAATGTTCTCTAAGGGAAACACTTGGACTCTGCAATCCCCACGTGGATTTGTTCCAGTAACTGTTTAGCCTCAAAACAGCTGCACCTGCATAAGCAATCAGCTGACACCAGAGATCAGTGAGCATCGCACCTGAGGGGAAAAGTTCTGTATCATAAAAATTCGGCTCTCGGCGACCAACTTCCGGTCCAGAATGGCCACACCACAGGGGGAGCACGCTCGTGCCTGAGAAAAGAAATGTGGAGATCAGAGGAGGAAAAGGAGACTGTGCCAAGAAAAGTCCACGCCTTGCTTCTCCCGCCCAACAGGGTTTACCCGAGGTCAAGGAAGATTTTTTTTCTTCTTACAGGACAGGGGAGAATTTAAAAAAGAAAACACGTAAATCCCAAAGGGTCCAGACAGCTGTGCTGAGCAGGGCAGAATACGAAATCTGACAGTCGGGCACAGGCAGAGGCAGCGGCCCCAATCTGGAGTTTAAAGCCCCGCCTGCAGCCCCGCGTGGGAATTCGAACAAGTTGGTTAATACTGCATTAACTTGCGTTTCCCTTCTGGAGAACGAGCAGCATCACAGCCGGCTCGACCGGCTCGCGCTGCAGGGAGGGCAGGGATCTCCACAGCACGCCCGAGACACCGTGGAGCACACGGCGCTCGGTCCCATCCCGCGTGGCTGCTGTCAGCGAGCGGTCCCCACAGCCAGCTGCTCGCGGAGCGCCCTACTGCCTCAGTTTCCCCGGGAAGTCTGAGATGACAGCCCTGCCGCTGGCTGCACCGCAACCCGGTACCTCCAGCATTGCCGTGCCCACCCTTCCCGGAGCCCGGCCCACTTCAGGGGGGGAACCCGGAGTCCGCCCGGGACACTTGCAAAGCCTCGGGCGGGTCCAGGGAGAGGGGCGTCCACGCACCTGTCCCCGCGCTCGGGCCCAGCGGCGTCCCGCAGCCGCAGCCCGCCCCGCGCTCTGCTCCACCCGCCCGGCAGCTCGCGCCTGGGCGCCCGCAGCTGCCAGCGCTTCAGCTCTGCGCCTGCTGCAGCGGCGCGCCGCGATGACGCCAGCGGCGCGCGGCAGTGACGTCAGGAGCGGCTGGCCGCCTGGCCCTGCAAAATGTGCTTGCAAGAAGGGTAGCGTGCGTACACTGAGCATGGGGAGTGAGCCTCATGGTTACCCTGCCGGAGCTGCATGCTTCGTGCATCGGTCCGTCTGTCTATCTGCCACTTCGTCGTGTGACCTCAGCTTACGTGGGTACTCCCACCACACCAGACCCCGTGGTGGAGTGCCTGTGGGCTGTGTGGGTTTAGGTACCTAAGCGTGATCTTGCCCAAGAATGTGGAGGCAGGGGTTGCAAAAGGCAGCTTTGTGAAATTTCTGTGAGTGACTGATCCTCAAGTGGGGGAAAAAAAATGAAGAATGGACAAGGTAAGGCTTGAAAGATACAAAGCCGCCAAGGCAGCAAGAGTCAGCTTTTTTTCCTTTTTGAAGGATATTGCACAAAACAGTGTATGCGGGGATTGTGCCAAATGGCCGTGTTCTGACTTCCGAGGGTGTTGAGATGTACATTCCTAATGCTCTCACCACAAAAACTGCTAAGTGTTTGAAATAATGGTATGCTGCTTAGCTCAGCTTAGTTATTTAGATTGTACTCATAATTCATAACAGCCCCTCATATATGCGTGTGTGTGTGTATATATATATAAGCTATTATATATGCAATTAATACCTTTTTCAAAACCGCTTGAAGAAATTCAGGTCAAACATTACTTCACTTGAGCTATTTAAACAAAACAACACTGGACAGGAAGGGGCTCTTTTGCAATATTTGCCAGAACTATTGACGAGGCCGATGGTTATCAAAAGCATTAGTAATTTAAAATGAAAACGATATACCACTCAACACACCTTAACTATGAACTAGAATCTGGGAACACACATAATTAAGACATGGTCTGTCCTCAAGTCACTGCTGCTTGCACGCTCTCACCCTAATCTTCTCAAACAAACCTTTGTGCTTGAACAACCCAATAAAAACTTAGACATAACTCCCTAGTATTGAAATTCCTGGGCCCTACATATCAGGCCTGCAGCTGAGAGGCCTCTCTTTTCCCCCCACTCTTCCCCAGCAGTTGTTCCTCCCGTAGTCCTGAGACAGGCTGTGCTGCTCCTCCCAGCATCCTGTGGTCCCTAAACTATTCTTCCCTATTCTCTCAGGGCCTCCATTAGCATATCCTACTGTGATGTCACAAACATTAACAAGCAGCAAGTCTTAGGCCCTCATCAGTGCATGTCATAATTCCATGAGGTTACAAACTCGTGATGGCAGAGCCTTGCACCAAAGTCCTAATCAACGCTCAATGCTGTGTTCTAATATGTACCGCATAAATATCTGAAGCTGAGGCCCAAGAACGACTTTCTTAACGTAAACTTTCTACTTCTCTTTATAAGCCCATCTTAAGAAACAAATACTCTCTTCTGGAAAATGGCCCCAGAGATTGGAAATGGGTATTCAGACAATAAGTAGTATAGGCCTTCTTGAAGTCAAAGACCCCGCCTTTCTTTAGCCTCATGTGTATCTTAGGAAAACAAACAAACAAACAAAAAAAACACCTACAAACAAACAAAAAAAGATCTGGAGCACTATATATTGGCTACAAAGAATAATTTTAAAAAAACATGAAATTTTGTGCGTAGGATACTGGGCCCTAACAACAAAACAAAGCATGAAATGAAAGAAAATTAAAAGCCTTAGGTAGAAAGACTGACGCAGAAATTCTAAACTATAAGCCAGAGGGAAAATATGTCATACATAAAACTCAGTTGTGTGGGTTCTTCTTGCACAAGAGATACTGTATGTGTCAATGTGGATCGCCATGCCAAGAAGTCCAGGTTACTTAATGAAAATTGTTTTGGAAACAGGTGACTCCCTAAGCAATCTATTTTATCAACAGAGTGAATTACAGTAACCAGTCCAGCCAGTCAAGATGGAGCAATGAGTGAATTCACTGCCTGATGTAACATAGCAAAAACCAAACAGGGAGATATAAAACAATGACATTCACACACCAGACATCATATACCTGAGATGGACAGTCCTGGGGGAGGGAAGCATATGAGCGGAGCCCCATCGTTACGTTGATTTATCACCTAGAAAGAGGAGGAGCTCGGAAGTGTAGGGAGACTGAGAGATCATGTCTGTTGGAGCGGGTGCAGGTTAGCAGAGAGAAGAAAGCTGTGTGGCGCAGGGAGCCAGGAAGGCCTGCAGACCTCAGATTAGCAGAGAGAAGAAAGCTGTGTGGCGCAGGGAGCCAGGAAGGCCTGCAGACCTCAGTCCAGCTGACTCCCACACTTGTCAGGAAGCTATCCACGCACAGGGAAGAAGGACACATAAGCACATGAAGAGAAGAATGGACACTCCCTGTGGCTTGCACAAGTTAGGGGATTATTCTTGTTCCTACAAGTCAGAGTTAAAAGATTCTCAGTGGTCATACAAGATCGTAAAATGCCTGATCTTCAAAGAGTGAAAACCCCATAATCCATGACATAAATGATCTCACCTCAGTAGCTGAGCAAAACCAGCCCTACAATAAACTCTATTATAGTCCTATTTAACAAATCTTAAAAACCAAGCTCTACCCCCAAACCCTTGGTTCAGTTGCCTTTTTAAAAAAAGAAAAGAAAGAAAAAATGTATCTTAGAAAAATGCATGAGAATACTTACAGGGAATAAAAAAACATTCTGTATCCTGTAACTCACAGTGAAATTCCCAGTATCGTCAAGTTGAAATTATTAGGTATGAAAAAGGAACAGGAAAGAGTGATGCATAGCAAAACTGAGGAAAGCGACCTAGGGATAATAGGTTGATTGCAAGTAGAATAGAGACGTGGAAAAGATAAGCCACATCTAGACTGGGAGTGAGGGTGTAGGTCAGTTGGTAGATGGCTTGCTTAGGTCGTATGCATGAAGTCATGTATCCCATACATAGAACCACACAGCAGCAGGTGTGGAGACGTAGATAGACTTTTAATTCCAGCACTTAGGAAATAGAAGCAGAGGATCAGAGTTCAAAATCATCCTCCATTATAAGGTGAGTTCAATGTCCGCTGGGCTACAAGTAGCCCTGTCTCAAAAAAATCTAAATCCAACAGGCGTTATAAAATCACTGAGTTTTCTTAAACAAATAAACACACACTTGCAATGAATTAACAGCAAGTTAATCGTTACTGAAAAATAAACTGAATTGCTTTAAAACACTGTGTGAGAACTATGCAGAATGCAGCACTGAGGAACAGGAAATAAATAATGAACACGGCATGGGGGACTCGAGGTGCCTGTGACTGGTGTCCACAAAGGAAGGAGAAAGGTAAACACTGAAAGAGTCCTCTAGAGAAGACTCAGGCTACAGGAAATGTTACTGGTTCTCAAACAAAAAGTAGAGTGCTGTAGATTGAAATCTGAACCTATACAAGAGAATTACGAGACCTTAAGGACCCCCAGGTAATGTTCATAGTAAGATCTCTTAGGAAGATAATGACTTTACAACAAAAATAAAAACAATGTACTGCAGAGTTTGCAGCACGCAGAGCTAACCTGTCTGACAACAGCAGGGCGACCAACACCACAAAGACAGAAGGTAATGGTGCCGGGACCAGAACCCCAGCCTTTCTCACACTTGAGCTTGTGTTTTTTCCTACATTTACACTGCCTTTCTGACAGTCCCTCTCCTAAAGGCTTCCCCTGGTGATCGACAGGAACATGAGTTCATTTGTTCCAGATATTACGGATTCACTGTACACTTCTCCAAAAGAGAACAGTATTAGCTGACTTTTCAAAATCCAATCTTGTAGTAACTAGCCATGGCATCTCTTGATCTAAAATACAACAATCATTCCACAAAATTCTAGTCAAATCAGTTGAATAATGAAGAGGCCTATGCTTTTTTTTCCTCCTTACTATCTACTTTTCTCCAGGCTCCTTCTGGGTATTGAATTATTCAGAAACTCTTTACAAAGCCTCTCCTCGATGCCAGGCCCTCTGCTGTAAATGTAGCTTTAACAGCACAGTGCTGTCACTTCTCTGGAGTGGATAGCTGGTATACTTACTCAACTCCTGTTTATTGCCCTCCTTTGCCTTGTGGCGTCTAGCCTTCTCTTAGTTGCTCTCGCTGAGAGGGCTGCTGGTCTAACATCTATCTGTCCCTTCCCTCTGATTTTGTTCAGGGTGATCTTTTGCCAGGCTCTGAGAAAAGAATGAAACAAGGTGTCTAAGCCAATTATGATAATCTCATTCCCAAATATTGCAACGGTTTGCTGCAGCCAAGATAGTCACATGACTTACTTTAGGGCAGTGTGACCTAAGAGAAAAGCAACTGTGAGGACTGTCCAGATTTGCTCTCCCAGTTAAAGGGATACAGCAGACATTGCTGCTTCCCTGCTTCCCCGAGTCTAGCTGCCTTGATTGTCAGATCAGATCCCCACCTACTTAAACCACGAGCATCTGACAGTCTGTCCCTCTCTGGCAAAGCCACATCTGCTTTGACTTTCATTGTGGGCACAGTTCTTGCTGCTCGAATGACTCAACCACATGAAAGAGTAAACAAAGAAGAGAAGAGCTGAGGGTTGGCAGTGGAAGGGGTGGACTCCATTCTTTAGAAATGGCCTCAGGCCATAAGGGATCCAACATCCCTCACTCACTTTGAGCACATTCATAGTGCTACAGGGACCTCACTTTCACTGAAAGTTGCTTCATCAGGGAACAGATATGTAGATTAAGCTCCAAATAAACTCAAAGGAGGATTTCCATGTTAAGTATGGTGCTGGCTGGAAACTGCTTGACTACATGATATCTTTGATCTGATGTACCCATCATATCTTTATTGGTTTAAATAATAACACTTCAAATCCGAACAATCCAGAGCAGAATAATGACTGGTCTGACTCCTAGAGAATTCAGGATCCTCTAAAGTGCTACACCATGAAAAGGGGT